>NC_057794.1:456937116-457254881 GCF_018294505.1 Triticum aestivum
TTTTTTTTTAGGGTTTCGGGGAGAGAGAGAGATCCGAAAACGGAGGGGTGTATATATAGGCATAGAGGGAGCTAGGAGAGTCCAAACGAGGTGCGGTTTTCGCCCACACGATCGTGATCGAACGCTCTAGGACATGGAGCAGAGTTTGGTGGGTTTTGGGCCAAATTTGGGGGGTGTTGGGCTGCAACACACACGAGGCCTTTTCGGTCCCTCGGTTAACCGTTGGAGTATCAAACGAAGTCCAAATGACCCGAAACTTGACAGGCGGTCTACCGGTAGTAAACCAAGGCCGCTTGGCAAGACTCGGTTCAATCCGGAAATGTTTAAACCCCACACAAGAAAGAAAGCTAGAAATGACCACCGGAGGAGAACGAAGCGCCGGAATTCAAAACGGACAACGGGGAAAATGCTCGAATGCATGAGATGAACATGTATGCACATGCAATGCACGTGATGACCTGATATGAGATGCATGAAAACGAAAACAACACACACGAAGACAAAGACCCAACCCGAGAAATAAATATAACTTGGCGCCGGAGACGGCAAGAGTTGGATACAAATATGGAAAGTTACATCTGGGGCGTTACATCAACCCCAAGAAGTGTGTGTTTGGAGTCCCCTCCGGCAAGCTTCTCGGGTTCTTCGTGTCTCAATGGGGAATCGAAGCCAATCCCGACAAGATCAAGGCCATTGAGCAGATTGAAGCACCAAAGCGCATCAAGGATGTACAAAGACTTGCCGGTTGCGTGGCTGCTCTCAGCAGGTTTATCTCTAGGTCTGCTGAGCGCGCCCTGCTGTTTTTCAAATTATTGAAAAAGGCAGGTCCAATGAAATGGACTCCGGAAGCGGAGGCTGCGCTACAAGACTTGAAGAGATACCTGTCCTCCCCTCCAATACTTGTCGCACCTAAGCCACAAGAGAAGTTGCTGCTGTATATAGCGGCAACCAATCAAGTGGTTAGTGCTGTGTTAGTGGCAGAGAGGGAGGCAGATGACGAGCCAGCAACCACGGCAGGCGCATCCAGCGACAAGCAGGGGGCCTCCCCGGCAAGCTCTGGTCCCGACAAAGATGGATCTGCGCAGATGCGCGAGGAGATACAAAAGAAAATGGTGCAGCGCCCAGTTTACTTTGTCAGTTCCCTTCTACAGGGGGCTAGGTCAAGGTACTCTGGCGTGCAGAAATTGCTTTTCGGCCTTCTCATGGCCTCGAGAAAGCTGCGCCATTACTTCCAAGCATATGAGATCACAGTTGTCACTCGCTTTCCGCTGAAGAGGATACTACAAAATCCAGAAGCGACAGGCAGGATTGTTGAGTGGGCACTGGAACTGTCAAGCTTTGGCCTCAAGTTTGAAAGTACTTCAACTATCCAAAGCAGAGCATTGGCAGAATTCATAGCAGAATGGACGCCAACACCAGATGAAGAAATTCCAAAAACGAGCATACCCCTCGAGGAAGCAAGCAAAGAGTGGCTGATGTACTTTGATGGTGCCTTTTCGCTGCAAGGCGCCGGCGCTGGCGTGCTGCTTGTCGCACCCACCGGAGAGCACCTCGAGTACGTAGTCCAGATGCACTTTCCCAAGGAGCAAGCAACAAACAATACTGCAGAGTATGAAGGCTTGCTTGCCGGTCTCAGGATCGCGGCAGACCTTGGGATCAAGAAGCTCATTGTCAGGGGTGACTCACAGCTTGTCGTCCGCCAAGTGAACAAGAGCTATCAGAGTCCGTTGATGGAAGCCTACGTCGACGAAGTGAGGAAGCTAGAAGAGCACTTTGATGGCCTACAGATGGAGCATGTTCCAAGAGCTCAGAACGCCATCGCCGATGGCCTATCAAAGTGCACCGCACTTAAGTTACCTGTGGAACCAGGGATCTTTGTGCTCAAGCTGACTCAACCATCTGTAACGCCATCAACTGGACAGAGCAAGAAGAGGAAGTTGATTTCTGGTGACTATTTTCCGGCAGAGCTTCCCGAAGCCGCCGCCAAGAAAGTCCCCAAGATCAACGCTAAGAGCACTGAGGAGCAGTCTGCTCCGACAAGCCCTAGGGCTTGTTCCGTTGAAGCAGAAGCTCCCGACAAGTTTTGCTCCGGCAAGCTTGCCAGGGAACGTCAAGCTCCGGCAGAGCCGCAGGTTCTTGCCGTAGAAGCGGATGTTCCCGAAGCAGCAGATTTGCCTTTAGTCCTTGTTGTCGAGCCACAAGCTCCAGCATGGGCACAGCGGATTGTCCGTTTCCTTCAGACAGGAGAACTTCCCGAAGAGCAAGAAGAAGTGGAAAGAGTAGCCCGGCAGTCAAGTATGTACCAGTTTGTTGACAAGACACTGTACAGAAGAAGACTCAACAGTGTGAAATTGAAGTGTATTCACCGGGAAGACGGACAAAAGCTGTTGGCAGAGATACATGGAGGCATATGTGGTCACCACATTGGCGCAAGAGCACTTGCCGGCAAAGCATCCCGGCAAGGTTTCTTTTGGCCGACAGCCCTCCAGGATGCAACTGCACAAGTAACCAAGTGTGAAGCGTGCCAGTTCCATTCCAAGCAGATACACCAACCAGCTCAAGCTCTCCAGACGATCCCTTTATCCTGGCCATTTTCCGTCTGGGGGCTCGACATCCTCGGCCCCTTTTCCCGAGCTGTCGGGGGCTTTGAGTACTTGTACGTTGCAATCGACAAGTTCACAAAGTGGCCGGAAGTGGAACCAGTGAGGAAGGTGACAGCACAATCAGCAGTCAAGTTCTTCAGGTCGATTGTTTGCCGCTTCGGGATCCCTAACAGGATAATCACCGACAACGGTACGCAATTCACGAGCCGCACCTTCATGCAGTACGTCCAAGATCTTGGCGCCAAGGTCTGCTTCGCTTCTGTTGCTCACCCGAGAAGCAATGGTCAAGCGGAGAGGGCAAATGCTGAAGTGCTGCGTGGGCTCAAGACCAGGACTTTCGACAGGCTGCACAAGTGCGGGAGAAACTGGATCGAGGAGCTGCCGGTGGTTCTTTGGTCGATCAGGACGACGCCAAATCGAGCCACTGGCCAGACACCTTTCGCTCTAGTCTATGGAGCAGAGGCAGTTCTCCCCACGGAACTCGTCTACGGGTCACCTCGAGTGCTCGTTTATGATGAGCTTGAGCAAGAGCAGCTGCGACAAGATGACGCGCTGCTCCTTGAGGAAGACCGTCTTCAGGCTGCTGTACGAGCTGCTCGCTACCAGCAAGCTTTGCGCCGCTACCATAGCCGCAAAGTTAAAGCCAGAAGTATCGAGGAAGGCGACCTTGTTCTTCGGCGTGTTCAGTCCGCCAAGAATTCCAACAAGTTGACGCCAAAGTGGGAAGGCCCTTACCGGGTAAAACGAGTCACTAGGCCTGGCGCTGTCCGCCTTGAGACTGAAGATGCCATTTCGGTGAGCAACTCCTGGAACATTGAGCATCTTCGTAAGTTTTACCCGTAAGGCGCGGTTGCCGGAACCTGTTCCGGCAACCACCTTTTGTACAAGTCTTGCCACTGTTGCATGTAATCCTTTGTACAAAGCCGGGCGCAGACCCCGTGCATAAGTAAAGCTCATGTGCTCCGCACATCTTGTCAATTTCATGCTTTCTATTTTTTGCATATGTGATCTGACACTTTGTGCAGCACCTACTCCCCGGTAAGTAATAACGAGCCGTAAGGCTCCATATCTTTATTTTCTCTTCTTTCTTTTTTCTCAAGGAAAGGAAGGTTCCCTTGCCCACAAGTTTGCCGGGGGGGGGGGGAGGAGAAGATAATGGTATGGACCAGGCGTCGTTCAAGAAAGTTTCGCCTTACCGGGAAGCAAACAACAGAAAAGCTAAGTTGCCAAAGTCTGAGCAATAAGATTTTTTAAAATTTTAAGTTATCTCCCTTGAACGACCGCACTTTGTATGGAAAACCTGTGCGCGGAGGAACCAACTCGTAGCTAGTTGCGCCCTTACTCTGTTTTGAGTCCGCTCAACAACTTAAGTGAGCTGCGACTAGTTGCGACAAGGTTTCTTGTCGGTAACGGCACCGCCAGCAGGCTGCTGACGTTCCGCACTCAGCGCTCGCGGCTAAGGTGCCTGCACCGGCAACTTCCCTAAAAGCGTAGGGCAAAAACATACAAAGGGAGGAATCAAGTAAAGGGAATAACATTGCAATCATTACCCGGAATAGAGTTATATTACAAAGATAGCTTGTTGCGGCTCTAACAGATTGTTTTCATAACATGACCAACAGCGACAAGAAAAGAAGAAACGGGCGGCCTAGTCTACGCGATCGCCCTCAATCCTGCTGATCGCGCTCACCTTGTCCACAATGGGTGCGACAAGGGTCTTGAGCGCCTCCAGGTCAGCATCCGGCGGCAGGGTCTTGAGGACGTTGGTGAGGTTGAGGCCCGGGTTGCGGAAGGCCACCTTCACCAACACTTTTTGAAGAGCTCCCGCGCAGATCTTGTGCGACTCGTCGGCCAGCTGCTTTGGGATCCTCTCCCGGAGTCGCTGGAGGGCCGTCGCCACGCCTTTGAAGAACAAGACGAGCTTGGCGCTGGGTTGGAGGTTCTCGTCGGAGGGATACCCGAGATCCTCCATCCCCAGCTGCGCCAGCTCCCTGTCAATGTCTGCGGCAACATTCACAAGACTCTCCGTCCAGTGCTCCATAGTCTCCTTAAAAGCATTCTGGGCGGCGGCAGCACTCTCCAGCAGCGCCTTGTCGGCCTTGATCTCCTCCTTCAAGGCCACCTCCTGCTCCTTGGCACCGTCCAGCGTCTTGGTCAAAGTAGTCAGCTTCAACTCAAGATCCGCGTTGGAGCCCTTGGCGGCGCTGAGCTCTTTGCCCTTCTCGGCGAGATCGGCCTCCAGCTGCGCCACCTTCGTCTCCAGCTCCTTCTTCGCGACCTTGGCGGCTGCGGCAGCATCCTCCGCCTGCTTAAGGGCTCCACCGAATTGTTGCTCGCGTGCGGCAAGCTCCTCCTCGTGGGCGTCAAGGTTGACCTTTCGCTGCGCCAGCTCGCCCTCCTGCGCAAACAGCTTCTCAGCGGCAAGCCGCCGTTGCTCTTCAACTTCGGCCCTCTCAAGGAAGAAGGCCTTCTGCTCTTCGGCGAGTTGCTCCCGCTCCTCCGCCAGGGACCGGAGAGCTTCTTGGTGGAGACCCCGGAGCTCCTCCGCGCGCTTCTCGATGTCTGCTCCCGCCTTCGCGACAAGCGCCTCGCGGGATTCCAGCTTGGCTTGCCGCGCACGGTAGAGCGACAACAACTTCCGCAGCAGCCGCTCCTCCTCAGGCTCATTGCTGCTGCTGCTCGGCGCGTCAACCAGCGTCAGCCCAGCGGAGGCAAGCACCTCCCCGTCGAAGATCTCTCCCTCAACCGGCGCCCTGGAGCTTGACGCCCAGGGGAGGTTGATGAAGACGCCATCGCCGGCCTTCAAGTAGACGCCTGGCTGGGGCTCTTCGGAGCCTGGCGCTGCGGCAGCGGCGGACGGGTCAGCGGTCGGCGTAGCGCCTGGCGCTCCTGCGACCTCAGGGCCGTCAGTATGATCGCCAGACCCCTCGCCAGCTGCTGCGGCGGCAGCTTTGGTGGCCTTTGCGCCGGCGGGATCGTCAGCACCGGCTGCTCCCTCGGTGGCAGCAGCGTCGTCGGCGGCAACCTCGGTCTCCATCTGCTCCGCAGCGGATGGGTCTGACGGCCGGAAAAGGGAGAAGAGTCAAGCAAATATTCAACAAGAAGATGATCAAAAGAAGAAGAATCCAGGGGAAGTTTTGAAGCAAAAGGATTTCCTGTACCGGGTTCTGCAGTCGTGGTCTCCGCCGTCGGGGGGCCGCTGGTGCTGTCCCTTGCCAAAGACTTCTCCCTTACCGGAAAGCTCTCCCTTGCCGGAGGACTCTCCCTTGGCTCCTGGTGGGGCTGCTCTGCTCCTACACAAACCAGCAGTCAGATATCAGCAAAGACAGAGTATCCATGCGCACCTCACAGCGGAAAGCGAACCATATACTTACGCTGGGGGCTGCTCTGGAGAAAAGTTGCCGGGTCCGGCAAGGTTGTCTCGGGCGCACCCCCTGCTATCGCAGTGGGTTCGTCCTTGATGACGATCACCGGGACGTTGGCTCTCTTTGCTGCTCTCTGGGCCAGAGTCCTAAAAAGGAACGAGTTCAGAGTAAAGCAAATGAGATACAAGACAAACAACAAGAATTGAAGAACTACAAGTACAACAAGAGAATCTTACTCTTCTTCTTCTTCCTTGTCGGAGCTGAACACAGAGAAGTCGAAGTCCGGCTCACGTTCGGAACGAGGAGGCGGAGGAGTGGTTTCCCTTGGCCGCTTGGCGGGAACAGTGGCGGTGGTCTGGGACGACCCCGCTCCGGCTACCGCCGCGGCGTGAGAAGCGGCAGGAGCAGAAGCGGTGGTCCGAGTGGACCCCGCTCCAGTTGCCGCAGCAGCGTGAGATGCTCCCGCGGCAACAGTGCTTGCCGCGGTAGAGCGTGTCGCGCGGCGCGGCGGCTGTTCACTCGCTTGCCGCCCCGCTACGTCCCCGGCCTTGCGGAGACGCCTTCTTGGTGGAGATGGAGGCTCTGCTTGCGGCGAGCTGTCTGAAGATGAGGTGGAAGACGAGTTGATCTCCAGCGAGCCGCTCGTATCCTTGGCGGGCTCGCTCGACCCGGTGCCATGCCCGACAAGTTCTTTCTCGCCGACGCGCTCCTCTCGCTCGGCACGGCTTCCCGCCTCTGCTGCATCTGCCTCCTCCATGGTGAATCCAAATTCGCCCGCGGCCACGGCTGCCGCTGCCTCTTCCAGCCTAGTGGCGATGCGTGTCATCTCCTCATCGGTGGTGTCGCGAGTAAGGCTATCCTTCTCGTCGGGGCGGATCGACACTTCTACCAAGCCATCGAAGAATTGCTGCACGACATCGTCCGCAGGCTCTTGCCAAGTTGGGACAATTCCATGCGAGTCGCAGAGCGGCATCATTGCATGGATGCAGTCGAGCGCGGAGTTGTTGCAAAGTGGAATGACACCCCCCGGCAACCTGAATGCTTCGGGATGTTGAGGGTCGTACTTGAACAGCTCCTGGAGCATCGCGTTAAGCTCCAAAACAGTGAAGTTGAAGTTGAGGCCCGGACGCAGCCTCATAATGTCCGCCGCATTCTTGAACTCCCAGGCGGGTCTCCTCCGTTCCTGCAGGGGGCGATGCGGCGACGAAGAAAATCTGCGCCAATAGCACCTACAGTGAGCCCGGCAAGCCTGAGGCGTATGATCCGGGTGACGGCAATCTTTAGCCTATCGTCTTCCGGGGCCACGTCACTCCAATCGCTGCCGCGTGCTACTGGGGTTTGGCGCCGGGTGGTAAACGGCTGCGGGTTCTCCTCGTCAATCCAGCACCAGTCTGCTCTCCATTCCTCCCACTTGCCGCGGAACTCTCCCTCCAGATAAGTGTCCTTCTTGCCGGCCCTCGAGATCCAGGCAATTCCGCCGGATAAAGGCTCTCCTCTCTCTACTCGGGGCATAAAGAAGTGGCGAAAAAGGGCTACATTGGGGTGGACTCCGACAAAGTTTTCGCAGAGATGTGCGAAAACTACCATGGTCAGAACGGCATTGGGGGTGAAATCAAGGAGGTGGAACCCGTAGGTGTTCATAATGTCACAGAAGAACTCAGAGAAGGGCGGGCAGAGCCCGCAGTAGAAGAACAAGGCGAAGAAAGGATATCCGTTTGGAGCCGTCTTCCAAGCGGTGGCTGGAAGTACCTTCGTGCGCGGATGCGCTCGCGTCTCCGTCGACCAGAAGAGGTAGTAGTTCTCCCTCAGCTCCCTCGCGGCGAGCTTGGGGGGGAAGACTGCCCGCTCCTTCCGCAGTGCCGCAAGCCGCTGCGCCTCGGTCGACTTCACAACCTTCCCCTTGTCGGCTTTTGGAGCCATGGCGGAAGTGGTGGAGGAGGTCGACGGCGTTGGTGGTGCTGGTGGCGATGGGGGGCGGAGCGCTGCTCTCTTTCGGCTTCGGGAAGATGAGGGAGCGGCAGAGATTTCCGAGATTGAAGCAACAACCGGCGAATGGGCGAACTACCCCTGTTTGCCCTGCTTATAAAGAGGGAGGGGGCGGACGTTCCGCATTTCCGAATAAAGAAACCACCCACGATCTCTCCCACGACGCCGCATTCAACGCGTGTCGTTCGGGGAGGGCGCGGTGGATACGGAGAGAGATACGGCATAACCTAGGCCGCGCGTGCCCGTGCCCTGTTTTGGGCCTGGCCCAACAACGCTCGGCACCGTGTATGGCCAGGCCCGGGGGCTCCTGTCGGTGTACTAGAGTAGGGGTACCCTAGTATCCCGAACTTGTGCACGGGCAGTCGCAGCATACCGCGGCAAGGCTTGCCGGGTGACCGCCAAGGTCCTCCTTAGTTCCTTTGGAGCCATTCAAGGACAAAGTATCCAAGGCATCTCAAGGAGACAAGACCCCGGCAAGAGGAGCTTGCCGGGAAGGCCAACCAAGGCATCTCAAGTATCCAAGCCAAGGAGACAAGACCCCGGCAAGAGGAGCTTGCCGGGAAGGCCACCCCAGGCATCTCAAGGAACTTGCCACGACACGCCACGCGTCCCGGCAAGGCCCGGTGAGCGACAAGCTCCCGTATGCGACAAGACAACGACCGCGGCAAGGCGCTTGCCGCGGCAAGCCACCACTCTGTGCCCGCGCTCCAGCTCATCCACCAACGTGTCGCTCTGGGACCCTTCCAGGCGTGCGTGGCGGGAGGCTATGCAGCCAGTGGTGTGCAGTGGCGAGCGGCGCTGACAAGATTGCCATCGTGGCGAGCGGTGGCGTCCCTGACGGTCCCTTTTGCACTGCTTAGGCGACATAGACGGGCATTTAATGCCCTTGTCCCCTGCCGTCAGGGTTAGGTATGATACACTGTAGCAGGTAGCTGTACCTACCGCATCACCTTTCCATTTTTACCCTTTGTCTCCGTTGCCACCTGTCGGTGACCCCTTGAGCATATAAAAGGAGGCCTGTGCGCAACGTAGAGGGGGGGGGAGGGAGAACACTCAGGCTCGGTCTCGTTAGTTGTTGGTGTGTACTGTAGCACTCCGCGCTCCCGAGCAAGAACTCAATACAAACCACAAAGCAGGAGTAGGGTTTTACGCATCCGTGCGGCCCGAACCTGGGTAAACCTCTCGTGTGCTTCGCCTCGATCCGCTCTTTGCATGACCTCCGCCCTCGCCGAACCGAAAGGGACTCGGTCCGCCGGTCCCATAGGTGTTCGCGGATTAGTCCCCCGACATAGATGCAGAATCGTTTCGGTCTACTTGTCACGGACGTGATGCCTATATACATGATCATGCCTAGATATTCTCATAATTATTCACTTTTCTATCAATTTCTCGACAGTAATTTGTTCACCCACCATAATACTTATGCTCTTGAGAGAAGCCACTAGTGAAACCTATGGCCCCGGGGTCTATTTTCCATCATACAAGTTTCCAATCTACTTTATTTTGTAATCTTTAATTTCAATCTATATCATAAAAATACCAAAAATATTTATCTTATTGTTATCATCTCTATCAGATCTCACTCTTGCAAGTGGCCGTGAAGGGAATGACAACCCATTTATCGCGTTGGTTGCGAGGTTCTTATTTGTTTGTGTAGGTACGAGGTGACTCTTGCGTGGTCTCCTACTGGATTGATACCTTGGTTCTCAATAACTGAGGGAAATACTTACGCTGCTTTACTGAACCACCCTTTCCTCTTCAAGGGAAAACCAACACAGTGCTCAAGAGGTAGCATCCTACTCCAAGTAGGTTTGGTCCCCCTTTTCCTATTCCTACTAGGAGAAGAAGGAAAGGGGAGGAGGGGAGAAGGAAAGAGGGGGCCGGCCCCCTAAACCCTAAACCAATTCAGTTTGGGCCTTGGGGGGTGGGTGCGCCCCACACTTTGCTTGCTGCCCTCATTCTCCACTAGGGCCCAATAAGGCCCATAGACTCCCCGGGGGGTTCCGGTAACCTCTCGGTACTCCAAAAAATACCCGATACACTTCGGAACCCTTCCGGTCTCCGAATATAACCTTCCAATATATCAATCTTTATGTCTCGACCATTTCAAGACTCCTCGTCATGTATGTGATCATATAAGGGACTCCGAACTACCTTAAGTACATCAAAACACATAAACTCATAATACCGATCGTCACCGAACGTTAAGCGTGCGGAACCTACAAGCTCGAGAACTATGTAGACATGACCGAGACTCATCTCCGGTCAATAACCAATAGCGGAACCTAGATGCTCATGTTGGTTCCTACATATTCTATGAAGATCTTTATCGGTCAAACCGCATAACAATATACGTTGTTCCCTTTGTCATCGGTATGTTACTTGCCCGAGATTCGATCATCGGTATCTCAATACCTACTTCAATCTCGTTACCGGCAAGTCTCTTTACTCGTTTCGTAATGCAACATCCCGTAACTAACTCATTAGTCACATTTCTTGCAAGGCTTATAGTGATGTGCATTACCGAGAGGGCCCAAAGATACCTCTCCGATACACAGAGTGACCAATCCTAATCTCGATCTATGCCAACTCAACAAACACCATCGGAGACACTTGTAGAGCATCTTTATAGTCACCCAGTTACGTTGTGATGTTTGATAGCACACTAAGTGTTCCTCCGGTATCCGGGAGTTGCATAATCTCATAGTCATAGGAACATGTATAAGTTATGGAGAAAGCAATAGCAACAAACTAAACGATCATCGTGCTAAACTAACGGATGGGTGAAATCAATCACATCATTCTCTAATTATGTGATACCGTTAATCAAATGACAATTGTTTGTCCATGGCTAGGAAACTTAACCATCTTTGATTAACAAGCTAGTCAAGTAGAGGCATACTAGTGACACTCAGTTTGTCTATGTATTCACACATGTACTAAGTTTCCGGTTAATACAATTCTAGCATGAATAATAAACATTTATCATGATATAAGGAAATATAAATAACAACTTTATTATTGCCTCTAGGGCATATTTCCTTCAACTTCATCGTCACCGTCATCACGCCGTCGTGCTGACGAAACTCTCCCTCGGCCTCAACTGGATCAAGAGTACGAGGGGCGTCACCGAGCTGAATGTGTGTAGATCGCGGAGGTGTCGTGCATTCGGTACTTGATAGGTTGGATCGCAAAGATGTTCGATTACATCAACCGCATTTTGTAACGCTTCCGCTTCCGGTCTACGAGGGTATGTAGACATACTCTCCCCCTCTCGTTGCTATGCATCTCCTAGATAGATCTTGCGTGATCGTAGGAAATTTTCTGAAATACTGCGTTCCCCAACATTTAGGTGGGAAGAAAAAGAAATAATAAAGTGCTTAAATGCTAGTTAATTTAGGTAGGAAGAAAAATAAATAATAAAGTGCTTGAAAGAGGAGTTGAACTCAGGTCTAGTGCTTTCCCACTATGACTAATAACCAACTCACCGTCCATAGTATGGAAACAAAGGAAGTTGAACCCTTCTTCTTTCTACCATGTCAACGAAAAGCTTAATTTTAGGCTTGATAACTTTGGCTGAGCAACATGATAACTATGACATGTGCATGCTGATAACTTCAGAACATTAACACCCCTGGTTAAAAAAATGACATGATAAAGCTGGTAACTATATCATGAGAAGCCTAGTAACTACAGCGTGAAAATCACAGTAACTTTAACATGTGCAACATCGTAATTTTGCACAAAATTTAAAGTGCGCGCCGAGGGGGGGGGGGTATGTTTGAACAACCCCCTTCCCCTTCATGAAAGTTACCATGGCATTTTGAGTGTATGTTATAGTTTTGAGAGGAAGCCTGATAGCATACAAAAAGAGGACAAAAAACATGAAGTTTTGACATACTACATCCCATGTTTCAAATTACCATGATATTTATACAGTTATCAAGTTTCACTTCGTCTATTATCATGCAATTTTCACATAAGTTTCTAGGGTAAATTTTCCAATAATTGTTTTCTCATAGGTAAAAAATTAATGCGGTGTTTCCCCGAAAAGAATTACCACGGTTTTTGTACATAAGTTATCAGTTCTTCGGTTTGTGTATTAACATGTTATTTGCACACAATTTACCAAGGGTATGTTTTTCAACCACCTTTCCACCTATTGGTCAATGTTAATGTGGTGTTTATACCCAAGTTCTCAGATCTGCAGTTCGTATATTATCATGGCACTTACACACAAGTTATCGAGTGTATGTGTCGGTGTCAAAACCGGCGGATCTCGGGTAGGGGGTCCCGAAATGTGCGTCTAAGGGAGATGGTAATAGGAGGCAGGGAACACGATGTTTTACTCAGGTTCGGGCCCTCTTGATGGAGGTAAAACTCTACGTCCTGCTTGATTTATTCTTGATGATATGAGTATTACAAGAGTTGATCTACCACGAGATCGGAGAGGCTAAACCCTAGAAGCTAGCCTATGGTATGATTGTATGTTGCCCTACGGACTAAAACCCTCCGGTTTATATAGACACCGGAGGGGGCTAGGGTTACACAAGGTCGGTTACAAAGGTGGAGATATACATATCCGTATTGCCTAGCTTGCCTTCCACGCCAAGTAGAGTCCCGTCTGGACACGAGACGAAGTCTTCAATCTTGTATCTTCATAGTCCAACAGTCCGGCTGTCCGGAGACCCCCTAATCCAGGACTCCCTCAGTAGCCCCTGAATCAGGCTTCAATGTCGATGAGTCCGGCACGCAGTATTGTCTTCGGCATTGCAAGGCGGGTTCCTCCTTCGAATACACCACGGAAGAATTTGAATACAAGGATAGTGTCCGACCCTGAAAAATAAGTTCCACATACCACCATAGAGAGAATAATATTTCCACAAATCTAATCTACTGACATGTTTTGGCAACATGACATTATGCCATGGCCCGGTGATTATTCAAACCGTTTCCTTTAACTAGCCCCGCACATAACGCGAGGCAGTTTCTTGACACATCTTGTGAAAGCAGAGATCGTGTCCCCCTTATTACGGGATTCTCATCAATACGGGCGTGGGTAACTCAACCACGCCATCGATTACGGTGCTTGGGGGATAAGCGAGTTTGACCAGGCTAGTGGGGGCACATAGTTTCGGCCGCCCTTATAAAGGGACAAGGTTCAACCTTTTTCTACCCATGCCTTCTTCCTCCTTGCTTATCCATTCTTGCACACTCGAGCTCCAACGCCCAAGCCCACATCCTTCCTCTCAACCTTCTCCAATCATGTCCGGAGCGGGAGGCAAATGGATGGCTTCCTCCGTTACGGAGGGACACATCAAGAAGCTGCGCGGGGCCGGATACTTAGCCGCGAATATCGCACATCGGCTGCCCGCTGCGGGGTAGATCATTCCTACCCCTGAACCTCACGAGAGGGTAGTTTTCCTCCACCACTTCCTCTGCGGACTGGGGTTTCCCCTCAATTCATTCGTCCGTGGTCTCATGTTCTACTACGGGCTGGACTTCCATGATCTGGCCCTGAACTTCATCCTCAACATTTCGACGTTCATCGTCGTGTCTGAGGCTTTCCTCCGCATCCGGCCCCACTTCGGCCTGTGGTTAAAGACCTTCAATATCAAGCCGAAGGTGATGGGAGGCCAACAAGCAGAATGCGGCGGAGCCATGGTGGGCAAGATGCCCAATGTTATATGGCTTGAAGGCTCCTTCGTGGAGACCATAAAGGGGTGGCAATCGGCGTGGTTCTACATCACCGAGCCACGCGACACCAACTGGGTGGCTACCCCCGAGTTTCGATCTGGAATCCCCATGCGGCTCACCTCCTGGAAAGAGAAGGGCATGTCCTGGGGTTCATCGGTGGAGCTGGACGGACTCCAGAAATGTATCCGGAATATGGCTGGCAAGAAGCTCAAGCTTGTCAACATAGTCCAGGTCATGCTCATCCGCTGGATCCTCCCGTGTCAACAACAGGATCTCAACTTGTGGGAATTCGACCCGGCCCAGCACCAGACTCCGAGCGAGCTCTTCGACACGACGCACAAGGACGTCTGGAGGGTGCTGTTCAAGGGCGCCGAGGTCCCTCCCTCTCTCATCGAGGACCACGGGCTAAGCGCGAAGCACCTAGTGCATTTGGTGAGTTCTATACATCTAGTAGGATATTTTATTTCCCCTAGCTTAATCATGTGCGGGGTCTGAGCTCCATGCCTTTGACAGGACTGGGCGGAGACGTCGGGGCAAATTAACTATCCGGCCCCTATGCCTGAAGACACTGCGGACGCTCTCCTGACAGAGATGCTCACTCCGGCTCCTTACAAGGTGCCGGAGAAGGCTAAGAAGGCCAAGGGAACCCGAAATAGTTCCCGACGCCAGGTGTTATTGGACTCATTGTCCGATAACTCTTCGACGCACTCCTCCCCCAAAGACGAGGAGGAAGATGAAGATGCTCCTCCTCCAGTCGGGGGAGACAAGAAAAGGAAGGCCGCCCCAACCGGGGGGCCCGAAGGGTCCAAGAAGGAAAGGACTCTCCTTCCGAACTACTCCACCACCGCCGCTGAAGGCGAAGAAAAGTGACTGCTCAGGGCCAAGCCCCTGGCGAAGTCGTAAGTATTCGGATGCCAGAGTAACTCATAGCATACCTTTGTCGCACTGCTTCTCCTAACACCGAATTATGATTATGCAGACCGCCACGAGCCCATATCGACATATCTTCATCGCACGGCTCCCTGGGCTTGTGGGATATGGATAGCGATCCACTTCCGACCGCCACCTCCCCTTGCCCTATGGACAACGCCGAGGTATTGTCTCAATAGGCACCGGGTCGAGGGGAGACAGTCCTGGAGGCGCCTCAAGGCGACCTTTCGGATTCCGGGAGCAGAGGGAGCAAGGCTCCCGAGGGCTCCGAGTTCGGCCCTCAGCCGAACACCGCACAGGAACCTCCAGTGGTTCCGGACTCAGGCAGGTGGTCTCCTTCCAAAAGCGGCAAGACGCCTGTGCCAGTGACCTTTGTCCATCCAGAGGCACCAGATAGTCTGCCGGGAGCGCTTCGCAGTGCTTCCATCGATGAAGAGCACCGCACTATTATGAGTGCGATGATCCAGAAGGTTCAGTCCGCCAAGAGCGGGCTGACTGAAGCCTGTGCCAGCCTTCTAACAGGCTTTGAGGTAAGTATTTGAAATATAGGAAAAATATTACCGCATAAATAGTAGCCCCTGATGCTCTGTTCGGTGTTCACAAAGAAAAGCTGAATAGACTATCAAACAATATTGCAGGAGTCTAATATAAGTATGTCTATATGCATATGCAGGCTTCGCTGCTGGCCTCTGCCGCACTGACTGCGGAGGTCACCGCACTGAAGCAGGACCTCGAAGGGTCCAAGAAAGAGCTCGGCCTTGCCAAGAGGCAGCTCGAGGAGAACAAAGGTAAGTAGTACCTAGTCTATGGATATATATAAAAAGAATGTGATTGCAAAATGACAGGATCATCGTAAATTTGCCAGGGGCCACGACCGAGGTGGCGACCCTGAAGGAAGCGCTATCCGAGGCCGAAAACAAAGCGGCCAAGGAGCGCACAGAGCGGGAAAGGTATGAGGCACGGGTGGGCGAGGTGCAGCAAGAGCTCCACGCTCTCGTGACGAATCACGAGGCGTTGGAGCTTAACTTGAGGACGCGAGATTCCGAGCTTGCCACGGCCCTTGAGAGTGCAAAGAGTGCCAAGGCCGAAGCCCAAAAGGCCCTCCAGGAGATTGATGCGATGAAGAAGATAGCGGCGGGTAATGCATACTATATGCAATGCAAGCATGTGAAGGTAAATTACTTATTACTTACCCGAATCCAGAGCTCTCTAGGAGCATTCGCAGATTAGCCCCGCAGCGTGTCGGATGTCACATACTTTTACCAGGCCGAGGAGGGAAGCTCAACAGAGAAGCTGTTCTGGTCTCAGTATACTGGGAATGAACACCTGATGCCTCTGAGCGACCAGCTGAAGCAACTGGTCGAGCTGCACAAGGCGGCCGAACCGGCCATGAAGGGCTTTATAGTCTGGATGTGGCCTGGCAACGCCCTTTCCAACAGCTACTTCGGCCTGGTGAGGCGGCTTGTGGATGCCTGCCCACAGATGGAAGTCATCAAGCGGTCCGTTTGCATCGAAGGTGCACGCCGGGCTTTTGCCCGTGTGAAGGTGCAATGGGCCAAGATGGACGCCATGAAGCTGGTGAAGGAAGGGCCGCCGTAGGGCAAGGAGCATCTCCACCCCGAGATGTACTATGAGGGTGTCCTGAAGGGTGCCCGTCTCGTAGCGGACGAGTGTGCAAAAGATGTAATATTTGAATGAACTTGCTCGTGTAATCCTGTATTATGAAAACTTGTTCATATGCGCTATGCAACGCTTGTCTGAATTTAAAATATTACCTTTTGTTCGGATGTTTATCAAATCTGAGAGATGGCTAGTCGTCGGCTTCTGCCCCCACGCCACGAGTGCTGGGGTGTTCGGGATAAACCTGAGCACTCTTGTTCCCATTGTTGGGTCCTTCGAGGGAGGTGCTCAGCACAACGAACAAGGCAATTGGACTATAATGCGTTATCACTCTCACTTAGCCATAGAATTCTATAATTTTAAATTTCGGCGAAGCCCCTAGTATTCGGAAGGCCGAATTCGGGGCACGATACACGCCTTAAGCCGGACAGGGCCGACTCCTCGCTCTAAGCGGCATAAGTCTTTAGGGACTTGAAACCTCTCGAACAGCGACCAGTCTCTCGCCTTATCATGACAGTCAGTTTTAGCTTTCTCTACTGAAGTGCTTAGCCCAGCAGAACCGGGGCACAATCACAGTAGTTCTCCCAGTGCTACCTTAGCCGATATAACGGAACGTAAGGTATCAAAACATGGGAGCCGGGCAAACCCAACTATTGACCCAAGACATGATTCGGAGCTGATGCATATAATGCTACAAGTTTGGGGTGCCACACTGTCGAAAGTGTTCGGACTTCTCACGCCGTATTATGGGGTATGCTCAAGCCCCTGGCGTATTGGCCGTACCAGAGTGTACAGGTGCTAGATGTCGTGAATGAACATATATATTAAAAGGAAGAATGCAATAATAGTCTTAATGTTATGCATTGTTTATTCAAAAAGGTGCGTTAAAGTAGAAAGATACAAGTAGTGCGATAAGCAAAAAGTAGGACTGTTTGACATGTCCCTTCCAAGGGCAAGCTGAGGAATAGTATTAAAACAAATATTTCACTCGTTATCGTAATCCACCTGGGAGTTCCGTGGTGCGACGTAGCTTTCTGCCTCCTTGGTTGCTGCATCATGTGTTCGGCAATCATGCTGCCGGACAGGGTTTCCAAAGATTAAAGTCCTGAAAAGAGAAAAATAACAAAGCGGTAAGCCCCTAGTGCAGTTTAAGCCGCGTCTTGGGGCGTGCCGTAGTTGCGCCCCCTCCCCGCCTATGCCCATGGTATTTTTAATGCATAATTATGTATGCGTGGCACAGATCTTGCCGTTTGGCTGGGATCGGGGTGGGGGCCACATTGCTGCGAGCTCGAAACGTGCCAGGCGGTCCAGTTGCCGATTACTCCGGGCGCGCTTGAAGTTGTCCGGGTCCTTAATCGCCAAACTAGTGGATTGCCTTAAGAGGCTAGTTTGTGCTTCTGCTGCGAGGGCCGCAGTGTGCTCCTCCATGCGGAGAGAGCGCTCTGTGTTTCCATTGACTGTGATGACCCCCCGAGGTCCTGGCATCTTGAGCTTGAGATATGCATAATGCGGTACTGCATTGAATCTTGCGAATGCGGTTCGCCCGAGCAGTGCATGGTAGCCACTGCGGAACAGGACTATGTCGAAGATTAACTCTTTGTTTCGAAAGTTATCTGGGGATCTGAAGACCACTTCCAGTGTGACTGAGCCTGTGCAATGGGCCTCTACACCTGGTATGACGCCTTTAAAGGTCGTTTTAGTGGGTTTGATCCTTGAGGGGTCTATACCCATTTTGCGCACTGTGTCCTGATAAAGCAGGTTCAGGCTGCTGCCGCCATCCATAAGGACTCGAGTGAGGTGAAATCTGTCAATGATTGGGTCTAAGACCAATGCGGCGAATCCGCCATGACGGATACTAGTCGGGTGGTCCCCGCGGTCGAAGGTGATCGGGCAGGAAGACCATGGGTTGAACTTTGGGGCGACTGGCTCCAACGCATATACGACCCTGAGCGCATGCTTTCGCTCCCTCCTGGGGATGTGGGTTGCGTATATTATGTTCACCGTCCGCACTTGTGGGGGGAACCTCTTCTGTCCTCCGGTGTTCGCCTGCCAGGGCTCCACCTCGTCATCGCTATGTGACCCTTATCTTTGTTTTCGGCATTTATCTTGCCAGCCTGCTTGAATACCCAACAATCCCTATTGGTGTGGTTGGCTGGCTTGTCGGGGGTGTCGTGTATTTGGCACGAGCGATCGAGTATACGGTCCAAACTGGACAGGCCCGGAGTGCTTCTTTTGAATGGCTTTTTGCGCTGACCGGGTTTAGAGCCTTTGAATCCGGCATTGACTGCCGTATCCTCGGTATTGTCACTATTAATGCGGCGCTTATGCTTGTTGCGACGTGACCTGCCATTGCCGTCCTTGGTATCCGAAGTACCGTGGTTCTTTGATATGTTATTGCTGCGAGCCAGCCAGCTGTCTTCTCCCGCACAAAAGCGGGTCATGAGTGTCGTGAGGGCTGCCATAGATTTCGGCATTTCCCGACCAAGGTGCCGGGCTAGCCACTCGTCGCGGATGTTGTGCTTGAAAGCTGCTAGGGCCTCTGCATCCGGACAGTCGACGATTTGATTTTTCTTTGTTAGGACCCGTGTCCAGAATTGCCTGGCCGATTCCTCTGGCTGCTGAATTATGTGGCTCAAGTCATCGGCAACTGGTGGTCGCACATAAGTTCCCTGAAAGTTGTCAAGGAATGCAGCTTCCAGATCTTCCCAACAGTCAATGGACTCTGCTGGCAAGCTGTTGAGCCAATGCCGCGCTGGTCCTTTGGGTTTTAGTGGGAGGTATTTGATGGCGTGTAGGTCATCACCGCGGGCCATGTGGATGTGCAGGAGGAAATCCTCGATCCATACCGCATGATCTATTGTGCCGTCGTATGATTCAATATTTACGGGTTTGAAACCCTCTGGGATTTGATGATCCATTACTTCGTCTGTGAAGCATAGGGGGTGTGCGGCGCCTCTGTACCAGGCTATGTCACGACGCAACTCGAATGAGTCTTGCCCGCTGTGTTTGGCCTGGCCGGACTTACTTTTACTGTATCCAGCGCGATGATTATCGTCTCGCATAGTGGCGCGCCCTCGTGATCCGTAGATCGATCTTGCATGTTTTGCTTTGTCCTCCAATACGTCTCGTAGGTCTGGCGTATTTCCCCATGCCTTCTTATTTGAATGGCGTCGGGGTGTGGGCTGAGATTTTCGCTGGAATGTCTCTCTGTCGTGGCCAAGAGGTGGCCGATCAGCCACGTCATACGCCGGGGATGTAGGTTTCGGTGCTTCCTCCTCCAGTCGGGGTAGCAACCTGCACTTTGAGTAACTCTTGGAGGGGCCTTCGAGTTTATATTCCTCGGCCGCCAGGACTTCGGTCCATCTTCAAGCTACTGCTGCTTTTTCATAAGGCTATTTGCCGTGGCTATAAGCCGATGCTTGAAGCGCTCTTGTTCGACGGGATCCTCTGGCACGACGAATTTGTCATCGTTGAGGCTTGCCTCGTCTTCGGAGGGAGGCATGTAATTATCATCCTCCGCCTCTCCATCTGCCGCTCTCTCAGGAGGGCTGGCTCCTCCATCCTCTTGCTCTAAATCTTGCTGGAGGGGATTGTTGTTGTCTTCGGCACTGTCCGGAGTGCTATTATCTCCGATGCCGGTAACACCACTTTTGCCTTGGCGGGACTTAGAGTGGCGCCGCTGACGTCGGCGCTTGGGTTGCTTCTTGGAGGGGTCATCCTCCGTTGTCTCGTCACCATTGCCTTCTTTGGGTGTGTCCACCATGTATATATCGTATGATGAGGTGGCTATCCAGTGCCCTGTGGGCAGTGGTTCCTCTTTGAATCCCGCATCGTCGTCCATACCATCGATGTCTTTGGAGTCGAAGTCGAGCATGTCGGTTAAGTCATCGATAGTGGCTACTAAGTGGGTGGTGGGTGGGCGGCGAATTTCTTCGTCATCCGCATCCCAATCCTGCCGGACGTAGTTCGGCCAGGATCCTCCTGACAAGGAGAGAGACCTTAATGAGTTCAGTATGTCGCCGAAGGGCGAGTGCTGAAAAATATCCGCGGAGGTAAACTCCATGATCGGCGCCCAATCGGATTCGATAGGAACGAGCGCAGGCGGTTCAGAGTCCGTCGCCGGAGAAGGATCCGACAGTTTGGCAACACGGTTCTCGTGAAGGGTAAGGTCGATATTCGGCTCGATCGCCGCTGAGGATACGGCCTCCGTGACGGGGTCTATCCACCCGTCGATGGATGGTGCAACTGGCTCCGAATTGAGGCTCAGAGCGGCTGCCGGTGCGATCTCCTGAACAGGTCTGATGGTAGAGCTAAATCGTACTCATCGTGACCACGTGGGGCACAAGGCAGGGGCTAGAATCCGTCGAAGATCAAGTCTTCGTGGATATCGGCCATGTAGTTTAAGCTTCCAAACCTGACCTGGTGGCCAGGGGCGTAACTTTCGATCTGCTCCAGATGGCCAAGCGAGTTGGCCCGTAGTGCGAAGCCGCCGAACACAAAGATCTGTCCGGGGAGAAAAGTCTCACCCTGGACTACATCGCTATCGATGATAGTAGGAGCCATCAAGACTAACAGCGACGACATAGACGGACTCTCAATGAAAGCACCAATGTCGGTGTCAAAACCGGTGGATCTCGGGTAGGGGGTCCCGAACTGTGCGTCTAAGTCAGATGGTAACAGGAGGCAGGGAACACGATGTTTTACCCAGGTTCGGGCCCTCTTGATGGAGGTAAAACCCTACGTCCTGCTTGATTTATTCTTGATGATATGATTATTACAAGAGTTGATCTACCACGAGATCGGAGAGGCTAAACCCTAGAAGCTAGCCTATGGTATGATTGTATGTTGCCCTACGGACTAAAACCCTCCAGTTTATATAGACACCGGAGGGGGCTAGGGGAAATTGATTGACAATGGCGACTCCCACCTCCCACCTCCCACCCTCCCATGGCGACTCCCACCTCCACGGATCCTTCGCCGCTGATCAACCACTCCTTGGACTCCTCTAAATACTCCACGTCATGGCCAATATCCTCCTTTGGGATTTTGCCCCTGGTCTCAAAGTGGAGGATCAGATCAGACACAGGTTTGGATCTTCGGTTCATTTCAATCATGATCCGAAAACCAAGGAGTTTTTCTTGGTGGTATCTTTTTCCTCTACTTCTTTCCCTCTTTCAGTGGAATTTGTGGGTTTGGTGTTACAATGTTGCATTGGTGGTCGGGCCTTAGGGTTTAACGTGATTCAATTGGGGCCTCGCAACTTTCGTTTCTCGGTGGCTTCAAATAAAGTTGGGCATTTCATATACTCTCTTAAGGATCGCATCTGGCCTGATTTCATATGTCATTTCAGTTTATATAAGGAGTATGTGGATTATTCTTATGATTCGGTTCTTGGCATCTCGATAGTGAAGTCCCAGAAATCATGGCTTGTAAACCAGTGGCTATCAAATCGACTCTGGATTTCCTTCATGAAAGTTCTCAAAAGGATCATTCTAGTGCTAGAGAGTTGGCAAAGTTTGGAATTCACAATAATTCTTTGGCCCCGCGTATTCTTGATTTTGAGGAGTATCATATGGACAGTGCGGTGGCCCAGAATGATTCCGATTCATTTCTCTCTTTTGGTGTTATCAATTGCAAGCTGTCCTCAATACATGATCTGGTTGATAAATCCACATTCCTAGGTATGGATTTCAAACACAAGTACTGGAAGTCTATTCATTGCACAACCATGGAGGAAATCTTGGATCTTTGGCAGGCTGGGTATTCTAATATTCATATCATGAAAGCTCTTGCTCTTAAGGATGTTCCAGATAAGCAATTTATTTTCCAAGCTCTAAACAGATGTGAATTATGCTTCAGAACGAGTCACCCTGGTTCTGATTGCCCTAATAAATTGTGTGATTCTTGTTGAACTTGGGATACATTTGCAGTAGCCACAATATTAGTGTGAAGTCATCTTCTCAGTGCTACAAATGTTTTTCTCATTTGCATGACAGTTCTGCCTGTACAATTGGGTTTCGTTGTCGTATCTGCATGCAGGTGGGCCATAGAAGATGGCAATGTATGTCTAAGTGGAAGGATCGGACGCGTGCGGTCTGAAAAAAATTAAAAAGGATTGATGATCAAGTTCCAGCTCGCAAACTACTGCCGCAAATATTGGGTCAACAAAAAGTCTGGCGTAGAAAATCGGGGAAACTGAAGGTACGAGATAAGTGCTATAAACAAATTTGGGTTCCTAAACAGTTGGAGAGAGAACCACATGCCTATCCTTCACTTGACCGAAATACCCCGGACGATACACATTCTACTCAGAGTATCATAACGCCTCCAGGTCCCCAAAACCACCCCCGCTTTCGTCTGCTCCGCCACCCTGCAACATCCCATCTCTCTCCTCTGCTCTCTCTGCTTCGTGCACCATGGAGAATCTACCAGTGATGCCCTACCAGTTCGTCCCTGGCGTCATGAACATCTAGCAGGGGCTGGAAGGACGGTTGCAGAGGAACATGATGGTGGTGGATGATCCGCCTCTTGACCATGCAATTTGCTCTGGTTTTTGTTGTTCCTCCTCCTCCAGATCTACAAAGGGAAGCTGTTCTTGCTGAGGTTAGGTGGGTTTTGAGATATGATCACGATGCTAACACCACTGAGGGTGAGATTTATCCTTTCTGTGTCGGGTTGGTTTGTTTTGAGGATAGAATCATTAGAGATGCTATGGTAGATTTGGGGGAACAAGCCTTGGATGAGCATTCTAATTTTTATTTGTTGCGTCATGATGATGGACCGAACATGAGGCGTCCTATCATTGAGAGAGATTCATGGGTAATGTTACTAGGATTCCCGCCGGATTATCAAACTGAGCACTACATCATGAAGGCGGTTTCTTGCTTTGGTAGATGCATGTTTTGGCACCGTCCTGGTCACAAAAAAGCTAGAGTGTTGGTCAGAGTTTTTATTAATGAGCGTCTGTGCCATTCAGCTTAGTCATCAAAAGGTTCACGGATATCAGTGGCCTAGGTAAATCCTAGACTGTGCCAGTTTATGTGCTCAATGGTCGAAATCCAAGCCCGGGTCTTGAAGGAAATGAGGATCATCTTCCTCCGTTGGGGGCATCTCCGCACCCTACTCAGTTACCGTTTCTGAATGCAATGCAACAGGCTCAGCACAATGCTCAGGTTTGGCAAATGGAAAACACTGCAAATGCTTGGGAGGCAGCTCCTGCGCCGCAGCCCCCACAGCAAGGTTGGGGCGAATGGCCCGTTTTGCCTCCAGTTCCACAACAGTACCAAGGATTCAGCTACAGACAGTACACTGGATACGATGGACCCTTGATGATGGATGGTATTCCGACCGAGGACTCTGGTTTTGATGATAGAATCTGTTGGGGATATTACTACTGGGCATAAACCGGCCTATCTGGGCCGGATTAACTTCATCAGTAGTTAAGCATGTTAAAGCCCATGAAGATAGATGAGGGCTCAAGACCCATAATCGGCTGAGAGCCTGTAACCGTAAACCGGCGTCAATATGTAACTTGTATTGTAAGTAAGGAATAGGTAGAGACCAAACCGGACACATCTATGAGCCGGTGTTGGGACTCTGTAAACCGACGGGCGTCACCCATGTATATAAGGGGATGACCCGGTGGCGGTTCAAAGGAGACAACAACTCGAGACATAGGCGAAGCTTATTTGCTCCCTAGTCATCGAAACACCCATCAATTCCATCACAACTAGACGTAGGCTTTTACCTTCATTGAAGGGGCCGAACTAGTATAAACTCTCTTGCGTCCTTGTGTCCGCTTTAACCCCTTCAAGCTAACCCGTAGCGATGACTCCACGACTAAGTCCTTTCTCTAGGACATCTGCCGTGACAAACCCACGACAGTTGGCGCCCACCGTGGGGCTATCGCACGATGGTTTCCGGTTCTTGGAGGGCCGCTTTGAAGGACTCGAGGGCTACGCTGTAGGCCGGATGACTAAGAGTCATCGCGGCAAACTCTAGATCGATGATGCAGGCTGGGGCCCCGAGGCCGGCTCAATTGAGTACAGGTACCGGGTCCCCTTTGGTAGCATTCACGTTTTCATTGGCAAGATCGGTGAACCGGGCCCTGAGCCGGACATCTGTATCGACCTCGTCGAGACGGCTCAGCGTGCGCGATCCGCCCGGGTTAAACCGGCCATGAAGCGTGCCTTTGTGGGAATGATCCATGGAGGGAGTTATGAGGACGGATCGGAGCTTCGCGGGGCGGCTGCCGTTCGTTCCGGTGACGAATCTTCGGCCAGAGAAACCGAATCTCTTTATCAGCTACAAGATGGCCAGATTGAGAGCTGTTCTGATGGCGACAGTATTCCGGACCCCTCCGATCTGCTTAACCGGGTTGGAATATTCATGACCGGAACACAAGCAATGCTTCACTCTTCGACAACTGCGGCAACAATCTCCGGTTCAGCAGCGGCAACGGTTGCCGGGGCGGGAGGCCCTGTGCGCCCGCCGGCTCAGGTTCTATCAGAACTATTTGATGCGTTGGCTGTGCTTATGGCAGAAGTTAATCCGCCAGATCAGGACGCTCACAACACAGAGATTGCAAAGGTAAAGGAACAAATCACCCAGGCCAAAACGGATTTGGCAGCTGAGGACACTAGGATGGCCGCAGAGCGGGCCGCTTTAGACGCATAGGCCTACAGGCTTATGTTGGATCAGAGCGCGTCACATGAAGTCATGAGGAGGAAGCACCGGTCCCGCTTACCTCCGGTTTTCGAGGCCAGAGACCTTTTCAACACTCCAGGACCAAGAGCCAGTAATCTGCTGGAGGGGAACCAGGCAGAAGCCCCTGGGACCGATGCACCGGTTCAGCCCCGTCAGATGGACCCGCCTCGTCAAAACACCGTTATACCTCAGGATGCTTTAACACCTCCGGGTCACTACTCCAACCCAATGGACAATCTTGTTGCCATTGCTGCACGACTGGAGGCCATTCCAGTTGAAGGTGACTCACCGCAAGCAGTAGAGACGCGACGGGTCAAGGAACTTCTAAGGACAGCTTTGGCCCAACAAGAGGCGTACTCGTACAGTGGCGACCAATCCACTCGACCCCCCGTCGAAGCCGGAGCTATAGCAGACATATGGATGAACCAGCAGTGTCGAGTAATGAACGACATGGAGCACCCCATGGTAACAACCCGACGGGTGGTGCTGATGACGCTCAGGAAGTGGTGAACCGGGCCCGAGCGCGTAGGGAGGCCGAGTTAGCCGCACAGCATCAGGCTCGGCATCTCACGCCGGTTCGTCCAACCATTTCGATCGAACCTGGTGTTACTTCTAGTTCTTTGGGGGTGCCTTGCCTCGTCCCCGCTTTACGCAACGTGCGCTTGCCCAAGGATTTCAAAGGCCCACACAAGGTACCAAATTATACGGCGGATCAACCACTAGAGACATGGGTAGAGAGCTATGAGATGGCCATGGAGATGCTTGATGTGGATGACACAGCGTGTGCGAAATACTTCACCATGATGCTTGAAGGAACGGCCCGTACTTGGTTAAAAAGCTTGCCCGCTAATTCTATCAGTTCATGGGCCCAATTACGAGCCCGGTTTATCAACAATTTCAAGGATACCTATAAACAGCCTATGTCGATAGTGGACTTAGCTGCATGTGTCCAGGAGGAAGGAGAGTCAACGACTCATTGGGTGCGCCGGGTTTCACAAGTGTTGCACTCCTCAGACCGCATCAACGCTGACACCACAGTATTAACCCTAGAAGGCAACTGCCGGTTTGGGCCCCTGAAGTTGAAATTGGGACGGATGAAGCGTCATTGCACCAACATGGGGACCCTCATGGCCGCCTTGGTAAAATATGCTGATTCTGATAGTACCAAGGATCCCGAATCTGATGATGACAAGACAGGGAAGGGAAAGAAGAACAACAGCTCCAAAGGTCAGCAGCATCACTGTTTAGGCAATGGCGGAGGAGGCAAGCGTAAAGCGGATGGCAACATGGATTTTGTGGCTAATACCAACGTACAGGACAATGGACAACGGCACAAGGGTAGGCCGAAAAATTGTAGTGGAGCGCCCAACCCCAACCCAAACCGCCTGAACTATCTGCTAAGCCAGCCCTGTCCAAGACATGGGACGAAGGAGGAGCCAGCAAACCACCTTTGGTAGGATTGCTTTATTATGCAGGAGTTCAAGAATTCTAATAATTTCCGGTATGATCACGGACCTGGCGGTGGCTCAGGGTCCGGGCCGGGTTACGGCGGAGGAAGTTCCGGTTCAGGATTTAATGGTAATCCGGGCGGACATAATGGTCAAAATAGTCAGAACAACCAGGGTGGTTACAACCAACAACAGCAACAGTCAGGTTACCAAAGCAACCCAAAGCAGTTGAGTAATGGGCAGTACCATGTCTTTACCACTAGCTTGGACAAGCGAGACCGGAAGGTTCAGAGGTGGGCAGTCAACTCTATTGAACCGGCCACACCCCGTTATCTACGTTGGTCTGAACAGCCAATCATATGGAGCAGAGAGGATCACCCACTCCAGGTCGATAATCCGGGTCAGTTGGCTCTGGTGGTGGCGCCTCAGGTGGGAGGTTATAAGTTCACTAAGGTGCTCATGGATGGAGGGAGCAGCATTAGCATCCTATACTATGAGACCTTCCGTCGTATGGGACTAACAGATAAGAATCTCAAACCGTCCAATACAGTATTCCACGGTGTAGTGCCTGGCAGATCAGCATATCCCGTTGGTAAGATAGCTCTTGAAGTGGCCTTTGGGGATGATCATGATTCTAGGTCGGAGACATTAACGTTTGAAGTGGTGAAAATCCAAAGTCCATATCATGCCCTGTTTGGGCGTCCAGCATACGCCAAGTTTATGGCTCGGCCCTGTTATGTGTATTTGCAGCTCAAGATGCCGGTATCACCACTTTTGCCTTGGCGGGATTTAGAGCAGCGCCGCTGACGTTGGCGCTTGGGTTGCTTCTTGGAGGGGTCATCCTCCTTGTCTCGTCGCCATTGCCTTCTTTGGGTGTGTCCACCATGTATATATCGTATGATGAGGTGGCTATCCAATGCCCTGTGGGCAGTGGTTCCTCTTTGAATCCCGCATCGTTGTCCATACCATCGATGTCTTCGGAGTCGAAGTCGAGCATGTCGGTTAAGTCATCGACAGTGGCTACTAAGTGGGTGGTGGGTGGGTGGCGAATTTCTTCGTCATCCGCATCCCAATCCTGTCGGACATAGTTCGGCCAGGATCCTCCTGACAAGGAGAGAGACCTTAATGAGTTCAGTATGTCGCCGAAGGGCGAGTGCTGAAAAATATCCGCGGAGGTAAACTCCATGATCGGCACCCAATCGGATTCGATAGGAACGAGCGTAGGCAGTTCAGAGTCCATGGCCGGAGAAGGATCCGACAGTTTGGCAACATGGTTCTCGTGAAGGGAAAGGTCGATATTCGGCTCGATCGCCGCTGAGGATACGACCTCCGTGACGGGGTCTATCCACCCATCCATGGATGGTGCAACTGGCTCCGAGTTGAGGCTCAGAGCGGCTGCCGGTGCAATCTCCTGAACACGGTCCGATGGTAGAGCTAAATCGTACTTATTGTGACCACGTGGGGCACAAGGCAGGGGCTCGAATCCGTCGAAGATCAAGTCTCCATGGATATTGGGCGTGTAGTTTAACCTTCCAAACCTGACCTGGTGTCCAGGGGCACAACTTTTGATCTGCTCCAGATGGCCAAGCGAGTTGGCCCGTAGTGCGAAGCCGCCGAACACAAAGATCTGTCCGGGGAGAAAAGTCTCACCCTGGACTGCATCGCTTCGATGATAGTAGGAGCCATCAAGACTAACAGCGATGACATAGACGAACTCTCAATGAAAGCACCAATCTCGGTGTCAAAACCGGTGGATCTTGGGTAGGGGGTCCCGAACTGTGCGTCTAAGTCGGATGGTAACAGGAGGCAGGGAACACGATGTTTTACCCAGGTTCGGGCCCTCTTGATGGAGGTAAAACCCTACGTCCTGCTTGATTTATTCTTGATGATATGATTATTACAAGAGTTGATCTACCACGAGATCGGAGATGCTAAACCCTAGAAGCTAGCCTATGGTATGATTGTATGTTGCCCTACGGACTAAAACCCTCCGGTTTATATAGACACCGGAGGGGGCTAGGGGAAATTGATTGACAATGGCGACTCCCACCTCCCACCCTCCCATGGAGACTCCCACCTCCACGGATCCTTCGCCGCTGATCAACCACTCCTTGGACTCCTCTAATTACTCCACGTCATGGCCAACATCCTCCTTTGGGATTTTGCCCCTGGTCTCAAAGTGGAGGATCAGATCAGACACAGGTTTGGATCTTCGGTTCATTTCAATCATGATCCGAAAACCAAGGAGTTTTTCTTGGTGGTATCTTTTTCCTCTACTTCTTTCCCTCTTTCAGTGGAATCTGTGGGTTTGGTGTTACAATGTTGCATTGGTGGTCGGGCCTTAGGGTTTAACGTGATTCAATTGGGGCCTCACAACTTCCATTTCTCGGTGGCTTCAAATAAAGTTGGGCATTTCATATACTCTCTTAAGGATCGCATCTGGCCTGATTTCATATGTCATTTCAGTTTATATAAGGAGTATGTGGATTATTCTTATGATTCGGGTTCTTGGCATCTCGATAGTGAAGTCCCAGAAATCATGGCTTGTAAACCAGTGGCTATCAAAATCGACTCTGGATTTCCTTCATGAAAGTTCTCAAAAGGATCATTCTAGTGCTAGAGAGTTGGCAAAGTTTGGCATTCACAATAATTCTTTGGCCCCGCGTATTCTTGATTTTGAGGAGTATCATATGGACAGTGCGGTGGCCCAGAATGATTCTGATTCATTTCTCTCTTTTGGTGTTATCAATTGCAAGTTGTCCTCAATACATGATCTGGTTGATAAATCCACATTCCTAGGTATGGATTTCAAACACAAGTACTGGAAGTCTATTCATTGCACAACCATGGAGGAAATCTTGGATCTTTGGCAGGCTGGGTATTCTAATATTCATATCATGAAAGCTCTTGCTCTTAAGGATGTTCCAGATAAGCAATTTATTTTCCAAGCTCTAAACAGATGTGAATTATGCTTCAGAACGAGTCACCCTGGTTCTGATTGCCCTAATAAATTGTGTGATTCTTGTTGAACTTGGGATACATTTGTAGTAGCCACAATATTAGTGTGAAGTCATCTTCTCGGTGCTACAAATGTTTTTTGTCATTTGCATGACAGTTCTGCTTGTACAATTGGGTTTCGTTGTCGTATCTGCATGCAGGTGGGCCATAGAAGATGGCAATGTATGTCTAAGTGGAAGGATCAGACACGTGCGGTCTGGAAAAAAATAAAAAGGATTGATGATCGAGTTCCAGCTCTCAAACTACTACCGTAAATATTGGGTCAACAAAAAGTCTGGCGTACAAAATCGGGGAAACTGAAGGTACGAGATAAGCGCTATAAACAAATTTGGGTTCCTAAACAGTTGGAGAGAGAACCACATGCCTATCCTTCACTTGACCGAAATACCCCGGACGATACACATTCTACTCAGAGTATCATAACGCCTCCAGGTCCCCAAAACCACCCCCCGCTTTCGTCTGCTCCGCCACCCTGCAACATCCCATCTCTCTCCTCTGCTCTCTCTGCTTCGCGCACCATGGCGAATCTACCAGTGATGCCCTACCAGTTCGTCCCTGGCGTCATGAACATCCAGCAGGGGCCGGAAGGACGGTTGCAGAGGAACATGATGGTGGTGGATGATCCGCCTCTTGACCATGCAATTTGCTCTGGTTTTTGTTGTTCCTCCTCCTCCAGATCTACAAAGGGAAGTTGTTCTTGCTGAGGTTAGGTGGGTTTTGAGAGATGATCACGATGGTAACACCACTGAGGGTGAGATTTAAACTTTCTGTGTCGGGTTGGTTTGTTTTGAGGATAGAATCATCAGAGATGCTATGGTAGATTTGGGGGAACAAGCCTTGGATGAGCATTCTAATTTTTATTTGTTGCATCATGATGATGGACCGAACATGAGGCGTCCTATCATTGAGAGAGATGCATGGGTAATGTTACTAGGATTCCCGCCGGATTATCAAACTAAGCACTACATCATGAAGGCGGTTTCTTGCTTTGGTAGATGCATGTTTTGGCACCGTCCTGGTCACAAAAAAGCTAGAGTGTTGGTCAGAGTTTTTATTAATGAGCTCAAGTCTGTGCCATTCAGCTTAGTCATCAAAAGGTTCACGGATATCAGTGGCCTAGGTAAATCCTAGACTGTGCCAGTTTATGTGCTCAATGGTCGAAATCCAAGCCCGGGTCTTGAAGGAAATGAGGATGATCTTCCTCCGTTGGGGGCATCTCCGCACCCTACTCAGTTACCGTTTCTGAATGCAATGCAACAGGCTCAGCACAATGCTCAGGTTTGGCAAATGGAAAACGCTGCAAATGCTTGGGAGGCAGCTCCTACGCCGCAGCCCCCACAGCAAGGTTGGGGCGAATGGCCCGTTTTGCCTCCAATTCCACAACAGTACCAAGGATTCAACTACAGACAGTACACTGGATACGATGGACCCTTGATGATGGATGGTATTCAGAGCGAGGACTCTGGTTTTGATGATGGAATCTGTTGGGGATATTACTACTAGGCGTAAAGCGGCCTATCTGGGCCGGATTAACTTCGTCAGTAGTTAAGCATGTTAAAGCCCATGAAGATAGATGAGGGCTCAAGACCCATAATCGGCTGAGAGCCTGTAACCGTAAACCGGCGTCAATATGTAACTTGTATTGTAAGTAAGGAATAGGTAGAGACCAAACCGGACACATCTATGAGCCGGTGTTGGGACTCTGTAAACCGACGGGCGTCACCCATGTATATAAGGGGATGACCCGGCGGCGGTTCAAAGGAGACAACAACTCGAGACATAGGCGAAGCTTATTTGCTCCCTAGTCATCGAAACACCCATCAATTCCATCACAACTAGACGTAGGCTTTTACCTTCATTGAAGGGGCCGAACTAGTATAAACTCTCTTGCGTCCTTGTGTCCGCTTTAACCCCTTCAAGCTAACCCGTAGCGATGGCTCCACGACTAAGTCCTTTCTCTAGGACATCTGCCGTGACAAACCCACGACAGTTGGCGCCCACCGTGGGGCTATCGCACGATGGTTTCCGGTTCTTGGAGGGCCGCTTTGAAGGACTCGAGGGCTACGCTGTAGGCCGGATGACTAAGAGTCATCGCGGCAAAATCTACATCGACGACGCAGGCTGGGGCCCCGAGGCCGACTCAATTGAGTACGGGTACCGGGTCCCCTTTGGTAGCATTCACGTTTTCATTGGCAAGATCGGTGAACTGGGCCCTGAGCCGGACATCTGCACTGACCTCGTCGAGACGGCTCAGCGTGCGCGATCCGCCCAGGTTAAACCGACCATGAAGCGTGCCTTCGTGGGAATGATCCATGGAGGGAGTTATGAGGACGGATCGGAGCTTCGTGGGGCGGCTGCCGTTTGTTCCGGTGACGAATCTTCGGCCGGAGAAACCGAATCTCTTTATCAGCTACAAGATGGCCAGATTGAGAGCTGTTCCGATGGCGACAGTATTTCGGACCCCTCTGATCTGCTTAACCGGGTTTGAATATTCATGACCGGAACACAAGCAGCGCTTCACTCTTCGACAGCTGCGGCAACAATCTCCGGTTCAGCAGCGACAACGGTTGCCGGGGCGGGAGGCCCTGTGTGCCCGCCGGCTCAGGTTCTATCAGAACTATTTGATGTGTTGGTTGTGCTTATGGCAGAAGTTAATCCGCCAGATCAGGACGCTCACAACACAGAGATTGCAAAGGTAAAGGAACAAATCACCCAGGCCAAAACGGATCTGGCGGCTGAGGACACTAGGATGGCCGCAGAGCGGGCCACTTTAGATGCACAGGCCTACAGGCTTATGTTGGATCAGAGCGCGTCGCATGAAGTCATGAGGAGGAAGCACCGGTCCCGCTTACCTACGGTTTTCGAGGCTAGAGACCTTTTCAACACTCCAAGACCAAGAGCCAGTAATCCGCTGGAGGGGAACCGGGCAGAAGCCCCTGGGACCGCTGCACCGGTTCAGCCCCGTCAGATGGACCCGCCTCGTCAAAACACCGTTATACCTCGGGATGCTTTAACACCTCCGGGTCACTACTCCAACCCAATGGACAATCTTGTTGCCACTGCTGCACGACTGGAGGCCATTCCAGTTGAAGGTGACTCGCCGCAAGCAGTAGAGACACGACGGGTCAAGGAACTTCTGAGGACAGCTTTGGCCCAACAAGAGGCGTACTCATACAGCAGCGACCGAATCCACTCGACCCCCCATCCAAGCCGGAGCTATAGCAGACATATGGATGAACCAGCAGTGTCGAGTAATGAACGACATGGAGCACCCCGTGGTAACAACCCGACGGGTGGTGCTGATGACGCTCAGGAAGTGGTGAACCGGGCCCGAGCACGTAGGGAGGCCGAGTTAGCCGCACAGCATCAGGCTCGGCAGCTCACGCCGGTTCGTCCAACCATTTCGATCGAACCTGGTGTTACTTCTAGTTCTTTGGGGGTGCCTTGCCTCGTCCCCGCTTTACGCAACGTGCGCTTGCCCAAGGATTTCAAAGGCCCACGCAAGGTACCAAATTATACGGCGGATCAACCACCAGAGACATGGGTAGAGAGCTATGAGATGGCCATGGAGATGCTTGATGTGGATGACACGGCGTGTGCGAAATACTTCACCATGATGCTTGAAGGAACGGCCCATACTTGGTTAAAAAGCTTGCCTGCTAATTCTATCAGTTCATGGGCCCAGTTACGAGTCTGGTTTATCAACAATTTCTAGGATACCTGTAAACAGCCTATGTCGATAGTGGACTTAGCTGCATGCGTCCAGGAGGAAGGAGAGTCAATGACTCATTGGGTGCGCCGGGTTTCACAAGTGTTGCACTCCTCAGACCGCATCAACACTGACACCGCAGTATTAACCCTAGAAGGCAACTACCGGTTTGGGCCCCTGAAGTTGAAATTGGGACGGATGAAGCGTCATTGCACCGACATGGGGACCCTCATGGCCACTTTGGTAAAATATGCTGATTCTGATAGTACCAAGGATCCCGAATCTGATGATGACAAGACAGGGAAGGGGAAGAAGAACAACAGCTCCAAAGGTCAGCAGCATCACTGGGTAGGCAATGGAGGAGGAGGCAAGCGTAAAACGGATGGCAACATGGATTTTGTGGCTAATACCAACGTACAGGACAATGGACAATGGCGCAAGGGTAGGCCGAAAAATCATAGTGGAACGCCCAACCCCAACCCAAACCGCCTGAACTATCTGCTAAGCCAGCCCTGTCCAAGACATGGGACGAAGGAGGAGCCAGCAAACCACCTTTGGAAGGATTGCTTTATTATGCAGGAGTTCAATAATTCTAATAATTTCCGGTATGATCATGGACCTGGCGGTGGCTCAGGGTCCGGGCCGGGTTATGGCGGAGGAAGTTCCGGTTCAGGATTTAATGGCAATCCGGGTGGACATAATGGTCAAAATAGTCAGAACAACTAGGGTGGTTACAACCAACAGCAGTAACAGTCAGGTTACCAAAGCAACCCAAAGCAGTTGAGGCAGTACCATGTCTTTACCACTAGCTTGGACAAGCGAGACCGGAAGGTTCAGAGGCGGGCAGTCAACTCTGTTGAACCGGCCACACCCCGTTATCTACGTTGGTCTGAATAGCCAATCATATGGAGCAGAGAGGATCACCCACTCCAGGTCGATAATCCGGGTCAGTTGGCTCTGGTGGTGGTGCCTCAGGTGGGAGGTTATAAGTTCACCAAGGTGCTCATGGATGGAGGGAGCAGCATTAACATCATATACTATGAGACCTTCCATCGTATGGGACTAATAGATAAGAATCTCAAACCATCCAATACAGTATTCCACGGTGTAGTGCCTGGCAGATCAGCATATCCCGTTGGTAAGATAGCTCTTGAAGTGGCCTTTGGGGATGATCATGATTCTAGGTCAGAGACATTAACGTTTGAAGTGGTGAAAATCCAAAGTCCATATCATGCCCTGTTTGGTCGTCTAGCATATGCCAAGTTTATGGCTCGGCCCTGTTATGTGTATTTGCAGGTCAAGATGCCGGGTCACAAGGGGACAATAACGGTTCACGGAAGCTGCAAAATCGCTTTGGAATGCGAGGAAGGAGATGCGGCTTATGCAGAGTCGGTTTGTGCCACCGAGGAGTTGAAGTACTATAAAGACAATGTTGATCCGGCGGACATGACTTCTTTGAAGAAGCCAACTACGGAGCATGATCCGGCCCTGAAGTTCAAATCGGCAGCAGAAACTAAGCTTGTTCACTTCGTACCTGGCGATTCGTCCAAGCAGTTTAGCATTAGTACCAACTTGGATCCGAAATAGGAAAGCGCGCTCATCGAGTTCATCCGTGAGAATCAGGACATTTTTACATGGAAGCCCTTTGACATGCCAGGTGTACCGAGGCAACTCGCTGAGCACACACTTAATGTGGATCCTAAATACAAACCGGTGAAACAGTTCCTCCGCCGGTTTAACGAAGAAAGATGCAAGGCGATTGGAGAAGAGGTAGCCAGGCTCTTAGCAGCTGGTTTTATTGTTGAAGTTTTTCACCCTGAGTGGCTTGCCAATCCGGTGCTAGTCCTTAAGAAAAACGGCACCTGGTGTATGTGTGTGGATTACACAGATCTTAATAAAGCTTGTCCAGCAGATCCTTTTGCCCTCCCTCGTATTGATCAAATCATTGATGCTACGGCGGGTTGTGAGCGTTTAAGTTTTTTGGATGCATATTCTGGCTATCATCAGATAAAAATGGCAGTTAAGGACCAGGAGAAGGCGCCATTCATAACTCCCTTTGGAGCATTCTGCTATGTGTCTATGCCCTTTGGGCTCAAAAGTGCCCAGGCAACTTATCAACGGTGTGTACAAAATTGTCTTCACAAGTAGATTGGCCGTAATGTACATGCTTACGTGGATGATATCGTGGTTAAATCCAGGGAGAAAGATACTCTAGTTGATGATTTGAAGGAAACCTTTGATAACCTAAGGACGTACAAGATGATGCTTAATCCGGACAAGTGTGTCTTTGGTGTACCGGCGGGCAAGTTATTGGGTTTTCTGGTGTCCAACAGGGGAACTGAGGCTAATCCGGAGAAGATCACAGCCATCACCTCCCTGGCTAAACCGAAGTGTATCAATGATGTACAACGCCTGGCAGGTCGGATTGCCGCATTAAGCCAGTTTATCAGCCGCCTTGGTGAGAAGGTGATCCCTTTGTATCAGATGTTGAAGAAGACGGATCAGTTCGTCTGGAGTTCTGCTGCTGATGAAGCATTTGAGGACTTAAAGCGGCAATTGGCCAATCCGCCTGTGCTCGCCGCTCCCATTGACAAGGAGCCGTTACTGCTATATGTTGCTGCTAATGCTCATGCGGTTAGCGTGGCTATTTTGGTGGAACGAAAGGAGGAAGGTAAGGAGCATCCGGTTCAATGTCCGGTCTATTATATCAGCGAGGTACTCATTGAGTCCAAGCAAAGGTATCCGCCTTGGCAGAAGCTGGTGTATGGAGTTTTTATGGCAAGCCGGAAGCTTAAGCAGTACTTCCAAGGGCACCCAATTACGGTGGTCAGTTCTGCTCCTTTGGGAGATATCATCCAGAACCGGGAAGCAACTGGCCGGATTGCAAAGTGGGCTATAGAGCTGGGGCCGTACGGTTTGAAATATGTGCCTCGGACAGTGATTAAGTCTCAAGCACTTGTTGATTTCATCAATGATTGGACGAAAATGCATGCACCTGAAGAAAAACCGGATAATACGTATTGGACCATCCATTTTGACGGATCCAGGCAGTTGGAAGGCTCGGGGGCTGGAGTCGTATTAACTTCCCCACGAGGTGATAAGTTTTGTTATGTTCTCCGTTTAATGTTCCCTTGTACTGACAATGCAGCTGAGTATGAAGCCTTGCTCCATGGTCTTCGGATGGCTAAGGAGATGAATCGAAGTCGAGTTAAGTGCTTCGGTGATTCGGACCTTGTGGCTCAGCAAGTGTCTGGCACTTGGGACTCCAAGGACCCACTCATGGCAGCATATCGTCATGAGGTGGATATTGTTACAGGTTATTTCAGAGGCTATCAGGTGGACCACGTGGACCGGCGGAAAAATGAAGCGGCGAACGCTTTAAGCCGGCTGGGCTCTCAGCGCAAACCGGTCCCACCCAATGTTTTTCTGGATGTGCTGCACAACCCGTCGGTGAAGATCCCTGGTGAAGAGGATTTGGCCATTCCTGATCCAGAGGCTCAATTGGTGGCAGTTCTTCATGTTTTTCCGGATTGGACGCTTCCTTATCTGGCGTACAAGAACCGGGGCGAGTTGCCAGAAGATGAGATTCTGGCCCAATAGATAATCTGGCGATCCAAGTCCATGGCTGTCATCAACGGTGAGTTGCATCATTGCAGTGTATCAGGAGCTTTTCAATGTTGCGTGTCTCCTGAAGAAGGCCGTGAAATTTTGCGGGAGATCCACAAAGGAGATTGTGGTCACCACGCTGGTTCAAAGTCTCTGGTGGCTAAAGCGTTTCGCCATGGTTTCTATTGGTTAACTGCTCATGCTGATGCGAAGGATCTGGTCAGACGATGTGATGGTTGCCAAAGGTTTTCAAGACGTGCTCATGTACCGGCTCAAGAATTGAGGATGATTCCAATTACTTGGCCGTTTGCGACTTGGGGGCTGGATATGGTTGGGCCCTTCAAAAGGTCCAAAGATAAGAAGACCCACCTCCTGGTGGCAGTGGACAAGTTTACAAAGTGGGTGGAGGCAGAACCTGTTAGCAAATGTGATGCGGCCACGGCGGTTCAGTTCATCAAAAAGGTGATTTTCCGGTTTGGCTTTCCGCATAGTATTATCACAGATAATGGTACCAATTTATCCAAAGGTGCTATGAAGGAGTTTTGCAAACGGGAGCACATCCGGCTCGACGTTTCATCAGTGGCACATCCACAGTCCAATGGTCAAGCAGAAAGAGCTAATCAAGAGATCTTGAGAGGCATCGAGCCCCGGCTCATGGTTCCTTTACAGAGAACACCGGGTTGTTGGGTAGAAGAATTACCATCTGTGTTATGCAACATCAATACAACACCCAACAAATCAACAGGATACACACCTTTCTTCATAGTTTATGGAGCGGAAGCGGTTCTCCCCAGTGATATCCGTCATGATTCACCTTGTGTCACGGCTTATATTGAAGCGGACAACGAGACAACACGGCAAGATGCTTTGGACCAGTTGGATGAAGAGCGTGACATCGCAGCCGCCCGATCGGCGATTTACCAGCAGGATCTTCGTCGTTATCACAGTCGCCGAGTCAGAACCAGAGCCTTCCAGGAAGGAGATTTGGTGCTTCGCCTCATCCAAGATCAGACTGATATGCATAAGCTATCCCCACCTTGGGAGGGGCCTTTCATGGTCAGCAACAATCTGCACAACGGGTCGTACTATCTGATCGATATTCGAGAGCATAAGGACTCACGTACATCAGAGGAAGAGACTAACAGGCCGTGGAATATAGCTCATCTTCGGCCTTACTATACCTGAGCCATTGGCTATACTTATGTACATACAATGTATATATTATGATTAAGTATAATAAACTGGAACCTCAGCTAAAGCGGGGTATCTGTTCTTTTACATCATGTGAGGTTACACGGAGTTGCTCTAAAGCGGCCTCCGGTTTACCCCTTGAGTTCGCTTTGCTAAAAGCATCGTGTTATATCACTTGGAGGATTGGTTGTGTCCGAACCAATACCATGCCTCTTGATAGGCGAAAGCCACCAGATCACCTTGGAACTTGGTCATGTCTAAACCAGTCATGCCTCTTGATCGGCCTAAGGCCACAGAATCACTTGGGGGCTTGGTCGAACCCGAACCATGACCACGCCATTTGGTCGGCATAAATGCCACAAGAATCACTTGGGGACCTGGCTAACTAGAACCATAGTTACACCTAACGGGAGCTTGGTCGTGTTTGGCGATGGTTATGCCATTTGATCAGCTTAAGTAAATCTTTTTTGGCAAACGTTTTTGTCGTTGTTTTTGTTTCATACTTTTCTTTGAAGGTTTTTTTTGCTTTTTATTGTGTTCTTTAAAACCAACAAAGTTTTTTAGCCAATCAATTGACGGAACACAGTTCACGTCAATCCAGAGACTATTTGTCCGGTTTGATCCTTGTTGTTAACATCCTCTTATGGAGTAACACGGTGTTCATTATAACCCGGCATGGTTTACATGGTAACCAGTGTCATATACATATACAGGAGTTGTTATTTCCTCCAACAGTGTGGGTTTGCAAAAGCTCCGCTTCAAGGTTGGCCAAGCCAACTTCACACTCAATGGTGGCAGAAAGTATTTTGGAAAGTTCATTTCCACAGGAAGAACAAGTTATGCGCGAAGGCATATCAACATCAAAGGTATCAGCTAGCCTATTACAAGGCAACATGGTGCCCATAATAGCATAATTGTTTTGCACAAAGGAGAGACAGTTTTAAAACCGTCTTCCGGTTTAAGCTTGGCCACCAGCCTGGCCTGATGGTTGTGGGTCATCCTGCGCCGCTTCAGCTTCCGTTTCTCTACCCAGTGGCTGAAAATCCACAGTTGTCCAGTCGATTCCCATCAATGCTTGAAAACAGCTTCGTCATGGATTAGCGAAGATGGGTCAATATCGGGAGCGTAAGTATGCTTACGGATTGGAGGGATCAGGTTTTCCGATTCATGGATTGGTGCAGCTATTCGCTTGTTCTAGCTGTCATATTGGGCTTGATAATGAGACAAATTTGCTTCCTCAGCCAGTTGACAAGCTAACGGACGTACCTCCCGGTTTATGGCTCGCAGATCCGCTTCACCAAATTGTGACCTGTCTTCCTTCAAACTGGGATAACCTTGAGCCACTTCAATAGGATCAAAATCCGGCACCGAGGCTTTTGCCCGGATTAAAGCATTGATTGCACCGGTTCAAGCAGCAGATTTCTTCAGCTCTTCAACCCGGGCAGGAAGCACTGACAGTTTAATCAAAGTATCTTGAATCAAAGTGGGCGCCGGTTTCTTATGAGACGCGGTACAGATGATCCGCTGGGCACCAGTATACAATTGTTCAACCAAGGTATAGGCGGCTTTCAATTTCTTCCGCACATCTGACCCCAAGTGACCAATGCGTGTCCCTGAAATACCATAAAAGGTTAATAAGCCGGCGACTCTGTAAGAAGGCAGAACCAAATTAGAAGGCAAGCTGGCTTACCAAAGATAGCAGTAGTCATGGCATGAACGTGCCTCTTTATGCTGGTCAGTTCATCCGTCACTGGTTTCAGTGCAGCCTCAGCATCCTCTGCTCGTTTGATCAAAGCGGACTTTTCAGTGGCCCAATCCGCCCGTTTCTTCTTGAAGTTCTCTTTAAGTTGTTCCATGGCGCTTAAGGCACTGGCCAATTCCTCTTTTGCCTTGGAGGTTTCAGCCTGTTGGGTTTTCAGGTTTTCTCGCAGATCGATGACTTGGCTTTCCTTCGCGTTCAGCTCCGCCTGCAGGCATACAGATATATGTTTCAACAAATCGGTAGAAGGATTCAAGTACCAACCACATAACAAGTTATGCGCTTAGCACTTGGGGGCTAATGCATATTCGATCTTCATCTTTCAATTGTTTACAAAGTCCCAAGCTCAATACAAGTATTCAACTTGGCACTTGGGGGCTAATGGCTATTTGATCATATGTATTCTGATGCGGCAGTTTCAATTACTTAAAGTACCGGTTTAACTACGCTAAGTTGAACCGGCCCTTGGGGACTACATCAGCAAATTTCAAAGCATCCAGATTCATATTATTAAGTCCCGGTTTGAAAGGATATTTCAAATCGGCCCTTAGGGGCTAGGAGAGTCAGCAAGAATGAAAGCATACAAGCATGAAGGAGCATATGGAAGCTACCTCATATTTATCCTTCATCATGTTAACCAGACCGGCTTCATAGTCACGGCTGGTATACAGCCGGTTCAGATAGCCGGAATGGATATCTTGGGCGTTCAGAGCAGCGTAAGCCGTCAGATCAGCATTCCACTTGCCTTTGCCAAAAGCAGCTAATTCTTCTTTGGCAGAATGTTTGGATAAAGCGACAGGATTGCTTGGCTCAGTATGGCCAGTGCCAATAATGACAACTTCATCATCATTGGTACCGCTTGTTTGCACTGGAGCTGTTGGCTTGTCAGTAGGTTTTGTGGGACCGGTGGAGCTTTCAACCCGGAGGGAACCTGTGGGCTGATGGATAGGACCTGAGGTATCAGTAGGTCTTTCCTCAGCAGTAAGATCATCATCTGGCTGCGGTGGATCATTGGGAATATCCTCAGGAATAGCCGCTTCAAGATTGGGTGTGGTGCCTGGTTCAAGAATGACATCTTCTTAGGCCGCTTTATCCAGGCGGGCCTTTTTGCTCGGCCTAGGTTTGGCCCTGAGAAGAATAACAAAATTAAATACAGCATATGTTCTAAGGCAATATACTGCAAACATCACAATAAATATAGCTTACCCAAGCACCGTTTTGAGCGGTGGGAGCTGAGTGGCCGATGACTCGCCAGAAGATGAGTGGGAAATAACCTGGTAATCGGAGTCAGACGGATTAAGAGGTTGACGAAAGCAGCCCGCTTTAGGACAAGCACTGATAGGCGAGTTAGAGACCTCGGAATGACATTTCTGAACCGGACTGTTCGGTAAACCGGCGGAGGTAACTACCTGGCCGCTGTGCCGGGTGGTGCGGCGAGCCTCGTGTTGTTGAGTCTTCATAAGAAGTTTAGGATCCAAATAAGCAAGAGGATGAGAAAATTTAACTTTCCGGTTTGCCTGACGGATTTTTTGTGAAGGCAAAGTTTCTGAATCTGAAGAGAGAATAATTACCTCTGCAACATCCGCGTGGCTGGCTTCGGCATCATCCTGAGAAATATCATCATCAATAAGACACATGAAAAATAAACCAAGTGAGTAAAGCTCTACCTCAAAGTCCGGATTATCCAACTCATCATTAGGGGCCGGATTAGAAGATGCAGTGGTTCTTTTCCTGTGGGCAGTCTTCTTCACAGCTTTAGTTTTTTGCCGGATTGCTCTTTCCGGTTTGTCTTCCTACTCTGATTTTTCCTGCGGCAGTTTTTTGCTCCAAAACGGATCGTCGCCCTGATTATACAGACACTGATATTACAAACAATGACCAGACATGTCAATAACAGATTTAGCAAAGAGAAAAATAAAAGTCTTACAGCTGGCGGTTTGTTGGTGGCATAGAAGGGAAGCAGGCCGGTTCTAGTGCAGACATGTTCCGGTTCATTCAGTATCTTGTGCACAGCCTCTGTGATTTCTTCACCAGAGAGTTGGAGTTTTGAATGTCGCAGTGGGTCATCAACATTATCAGTATACTCGCACATCAAACCAAAGCGCTGACTAAGGGGCAATATGCTCCATGATATCCAATAGCGAGTGAGATCAACACCGGTTAAACCGTTGGCCATAAAGGCTCTGAGCTTTGACAGCTGGGGAGCATATTTGCTTCTCTCCTGGGCAGTCAATCTCTGAGGAAAAGGGTGTGTATTGCTGAGCCGCTCCGGACGAAAGCCAAGCAAGGGATTCTCACCAGCAGGGGAGGTTTCTTTGCAGTAGAACCATGTCTGATTCCACTCCTTGGGGTGACTATGCAGCTTGGCGTGAGGGTATGTGACCTCTTTCCTTTTCTGAATTGCCATGCCGCCCAACTCCGTATTAGAGCCATCAGTAAACTCGGTACAACGGTTTAGATGGAAAAGATCTCTGAATAATTCCACTATGGGCTCCTCTTGAAAGAACACCTCATAGAGTACTTGGAAGTGGCACATATTACTAACAGAGTTGGGGCCAGTGTCTTGCGGATGGAGTTGAAAATCAGCTAAAACATCCCGGTAAAATTTAGAACCGGGCGGTTTAAAGCCCCGGGCTAGGTGATCTATGAAAACAACAACCTCTCCTTCTCGAGGTGTGGGGGGGGCATTCTTTGCCAGGAGCCCTCCAATGGATGGTATCTTTGCTGCCCAAGGCGCCAATCAGGACTAAATCATCCAGTTGATCCTCTGTGACGCGAGAAGGGACCCAATTGCACTCATACACTTGCTTGGCCATGATGGAATCTACAAGGTAGAAGATCCCGGTTCAAAAATGCATTTGATCAAGATACGTTGGTATGGACACTGTCAAACCAGAGACGAAACTATCTGAACCGGAGTTTCATGAAGCAACCAACATCTGGCGGTTCAACAAGGGGACTAATGGTATATACCGGTTCATAAATTTTTTCTACAAAGTTAAACCGCCTGATCTAAGCATTGAACAATCAAGACTGCAGATGAGTAAGTACACAAAAACAGATTTCACAAGATTATACTACAGCTTTGGATCTGGAACATGTTTATAAAGGAGATAAATATTCAAGGCCCTAAAGGAGCAGTGCCGAATCAGTAAAGCGAAGGTACGGATAAGATCTATGGTCTTAATATGCGAAAGTGAAAATGGAGGATGAAAACTACTGCTACACAGAGCGAAGATTCACAGACTCGTTTAAGGATCTATCATATGAACAAGAAGCAAGCCATGAACAACCAAGAACATGGAAACCCTAGAACAGATCTATAATGAAAGGGATAGAAGACTTACCGGAGCTGAGGAAGAAGCGGAAGGTCACCGCGGTGCTCTGGTACGCTCAGGGTGATGCAGCGGCCACAGTTGGTGCAGAGGTCGACGACGGCGGCGGAGCTCCGAAGACTGGGCGACGCGAGGAAGAAGAAGCAGAAGGGCAAGCAGGGGAAAAAGAAATGACCCTTCGGTCCTATTTATAAAGCAAGGGACATAGGTCAGGCGCGAAAATCAAGGAGCTGCAAGTTTGGAAACAGAGCTGTCGCCTCGATTATCGCAGATCTATTAAACAAGAAGGTATCATGAATAGTTTCTTTATGATAGATGACGTCACGCCGATTTACAGCAATCAGAGAAGATGACATCACGGCGGTTCACCAAACTACAAGAAGACGTTGAAGATGAAGTTTTGCTAAGGATTGACATGAACCTGTTCAAATCAATCTGGGGCCTAATGTTGGGGATATTACTACTGGGCGTAAACCGGCCTATCTGGGCCGGATTAACTTCATCAGTAGTTAAGCATGTTAAAGCCCATGAAGATAGATGAGGGCTCAAGACCCATAATCGGCTGAGAGCCTGTAACCGTAAACCGGCGTCAATATGTAACTTGTATTGGAAGTAAGGAATAGGTAGAGACCAAACCGGACACATCTATGAGCCGGTGTTGGGACTCTGTAAACCGACGGGCGTCACCCATGTATATAAGGGGATGACCCGGCGGCGGTTGAAAGGAGACAACAACTCGAGACATAGGCAAAGCTTATTTGCTTCCTAGTCATCGAAACACCCATCAATTCCATCACAACTAGACATAGGCTTTTACCTTCATTGAAGGGGCCGAACTAGTATAAACTCTCTTGCGTCCTTGTGTCCGCTTTAACCCCTTCAAGCTAACCCGTAGCGATGGCTCCACGACTAAGTCCTTTCTCTAGGACATCTGCCGTGACAAACCCACGACAGAATCTGTTTATGGAACGAACATGTTCATATGGTGGAACAGGCTGCTGAAGATTTCATACAGGGGAGACAAGGCAGTGAACTAAACTTCAATCAGATCAATGATCACACTGTTGAGATCGTGGTTCCTAGTGAAATAAATCTGTTGGAGTTCTTGTTTCACTTCTATTCAACTGTTTATAATCCCAGAATCCAGTGGAAGTCTAATGAGGAGGAGATGCAAGCGAATTGGTTTTGTTTTGCTGATGGTTTACAAGTTATTCTTAAGGAGTTGGTCCATATGGCCCGCAACACCAGATTTCCCTTCTCTCCTTTGGCTGCAAACAGCATGATCATCTACTGCAACAAAGAAGTTTGGTCTGCTTGCAACAACTTCGACTATGATGTGAATGGAAACATGCTTTCAGTGCAACGGGAGGTTTCTGTGGACACTAGTTTATCTCAGGACAGCATGGAGGTAGTGATTGCAGGTGAGGACATGTCTCTAGATACTGCTGCTACTGGCAAGAGATGCCGCCCTTCTGTCCCTCTAGACGTCACTCAGGTACGCCGTAGTGTCAGAGTGACTAGATACAAAGGTTTCAAAGCTCCCTCTATGTCTTACAGCAAAAGGAAAGAGTCTCATGTCAAGCCAAGGCAAATTCCTGAGATTTATGTTAATAATGTGGAACACGAGATGGAGGTGCAAACTTCTCAATCTGCACCACCACCAACCCCTATTAAGACATTACAACATCTGGGAATCAACGTGTGTGGAGTACCTCCTGAAGAAATCTCTCATGACAAGCTTATGCAGGGGGAGGATGAATAGAACCTTGGACAAGTTTAAATCACGACTTTTATTTACATTTTCTTGCTGTGGTTGGTTTGTGCTGGCTTATTTTGTTAGCTTGTTTATTTCCTTTTAAGATTATGTCATCAGTACTTTGGAACATCTTATGTTGGAACATCCGTGGCTTTAATTCGGAACCGAAATGCTTAGCTCTACGTAATAAAATTGATGAATCAATCTGCTCCATTGTGTGTTTACAAGAAACAAAGAAAGAGCATTTTGATCATTATTTTCTGCGAAAATGTTGTCCTAGAAGATTTGATAAATTTGAATATGTACCTTCATCTGGGGCATCTGGAGGACTTGTAATTATTTGGTGCTGTAGCCAATTCACTGGGCAAGTATTGCATAGCTACAAGTATGCACTAACAATTAAATTGACCTCACTGATATCTAATCAAACTTGGAACCTAACTAATGTGTATGGGCCATGTGAGGGCCCTGAGAGGATTGAATTCACGCAATGGTTTGAAGATATTGAAATACAAGATGAGGAATTATGGCTTTTCATGGGTGATTTTAATTTTATGAGGTCATTAGAAAACAGAAATCAGGAAGGTGGTAACATTGAGGATATCATTAAATTCAATGAAATTATCAGTTCTCTTGCACTTTTGGAATTGCCTATAAAGGGACGCAAGTACATGTGGAGTAATATGCAACAGTCACCTTTGTTGGAGCAGTTGGACTAGTTTTTCTCATCACCCGAATGGATTTCAGTCTTCCCTAATACAGTGGTAAAACCCCTTTCCCGACCAATTTCAGACCATATTCCATGTGTGCTTTCAGTAGATACAATTATTCCAAAGAGCAAAATTTTCCAGTTTGAAAGTTTCTGGCCATCTCACCCTGGTTTCATGGAAGTAGTGAAAAACTCTTGGTCGGCCCCCATCAAAGCTAGCTCTAGCGCAACAAAGAGCTCTACAAAGCTAAAGAGATTGCGATATGCACTGAAAAGGTGGAGCAAGAAAATCCCGAAACTTTGTATGCTTATTGATAACTGTAACATAATCCTTGCACAAGTCGACAGTCTAGAAGAGCTATGACAACTTTCTGTACTTGAGAAATTTTTTAGAAAAATTCTAAAGAAGCATCTCCTTCGTCTTTTAAAATACCAGAGTGATTAATGGAAAAGGAGATGTACTCTTCGATGGGCAGTGCAAGGTGAGGAGAATACGAAATATTTTCTGGCTCGTGCAATAGAAAGATTCAGAAGAAACTCAATCACTTCAATTATTATGGAAGATGGTAACTCCATTGAAAGTCACGATGACAAAGCTGCGGCCTTTTTTGAGTGCTTCAAGAAGAGAATGGGTGTATCCAACACCACAACCTATGATTTTGAAATGTCTAAATTAATACAAGAATACCCTGGACTTTCGGAATTATCTCAGCCTTTTACCAATGAGGAAATTGACAGGGTTATTAAACTAATACCTGCTGACAGGGCTCCAGGACCGGACAGGTTTAATGGACAATTTCTGAAAGTATGCTGGGAAATTATTAAGGAGGATTTTTATGCTCTTTGTCAAGATTTCTGGGATGGAAAGATATGCCTTGACTGCCTTAATACCTCATTCATAACACTTATTCCTAAGAAAGGTACACCAGAAACTGTTAATGACTACCGACCGATATCCCTCCTGAATTGTGTGCTCAAAGTCCTAACGAAAATTCTAGCAGAAAGATTGCAAAAATGGATTTTAAAAATTGTTCATCGTAACCAGTATGGGTTCATCAAATCACGCACAATTCAAGACTGCTTGGGATGGGCATTCAAATATATACATCAATGCAAACAATCCAGGAAGGAAATTGTTATTCTAAAACTCGACTTTGAAAAAGCTTTCGATACAATGGAACATGACTTCATCCTCAACATTCTCAAGTGCAAAGGTTTTGACGAGCACTGGTGCATGTGGATAAAAATGCTCCTGGAATCTGGAACATCTTCAATTCTCTTAAACGGAGTGCCTGGTAAAGAATTCAAATGCAAAAGAGGAGTGCGTCAAGGAGACCCGGTATCTCCCTTATTGTTTGTTATTGCGGCTGACCTACTACAATCTCTTATCAACAAAGCTTGGGAAGAAGGGCATATTCAGCTACCCATTGAACAGCCTGCATCAGAACAATACCCTGTTATTCAATACGCAGACGACACAATCATTGTGCTGCCGGCTGATGTTGACCAATTGCATACCATTAAAGCTATTCTTGATTCCTATGCTAGAGCAACTGGACTTAAAATAAACTATGGAAAATCACAATTGATGCCCATTAATATTGATGATGAGAAAGCTCGTCAGCTAGCTATGGAAATTGGCTGCCAAGTTGGAACCATACATTTCACATATCTAGGTCTCCCGGTGGGTACCACACGACCAACAGTTAGAGAACTTATGCCACTGGTAGACAGACTTGAAAGAATATTAACTGGTACGACCTTTTGGCTATCTTATGGAGAGAGAGTGCAACTTATTAATTCTACACTTTCATCCTTACTGTCATTTGCCATGTGTCTCCTCAAGCTCCCTTTGAAGTTGATTGATATATTTGATCGGGCAAGGCGGCACTGTCTGTGGAGAAAAGTTGCAGATCGAGATGCTAAAACTCATTCCTTGGCAGCGTGGGATTTAGTCTGCCGCCCAAAGAAGAAAGGTGGCTTAGGGGTTATAGATCTTAAAGTATAAAACAAAGCATTACTGATCAAATACCTACACAAGTTCATTCACAAAGTTGATGTTCTTTGGGTCATGCTAGTTTGGAATGCATATTATGATCAGGGTGTGCCTCACGCACATGCAGCTTGTAGGTCGTTCTGGTGGAAGGATGTCTTCTCCTTAATGGATATATTCAGAGGCATCACTATTTGCATTCCTAGAGCTGGTGACACGGTTCTTTTTTGGAAAGACTTGTGGCAGGGGGATACGGTCCTTTCGAATTCTCATAATCATCTTTTCTCTTATGCACAAGATGAAGACATTTCTTTGGCTCAGTTCCACTCCAATCCTGATCCTGTAGCGCGATTCCATTTACCTCTGTCTGTTGAAGCAAGATCAGAGCTGGATGACATCATGCCCGTAATAAACAATATGACCCTACAACAAATGGATGTTGATGAATGGATTCTTTGCTGGGGAGATGAGCAATTCAAACCAAGAAAATTCTATAAATTCCTCTTCAGAAATAGAACAGCCCCAACCCATATAACTTCAATATGGAAATCTAAATGCATCATGAGGCACAAAGTATTTGCATGGCTCATGTTAATGGATAGGGTGAACACAAGGGATATGCTCCTTCAGAGGCACTTCAATATTGGAGAAGATCATTCCTGCCTCATGTGCAACCTTGATGTGCTGGAAACAAACATACACCTTTTTTATGAATGTCCATTTGCTATCAGATGCTGGGATACAGTACGAATCCAATGGGGGACTGAAAGGGATATCCAAATAATGTTCAATACAGCTCACAACTATTGGCACAACCCTGCATTCAAGGAAATCACCATTCTTGCATCTTGGAACATCTGGAAGCAGAGAAATAAAGTTTTATTTGATGGTGAGGTAGCCTCACACTTGGACTGGCTCAGAATGTTTAAGAAGGATCTTGAGATTCTAACTTTTAGGACAAAGGGGGATAGTAACATTTTTATCCATACCTTGATTCAGGGTTTGGCTCTTCACCAAAACCCATCTGTGTAAAATGTAGATTTATTTGATTGTTTAGCCCTTTGGCTATGTACAAAATGTAAAGTGTAAATATCCTCCTTTATAATAAAGCAACAGTAGGAGCCTCTCCTGCTGTTTTAAATTGTCAAAAAAAGGGTTACACAAGGTCGATTACAAAGGAGGAGATATACATATCCGTATTGCCTAGCTTGCCTTCCATGCCAAGTAGAGTCCCATCCGAACACGAGACGAAGCCTTCAATCTTGCATCTTCATAGTCCAACAGTCCGGCCAAAGGATATAGTCCGGCTGTCCGGAGACCCCCTAATCCAGGACTCCCACAGTATGTTTTTCAACAACTTTTGCCCTTCGTAAAAAATGTTACCGTGGTGCTTATTCGTATATTACCATGCTATTTTCACATAAGTTACCAAGGGTGTCTTTTTAAACAACTTTTTCCTGTTTGGTCAATGGAACTACGGTGTTCTGTACGTAAATTATCGGGTATCACTGGTGCGCATCGGTCCTAAACAAACGGTTTTTTACCCCTTTCCGCAACGACATTTGGAACCGTCGCCAAGTGAGTGTGTGCGATAGGGTGTCCTTGCCACACGATCCAGAAATCGTCAGGCATAGGCCCTCCTGGGACCCAGGCTGGGGCCGTGTGCGATTGGGCGAGGCATCGAAACCCAATCATTTCCGTAGGTATGTACATCCCACACAGTGAATCCCAGAAATCATTTCCGTAGGTATGTACATCCCACATGGTAAATCCCAGAAATCATTTCCGTAGGTATGTACATCCCACACGGTGAATCCCAACAAATCATTTCCATTCTTATGTATATCACACACAGTCAATCCAAGGAATACATTTTCGTTCTTATGTACAACCCACACAGACAGTCCAGGGACAATGTTTTCGTTAGGATGTACATCCTACACACTTTTATGTATACACTCGTGTGTGAAAGGTGTAACTATCACACACGCTCTGCCTTGGTTAACTGTTTTCTTTCATTAACTACATCACACACGATTTGATGTAGAAAACTGTGTGGCATTGGGCTATCCATCGCAAGCACTTTTACTGCTAGAACCGTTTGCAAAGGTCCATGACCGTCTGTTCTATTTTTATTTTTGCCTCTAATTTATTATTCTAATAGGAAATTTTGAAATACGAAACATGCAATTCAAATTCTCAGCACAATGATTCAACAACGAATCCATAAATAAAATTGCCAGTACAATATGTTTAGTAATTACAGGATTAGGCAGCAATTAACTATGATGAACCGCGGTATTTAAAGGCGGTAAAGGTGAAGAGACAAGTGTAAATCATTTTGACTGCCGATGGTGTTGAAGAAACGGAATGCCCATAATGTGCCTTCCTGCATGCCATAGGCATGAACCACTTTTGTCCAACCCCTTGTGACGATCGCCCGCCCATCCTTCACCACCTTCAGGAAGACTTCTAGAGCATTATCATGGTAGCATGAACTATATACTTTAACCTTAGTTGCCTCAACTCCGGTCATGTAGTTTGCAAGGTAATCATCAGTAAATAGCTTCAGAAACCACTGAAAAGAGAAAAATATCAGATACTGAGGTCTAATAGAGTAACTTGTTGTGGGCAGGGGGGAAAGGCAACACATTACTTACCATCCTAAAGTTCACTATTGTCTTCGACAAAGTGTAAATAAAGAGCTTAATTCCAATCACCTGTTTCTTTCGCCTAACAATCTTTCTTAGTTTCCTCACTTGACGCTTGTTCATGAATATCTCATTGCTCCATATGCAAAAGGGATTGAAGCGTGGATCAGTACCCCTCATATATGTACCTACAAGCAACCAGTAGATGTTAGAAGCTAAACTGAGATTGCACAAATGATGTAAAATACAACTACCTATGTTCCTAAGTACAAGTATTTTTTTTTTGAGATTTCAATATGAACTACATACGGATGTATATAGAATTATAGATATATTTAGATTAGAATCTAGATTCACTCATTTTGCTCCTTATGTAGTCTATATTGGAATATCTAAAAATACTTATATTTAGGAATAGATGATGTATAAGACATGGGATGCAGCTAACCTCGACGGCAAACAACAGCATCGCCCATTGTAGCCATGTGTAAGTACATGGAAAGCCAATGTTAACTACAACAGGGTTAACATCCACCAACAATAGCAAATGGTAATAGAACGGCAACATCTGTAGTGATATTTTCATTTCGAAAGAGTAGCATGGTAGCAAAGGGACGGATTAAAAATGGATACAACTGTTAATTGCAACATGCTTAACAACATCCTAATTCATGTTTTGTAAGTTTGTAGCCAGTGAAATACAACTCCTTAAAAATGGATACAACTATTAATTGCAACAGGCTTAATGTCCATTGAAACCGGTACTGATAAAAATGCAATTGGCAGAGTTAAATATCACAGGGCAGGTGCTGCCAGAGCAGATAATGGCCCAGTTGTCTATAAAAAGGTAGGGAAAATAGCTCAAACGTGTTAGGCATGTTTACTACAACATGCTTAATACATTGACATTACAAAACATAGCTATTAATTGCAACTGGTATTGGTAAGATTGAACTAGTGGGTACATACTTGGTAAGTCCTGAGAGGTAGTTGCTGGGGCACTTTATCTTGGCCAGAGCCCGCCCAAAGTCAGCGGCGGTGGATGCAAGCTGTTCCGCCGGGTCGAAGCATGGATCAGTGCCACTGACTTGTGTACCTATAGGCAACCAGTAAATGGTAGAAGTTAAACTACAATTGCACAAATGATGTGAAATACTGTAAGACATGGGATGCAGCTAACCTTGACGGTAAACAAAAGCATCGACCGTTATGACCCTGCGTAAGTACATGGACAAGCGTGTTAAGTACAACAGGGTTAGCATCCACCAAAAATAGCAAATGGGGCAGCATCTCTAGTATATCTTCATTGTGGAGAGTAGCATGGTAGCAAATGGACAGATTAAAAAATGGATACAACTGTTAATTGCAATAGGCTTAACAACATCCTAAGTCATGTTTTGTAAGTTTGTAGCCATTGAAATGCAACTGTTTAAAAATGGATTCAACTGTTAATTGCAACAGGCTTAAATAGACACTGAAACCGTTACTGATAAAAATGCAATTGTCATAGTTAAACATCACAAGGCAGGTGCTGCCAAAGCAGAGAATGGCCCAGATGTCTATAAAAAGGTAGGGATAGTAGCAAAAACGTGTTAGGCATGTTTACTAGAACATGCTTAATACATCGACCGTACAGAACATATCCATTAATTGCAACTGGTATTGGTAAGATTGAACCGGTGAGTACATACTTGGTAAGTCCTGAGAGGTAGTTGCTGTGGCACTTCATCTTGGCCAGAGCTCGCCCAAAGTCAGCGACGACAGAGGCGAGCTGTTCCTCCGAGTCGAACCGTGGATCAGTGCCACTGACATGTGTACCTACAGGCAACCAGTAAATGGGTAGAAGTTAAACTGCAATTGCACAAATTATGTGAAATACTGTAAGACATGGGATGCAGCTCACCTCGATGGCAAGCAAAATCATCGGCCATTATGACCCTGCGTAAGTACATGGACAGGCATGTTAAGTGCAACATGGTTAGCATCCACTAAAAATAGCAAAGGGGAAAGAACTCTAGTGATATCCTGAGTCATGTATTGTAAGTTTGTTGCTGGTACTGGTGAAATTGAGCTGGACATGGCAATATTTGAACATCACATAGTGTGTAGTACTGAAATAAACAAGGCACGAACATGCTTAATACATCAATCGTACAAATCATAGCCGTTGCAAGTGGTATTGGTAAGACTTAGCTGGTCAGATCTTACCTGTTAAGTCCTGGGGGGTAGTCGCTGGGGGACTTCATCTGGGCCATAGCCTGCACCATGTTGGCGGCGGCGGAGGCAAGGTGTTCCTCCGGGCAACACGCACAGCAGCCATCGTGCCATGGACCGCCATCAGCTCCTGGCGGGGGGATTTAGAGGCATGAGGATGTTTCACAGGCGCCATTTAAGCAATCAGGCCGGGGACGTGATAGAGATCGGTGGGTTACATGACTGGATCTGAGCAGAATGTAGATGTGGTTGAAGCTGTGGTTGCGGCGGCGGCGGTTTGAGATGCCGGTAGGGGAGGCACGAGGGAGGGGGATACTGAGGGGAAGGAGATGTGGCTGGAGGAATAAATTCTGAAATCACGCGCCTAATAAAAATTTCGGTGCGAAATTTGAAACTTGGGCGGGGGAAACACAGAACACAGACGAAGCGCGTAAAATACTCGTGTGCAAGAAAAAAGAAAGTTTGCAGATCCTGTCTCCAAAGAAATGTACACATGTACTTGATTTTTTAGGTCAATGGTACGCCTGGTTTATTAGGAAATATCGCACAGGTAACCGACTTATGGGTCATTAACACAAATAACGCAGCCGGGTACGGCATAGAAACCGTGTATTTTGTGATGTTCTAATGATTAACGCAAAAAAACGCACACGTGCACACATGCTAATCAAAGGTCAAAGCCCTCAAAGGATGCTCTTACCGACATTGTACGTTAATACTACAAACTTAAACTACTACTGATAATTTGCTCTAATACTATAAACTTAAACTACTTCTCACATGCTGCCATCAGGGCATGCTGGCCAGACGCCGGCGTTCTCCTTCCCGGCCTTGTAGGCAGCAGCCCACCATGTTTCGATCTCTGCCAAGCTCTCCTCACCACGGCGTGCGGCCTCTTTTTTCGTGCGGCGGCGGGACTCTCTTTTCTTGACTACTTTCTGCCTTTTCCGCTCCTTCTCTGCGGCTTTGGCCGCCTCTAGATGCACCACCCATTCGGCTATGGCAGCCTCAAAGTCCGCGCATTTAACTGTCTGGCTGCCAACAGTGATGAACTCGGCGTGGTGATATGCCATTGCTTCCTTACCATGTGCGCGGTCGCGGGCAGCGAGGAACACGACACGGCGGGATGCCATCGCTTCCTTATGAGTTACTATGCGCCGCGGTGCCATGGACGACGCCTGGAGAGAGCTCTGGGTGGAGGAGCCGGGCAACCATACAGTGCGGTGGTATTCAAGAGCTCAACCACAAATGACACCAGAAATTTGGCTTCCCTTACAATTTTGCTCGTTCATTATCACACACGGTTCATCTCTGTCGCTTCCGGAAACAGTGTGCGCTGAGCCTATTGTGTGTTGCGTTATGATTGGCCGGAACCCCAGCCACGGGGATCGCGCGTGTGCACCGTTGGATGTGCCACGATCGAACGGCAATCCACGTCCCTCACATCACACCCGTGCACCTGTAGCCGGATTGGATTTATATGCGCTAAATGCCTAGAAAATGCACATAATCCCCTAAATATGGTAAATGAGCTCGGAAAAATGCCAAATTTGAACACGATGATTTGCAGGGTGTATGTTCGTCGTAGAAAAAAACTACAGGGCAAAGAATGAAGAAAATTTGGATTCCTCTTCAATCTTGAGGATTTCCCTTTTGAAAGCACGTAACTTTCTCGGTGATGGTTCGATTTATGAAGGGCGTGCATGACAACATAAGCCAAACCTTCTCAAATTTTTACCAAGGCATGGTGAGGTCATACCATGGCACCATGCCAGGCGTCATGTTTTTTAAGCATTTATTTCATTTTTTATGGTTGAAAACCCAACAAACAGACATTTGTGGTTGACTATTGCCACACATTTCATCGAAATATCTGTCCATTCCTTGTTAAAGGCATGAGAATTTACTAAATGGCACGCGCATGGTTTTCTAGGCCGTTCTTGTGGACCCTTCCATGCATTGATTTTTTGAACTTGAATTATGCACATTAATGGCTAGGAAATGCACATAATCCCCTAAATCTGACAAATGAACTCAGAAAAGTGCCAAATTTGAACACGGTGATTTGCAGGTTGTATGTTCATCGTAGAAAAAACTCGTGGACAAAGGACAAAGGAAATTTGGACCCCCCTTCAACCTTGGTGATTTTCCCCTTGAAGCCATGAAACTTCCTCGGTGATGGTTCGATTTATGAAAGGCGCGCATCACGACATAAGGAAAACATTCTCCAATTTTTACCAGGGTATGGTGAGGCCATACCATGGCACCAAGCCAGGCGTCATGTTTTCCAACCATGTGTTTCATTTTTTGTATAGTTGTTAACCGAGTAAATGGCGTGTTTATGGTTGACTATTGCCACACATTTCCTTGAAATATCTGCCCATTCCTTGTAAAAGGCATGAGAATGTGCTATATAACACGAGCATGGTTTTCCAGACCATTCTTGTGCACCTTTTCATGCACCGATTGTTCGAATTTGAATTATGTCCATTAATGCCTAGAAAATGCACATAATCCCCTAAATATTGTAAATGAGCCCGGGAAAATGTGAAATTTGAACACGTTGCATTTGAGGCGGTACGTTAACCATTGGAAAAAAACTGAATGACAAACTAGGACAGAAATTAGGATTCCCCTTCAATCTTGGGGATTTTCCCTCTTGAAAGCATGGAACTTCCTCGGTGATGGTTCGATTTATGAAGGGCGTGCATGACGACATAAGCCAAACCTTCTCAAATTTTTACCAGGGCATGGTGAGGTCATACCATGGCACCATGCCAGGCGTCATGTTTTTTAAGCATTTATTTCATTTTTTCTATAGTTGAAAACCCAACAAACAAACATTTGTGGTTGACTATTGCCACACATTTCATGGAAATATCTGTCCATTCCTTGTAAAAGGCATGAGAATTTACTAAATGGCACGAGCATGGTTTTCTAGGCTGTTCTTGTGGACCCTTTCATGCATCAATTGTTTGAACTTGTATTATGTGCATTAATGCCTAGGAAATGCACATAATCCCCTAAATATGGTAAATGAACCTGTAAAAGGGCCAAATTTGAACACGGTGATTTTTAGGTTGTATGCTCATCATAGAAAAAAACTTGTGGACAAAGGACAAAGGAAATTTGGACCCCCCTTCAATCTTGGTGATTTCCCCCTCGAAACCATGAAACTTCCTCGGATGATGGTTCATTTTATGAAAGGCGCGCATCACGACATAAGGAAAACATTGTCCAACTTTTACCAGGGGCATACTGAGGCCATACCATGGCACCACACCAGGCACTATGTTTTCCAACCATGTGTTTCATTTTTTTGTATAGCACGAGCATGGTTTTCCAGACCGTTCTTGTGCACCTTTTCATGCACCAATTGTTCGAATTTGAATTATGTGCATAATTAATGCCTAGAAAATGCACAAAATCCCCTAAATATTCTAAATGAGTTCAGAAAAGTGTCAAATTTGAACACGTTTCATTTGAGGCGGTATGTTGATCGTTGGAAAAAACTGAAAGACAAACTAGGACGAAAATTTGGATTCCCCTTCAATCTTGGTGATTTCCCTCTCGAAAGCATTGAACTTTCTCGGTGATGGTTCGATTTGTGAAGGGCGTGCATGACGACATAAATCAAACCTTCTCAGCTTTTAACCAGGGCACGCTGAGGCCATACCATGGCACCATGCCAGCCGTCATGTTTTTCAAGCACATATTTCATTGTTCTATAGTTGATAACCCAGTAAATGACGCGTTTGTGGTTGACTCCATTGAAATCTCTACCCATTCCTTGTAAAAGGCTTGAGAAATTACTAAATACCATGAGTATAGTTTTTCTAGACCGTTCTTGTGCACCCTTTCATGCACCAATTGTTTGAATTTGAATTACGTGCATTAATGCCTACAAAATGCACATAATCCCTTAAATATTGTAAATGAACCCGGAAAAGTGTTAAATTTGAAGACGGTGATTAGCAGGGTTTATGTTCATCGTAGAAAAAAACTCATGGATGAAAGACAAAGGAAATTTGGATTCCCGTTCAATCTCGGTGATTTACTATCACACACGGTTCATCTCCGTCGCCTCTGCGAACCATGTGTGTTCACTCACACATGCAAAAGGAAAAGAAAAGCCTCGTCCACTTCATCCCCACTCACTCACCGCGGACTCCTCGGCAACTCTGCACCCTAAGCTCGACGGGGCGGCGGCCGTAGGTCGCGCTCCAAACGGCACCGGATTGCCTCCACCGCTTTCTGCCACCTATCTGCACCGACATTCTAGACTCTGGTCGACTGTGGTTTTATGCAGGATTGGGCCGTGGATTTTTCTCATGGAGAAGGTAATCAACTTAATTAGCAAAATATTCACTCATCTCTTATCGCAGTCCGTCCGTCGCTGTTAATCAACCGGCGAAAATCGTCGTGGAATCATTTTTGTTCTAGCGGATTTGTGGGTGTTCATTCATGTGTGCACACTGCGAGCACAAATCGGGCAGCTGTGGTCGTGGCCAGTCGGAAACGAAGTTCTATCTCACCATTCCGGATGACTTCAGGGAGCGCTCGTTATGTTCAATCTCAACCTACCATGATCGGCATGGCCTAAATTTGTGAATATATACCGTCTGGTGCTACATTATCTATATATTTGCATCAAATCATTGTTACATTATCTATTTTTAATTCTATATTTTTGTACTTTGCTTGCATCTATATATGTATATGTTCTATCAGTTACTCCCATATTTGCATCTTGCTCGTTATTTCAATATATCTAATTTACGATCTTAATTTTCATTTCAAGCAGTACATCCCTTGCTTTGCAAGAACGGGAGTAGAAGGAAATCTTAGGCTTTACTTTACTGATGACTCCCTGGATGTCATATTGACAACGCAACATGGGTTTACAATGATAGTTAGCGTAAAACTCGATAAATATGGTCACTCCTATTTTAATGCAGACCTTTGGAGAAAAATGTCTAAGTGTTATGAACTGAAAGCTGGCAATAAAATTCTAGTGCGCGCACCATAGCCTGGTCTAATTAATATGGATGTTTACTTCCCCAATGTCATCAGCCGATCAAAGTCTGATCGAGGTTAGTGTCCTTTCAACTTTCTTCATGTTGTCATATTACTGTTTAAGCAACCAATTGATCACCATTTAAGCAACCAATTGTGATATCATATTATGACTCTGTTCCTAGGCAGTAACAAATTCTGTTTACCAATTTATGTGCACTACATATTCTTCTACCTTGTTCTAAATAAATAATACCTTTCCACCTTTTAAGCAGGATATGTTGGATGCATAGTGAACGATCTGTATGTTACTAAGCGTACCAAATTTCACTAGAAGGACTTGAAGCATGTCATAAACTTTGTTGATAATATGACAGAGATAGCACATCGTATGAATGCTGGATTTTGGATGGGATTAATTAGACCTATGGTGCACACACTGAACAAGACCAATTGTGTGCACAAAGCGCTGGTAAAAAGTCTTATTTTAATGTTGATGCTCATAAACTATATGTATCTTCAATGATATGTTACAATTGTTTTTTATTCTACATGTCAACAAAAATTGCCCCATGTAGCTGTTCCTGGATCAATTTCCCGGCATGGTCGAATTACACTTGTGCCTGCTAATAATGCCAAAGTGATTGCAAGGTACTGCATTTCCCGCAAAAATGGAACAATTCAAATTAACAAGTTCTCGCTTCTCATGGCAATGCATCCATAGTGGAAAATTGGAGACACTGTTCTACTCCTGCTCTACCAAGGCACAGGAGGGCTCTTCCTTTTCATTGACGAGATGTCGAATCGCCGTGATCAAGCTGCTTCCAGTGGATAGTTGTGGTTGTTGGCCCTCAGCCTCTTAAAATGTGCTAGCTGTTACTATATATGTTAAGTATGTAGATATGGACCATATAGTTGTTGGCCCTTAGCCTCTTAAAATGTGATAGTTGTTACTATGTTTAGTATGTTGACATGGACCATATGGTTGTCAGAACCATGTTATGGAGATCCTCCTTTTGTCGAATAGTGTAACCACTCTATATATGTTACTCAAATGTTGTTACCCAAGTTCATAAATTTTCATGGAAAGTATTAGTATCATACACAGTTCATTGAGTTTAAGCATGTGCCCGATGTCCAGAAGGCATTTGCATATTAATTGTCCATATTGCAAATTGACACACATGTTCACATAAGGAAACATATGTGTAACATACTAATCATTGCACACGAGTACTCGCAGACGCATTGTGTGCGATACTCCTAGCCACCGCAAGCAACTAGTTTGCATTTTTCAAAGTTTTTTGTACACACAGAATCACACATGAAGTAACTGTATTGACCGTCTGTGTTGTAATTTCTCATCGCAAATAGTTCATCCGAGTCGTCTGTTTGCCACATATCACACACATCTTGTTTACACGACTCATTTGTGTTCTTTTGGCTCATCGCAAACAGTTCATCCATGTGAACTGTATGCTGCATATCACACAGATCTTGTTAAGTTGAACCATTTCTGTTGTGTTCCCTAATTGAAAACAGTTCGTCTGAGTTAACCATATGTCGTATATCTCACACACATTGATATGGCTGCCCGTTTCTGTTGTTCTACCTCATCGCAAATAGTTCGAATGGATTAACCATGTGTCCTACATCACACACACATTGTTATGGCTGCTCGTTTATGTTGTTCTGCCTCATCGCAGACATTTTGAATGGATTAACCATATGTCCTTCATCGCACACGCAACTTAAACCTAAACCGTGTTTGATGCATACATCATCGCAAACGTTTTGCACCTTTTTAACGGGTTTTTACACCACCATTTGCGATTATTGCATCGCACACTTTCGGCAAAGGGTCTCTAATCGTAGTGTCGCGTTAGCAGTCTCCTGCAGTAGTGTATGTGACACATATATTACCATACTATTTACATATAAATTAGCGAGCATATGTGTCGGGGGTTGGTTGCGACATATGCCAAAGGATGGCTTATCATGGTGGGGGCGAGTAGAACGTCGCCGGTGCCTGGAAACGGGATGAGGCGTAGACATGCACGCCGGCGAATCTTACCCAGCTTCAGGGCTCTCCGGGGAGATAACACCCCTACTGCTGCTCTGCGGGGTCTCTGCATGATCACTATGGCAAAGTGTTACACGATTGCTCCTAGAGCTGTTTTCCTAGAGGTAGGAGAGGGCAAGGCTAGCTCTCTCCCTTCTATGTGATCTAGTCAAGAGCTAATAGATTCCAACCCCTTGCATGGGTGCCCTGGGGGTTTATATAGGCCTACCCCCCAGGGGTACAATGGTAATCTGGCTGGACGCGGGCCCAACTGTCAGCATCTCCGGCCTCCGTCTTCTCCGCCGACTGGTGGGCCCCGCCGACTGGCTAGGTACGGAGCCGACAGGCCGCGTCCGCCGCGGGCGGGTCTTGCCGGCTGCTGATTACTATAGTCGTGCTTCTGATGATGCGGGCTTGGTCATGGAGTCGTGGCAACAGCCCCGCCGCCTGACGGGCGATCACTATTGCCGCTCTCCGTCACATCTGATTAATGGCGCGTCGGCCCCGGGGGAGGATCTGGCCGACTCTCAGGGGCCGACTCCCAACGGGTCCGACTGGGGGTGCACTTGCCGTCCCCTGGGGTCCCACTAGTTGGTGGGACCCGCCGCCGCAGGGTCGAACAGACAAGCCGTCATGGGCCAAGGATTCGGTCCTTTGGTGCTGATGTAAGGGCCGGCACGGCAACAATGCCACGCCGCACGGAGATCTTCCCGGGTACGGCATGCTGTAGCCATGCCTGCCCCTGGTAAGGGGTGGGAGTGGGCTTGATTGTAGCCACTCCTCGCCCCGTCCCTCTTGATGAGGGCATGGGGTTTGTTGGAGTCGCAGGCCGACTCCCCAAAGCCGGCTTCCCTGGAATTCGCCAGTCAGGAGTCGGCTTATGCTGAAGTCGTCAACGGGACTCGGCCGCGAGTGGGCAGTCGGCTGTCTTGCCGCCGACTTCTCAGAAGGCGGCTCTTCGTCTCGGGGTCTTGAGGGGCGCAGCCTGCCCCGATGTCTTGAAAGGTTCTGGGGCTCGGGTTAGCCTACCCGTGGCCCATTACCCCGACAGTAGTCCCCGAAGCTGGTGAGGCGCCGCAGACAATCGGTCGAGAAGCCTCAGTAGTTTCTCTCTCCGGGTGCTCGACACATGGTTCTTGCTTGATTTTTGCCGGACCGACTAGAAGGAGTCGGACCCGCCCAACTCTGACTCGCGCAGTATTTCGAACGTCTTCGCGGGATCCAAGTAGCATGGTGGCTAAGCTTCCAGGCTGCCGCCCGTTCCGGGCCCGTCACGTGGCAACGCGCGGCCGGGCTAGTCTGCCAGCCTACGTGCGTGACGGGACAGGCCCATAGGAGGGGCCCGCCACTACCGGCCTTGGCCCTCGAGCGGATCTGCTGTGGCCCGTGCGGACGGTTGGGATTCTTATGAAGTTACTGCGTGCAGTAACTCTGTCGTGGAAATGTGGGGGTCGTGGGGTTGTGGGTGCAGTAAATCCCACGCCCGCCCCCTCGGCTTCGCAGCCCATGAGGCTATAAGTAGGGGGAGGAGGGGGGCGCGGCAAAGCACGCGTGCCCCTCCTTCCCACTACTCCTTGCTCTTCTCCTTCTTCTTCTTCCTTGCTCCGCTGCGCGCCCAAGCTTTGCCGAAACGCCGCGGCAATCAGCTCGTGATGAGTTCTTCTTCTGCCGCCGCGCCTCCCTTGGTGCATTCCGACACCTGGGACGGCTCAGAAGTGCATGACGACCACATCGAGTTCCTCCGCAAGACTCGTCGGCTTCCCGATGAAGATCGCGTGCGGGTGCGTCTTGCGCCAGAGGGGGAGATTTCTCCTGCGCTAGAGGAGGGCGAGCGGGTCATCTTCCACTCGCACTGCCTACGCAGATTGGGGCTGCCGGCAAGCAGCTTCTTCCGCTCTTTTCTGGAGTTCTATGGCCTCCAGCTGCACCACCTCACGCCCAATATGGTGGTGCTGTTGTCCGCCTTCGTGGCTTTATGCGAAGGCTTCCTCGGAGTCCTCCCCACCTCGAGCTCTGGGGGGAGTTCTTCTTCTCCAAGCTCGGCACCCAGGCTGCAGGCGTGCCGGCTCAATGCGGTGCCTTCATCGCCGTGCGGAGATTGGGGGCCGACAACCCCTTCCCCGCCATCAAGCTGATAAAGTCGGTGAAGATGTGGCAGCGCTCGTACTTCTACATCAAGAGCGTCTCTGCGAGGGGCGATTGGGTCAACTTGCCGGCTTTTGAAGTCGGCCCGCTGACTGGGAGACTGCCCAACTGGTCGTACCGGGCCAAGTCGCTGACGCCTGCGGGAGCCAGCGCCGTCACGCGACTCCGAGTGCTGACGCAGTCGGAGGGCTTGACTGGTCCAGACCTGCTTGCCGCCTTCGTGGCGCGCCGAGTCCTCCCGCTCCAAGGTCGCCCCCACATGATATGCCAAATGAGCGGGCACCGTGACCCGAGTCGGATGTGCACCAAGGACATGCCTCACAAGGAGGTGGCCTACATGGTGAACTACCTCTCGGACAGCTAGCTCCTGGAGGATTGGCGGTTCGGCATGTTGGGGAACGTAGCAGAAATTCAAAATTTTCCTACATGTCACCAAGATCTATCTATGGAGAAACCAACAACGAGGGGAAGGAGAGTGCATCTACATACCCTTGTAGATCGCTATGCGGAAGCGTTCAAGAGAACGGGGTTGATGGAGTCGTACTCGTCGTGATCCAAATCACCGATGATCCTAGTGCCGAACGGACGGCACCTCCGTGTTCAACACACGTACAGCCCGGTGACGTCTCCTACGCCTTGATCCAGCAAGGGGAGAAGGAGAGCTTGGGGAGGACTCCATCCAGCAGCAGCACGATGACCTGGTGGTGGTGGATGAGCGTGGTACTTCAGCAGGGCTTCGCCAAGCACCGCAAGAGACGAGGAGGGAGAGGGGTAGGGCTGCACCAAGAAGGAGATTGAATCATGTCTATGGCAGCCCAAAACCTCAAGTATATATAGGGGGAGGGGAGGGGCTGCGCCCCCACCTAGGTTTCCACCCCTAGGGGTGGCAGCCAGCCTAGATCCCATATAGGGGGGCGGCCAAGGGAGGAGAGAGGGGGGCGCACCACTAGGTGGGCCTTAGGCCCATCTGAGCCTAGGGTTTGCCCCCTTCCACTCTCCCTTGCGCCTTGGGCCTTGGTGGGGGGGGGGGCGCACCAGCCCACCAGGGGTTGGTCCCCTCCCACACTTGGCCCATGCAGCCCTCCGGGGCTGGTGGCCCCACTTGGTGGACCACCGGGACCCTCCCGGTGGTCCCGGTACATTACCGATAAACCCAAAAGCGACCAAAACAGGACTTCCCATATATAAATCTATACCTCCGGACCATTCCGGAACTCCTCATGACGTCCAGGATCTCATCCGGGACTCCGAACAACATTCGGTAACCACGTATATCTATTCCCTATAACCCTAGCGTCATCGAACCATAAGTGTGTAGACCCTACGGGTTCGGGAGTCATGCAGACATGGCCGAGATAACTCTCCGGCCAATAACCAACAGCCGGATCTGGATACCCATGTTGGCTCCCACATGTTCCACGATGATCTCATCGGATGAACCACAATGTCTAGGATTCAATCAATCCCGTAAACAATTCCCTTTGTCTATCGATACGATACTTGCCCGAGATTCGATCGTCGGTATCCCGATACCTTGTTCGATCTCGTTACCGGCAAGTCTCTTTACTCGTTCCGTAACACATCATCCCATGATCAACTCCTTGATCACATTGTGCACATTATGATGATATCCTACCGAGTGGGCCCAGAGATACCTCTCCGTTACACGGAGTGACAAATCCCAGTCTCAATTCGTGCCAACCCAATAGACACTTTCAGAGATACCTGTAGTGTACCTTTATAGCCACCCAGTTACGTTGTGACGTTTGGCACACCCAAAGCACTCCTACGGTATCCGGGAGTTGCACAATCTCATGGTCTAAGGAAATGATACTTGACATTAGAAAAGCTTTAGCATACGAACTACACGATCTTTGTGCTAGGCTTAGGATTGGGTCTTGTCCATCACATCATTCTCCTAATGATGTGATCCCGTTATCAACGACATCCAATGCCCATGGTCAGGAAATCGTAACCATCTATTGATCAACGAGCTAGTCAACTAGAGGCTTACTAGGGACATGGTGTTGTCTATGTATCCACGCATGTATCTGAGTTTCCTATCAATACAATTCTAGCATGGATAATAAATGATTATCATGAACAAGGAAATATAATAATAACCAATTTATTATTGCCTCTAGGGCATATTTCCAACAGTCTCCCACTTGCACTAGAGTCAATAATCCAGTTCGCATCGATATGTGATTAACACTCAAGGTCACATCCCCATGTGACTAACACCCAAGAGTTCTGGGTTTGATCATGTTATGCTTGTGAGAGAGGTTTCAGTCAACGGGTCTGCAGCATTCAGATCCGTATGTACTTCGCAAATTTCTATGTCATCTTGTAAATGCTACATTTGGAGCCATTTCAAATAACTGTTCTACTTGGAGCTTTTCTAAATTGTTGCTCCATTATATGTATCCGGTATCTCTACTCAGAGCTATCCGGATAGGTGTTAAGCTTGCATCGACGTAACTCTTTACGTCGAACTCTTTATCACCTCCATAACCGAGAAACATATCCTTATTCCTCTAAGGATAATTTAGACCGCTATCTGGTGATCTACTCCTAGATCACCTTTGTACCCTCTTGCCAAATATGTGGCAAGGCACACATCAGGCGTGGTACTCAGCATGGCATACCGTATGGAGCCTATGACAAAAGCATCGGGGACGACCTTCGTCCTTCCTCTTTCTTCTGTCGTGGTCGAGCTTTAAGTCTTAACTTCATACCTTACAACTCAGGCAAGAACTCCTTCTTTGACTGATCCATCTTGAACACCTTCAAGATCATGTCAAGGTATGTGCTCATTTGAAAGTACCATTAAGCGTTTTGATCTATCCATATAGATCTTGATGCTCAATGTTCAAGTAGCTTAATCCAGGCTTTCCATTGAAAAACACTTTCCAAATAACCCTATATGCTTTCTAGAAATTCTACGTCATTTCTGATCAACAATATGTCAACAACATATACTCATCAGAAATTCTATAGTGCTCCCACTCACTTCTTTGAAAATACAAGTTTCTCATAAACTTTGTATACACCCAAAAACTTTGATCATCTCATCAAAGCATACATTCCAACTCCGAGATGCTTACTCCAGTCCTTAGAAGGATTGCTGGAGCTTTGCATACTTGTTAGCATCTTTCAGGATTGACAAAACCTTCCGGTTGTATCACGTACAACCTTTCCTTAAGAAAATCGTCGAGGAAACAATGTTTTGGCATCCTGTCTGCAAGAATGCAGTAATCGCTAATATAATTCCAATAGACTCTTAGCATCGCTACGAGTGAGAAAGTCTCATCGTAGTCAACTCCTTGAACTTGTCAGAAAACATCTTAACGACAAGTCGAGCTTTCTTAATGGTGATACTTACCATCATTGTCCGTCTTCCTTTTAAAATCCATATGTACCTAACAGCCTTACGACCATCAAGTAGTTCTTCCAAAGTCTACACTTTGTTTTCATATATGGATCCTCTCTCAGATTATATGGCCTCGAGCCATTTTGGAATCCAGGCCCACCATCGCTTCTCCATAGCTCGTAGGTTCATTGTTGTCTAGCAACATGACTTCCAAGACAGGATTACGTACCACTCTGAATTAGTACGCATCCTTGTCATCCCACGAGGTTTGGTAGTGACTTGATCTGAAGTTTCATGATCACTATCATAAGCTTCCACTTCAATTGGTGTAGGTGCCATAGGAACAACTCCCTGTGCCCTGCCACACACTAGTTGAAGAGACGGTTCAATAACCTCATCTAGTCTCCACCATCCTCCCACTCAATTCTTTCGAGAGAAACTTTTCCTCGAGAAAGGACCCTATTCTAGAAACAATCCCTTATTGCTTTCGGATCGGAGACAGGAGGTATACCCAACTGTTTTGGGTGTCCTATGAAGATGCATTTATCTGCTTTGGGTTCTAGCTTATCAGCCTGAAACTTTTTCACATAAGCGTTGCAGCCCCAAACTTTTAAGAAATGACAGCTTAGGTTTCTCTAAACCATAGTTCATACGGTGTCATCTCATCGGAATTACGTGGTGCCCTATTTAAAGTGAATGTGGTTGTCTCTAATGCCTAACACATAAACTATCATGGTAATTCGATAAGAGACATCATGGTATGCATCATATCCAATAGGGTGCAGTTATGATGTTCGGACACACCATCACACTATGGTGTTCCAGGCTGTATCGGTTGTGAAACAATTTCCACAATGTCTTAATTCTGTGTCAAACTCGTAATTCAGATATTCATCTCTACGATCATATCATAGACATTTTATCCTCTTGTCACAACGATCTCTCACCTTCACCCTGAAATTACTTGAACCTTTCAATAATTCAGACTCGTGATTCATCATGTAAATATACTCAACATCTACTCAAATCATCTGTGAAGTAAGAACATAATGATATCCACTACATGCCTCAGCACTCATTGGACTGCACACATCAAGATGTATTACTTCCAACAAGTTGCTTTCTTGTTCCATTTTACTGAAAACGAGGCTTTTAGTCATCTTGCCCATGTGGTATGATTTGCATGTCTCAAGTGATTCAAAATCAAGTGAGTCCAAATGATCCATCTATATAGAGTTTCTTCATGCATATCTACCAATAAACATGGTTCACATGTCTCAATCCTTTCAAAAATGAGTGAGTCCAAAGATCCATCAACATGGAGCTTCTTCATGCGTTTTATACCAATATGACTCAAATTGCAGTGCCACATTTGTGTGGTACTATCATTACTATCTTATACCTTTGGCATGAAAATGTGTATTACTACGATCGGGATGGTATTATTCAAATAAACAGAGTAACCATTATTCTCCTTAAATGAATAACCGTATCACGATAGACATAATCCAATCATGTCTATGCTCAATGCAAACACCAAATAACAATTATTTAGGTTTGAGTACCAATCTCGATGGTAGAGGGAGCGTACGATATTTGATCAACCTTGGAAATACTTCCAACACATATCATCATCTCACCTTTTAGCTAGTGTTCGTTTATTCCATAGCGTTTTGTTTCGAGTTACTAACACTTAGCAACCGAACCGGTATCTAATACCCTGGTGCTACTAGGAGTACTAGTAAAGTACACATTATAATGCATATCCAATATACTTCTGTCGACCTTGCCAGCCTTCTCATCTACCAAGTATCTAGGGTGGTTCTGCTTCAGTGACTGTTCCCCTTATTACAGAAGCACTTAGTCTCAGGCTTGGGTTCAACTTTGGGTTTCTTCACTAGAACAGCAACTGATTTGTTGTTCCATGAAGTATCCCTTTCTTGCCCTTGCCCTTCTTGAAACTAGTGGTTTTACTAACCATCAAAGATTGATGCTCCCTTTTGATTTCTACTTTCGCGGTGTCGCGAATAGCTCAAGGATCATATCTATCCCTGATATGTTATAGTTCATCACAAAGCTCTAGTAGCTTGGTGGCAGTGACTTTGGAGAACCATCACTATTTCATCTGGAAGATCAACTCCCACTCGATTCAAGCGATTGTTGTACTCAGACAATCTGAGCACAAGCTCAAGATTGAGCTTTTCTCCCTTATTATGCAGGCTAAGAAAATTGTCGGAGGTCTTATACCTCTTGACGTGGGCACGAGCCTGAAATCCCAATTTCAGTCCTTGGAACATCTCATATGTTCTGCGATGTTTCAAAAACGTCTTTGGTGCCTCAATTCTAAACCATTTAGCATTACACACTGAACTATCATGTAGTCATCAAAACGTGTATGTCAGATGTTCGCAACATCCACAGACGACGTTCGAGGTTCAGCATACTGAGTGGTGCATTAAGGACATAAGCCTTCTACTGTCTGCATAAATGCTACTATCAACTTTCAACTATTTTTTCTCTAGGAACATATCTAAACAGTAGAACTGAAGCGCGAGCTACGACATAATTTGCGAAGACCTTTTGACTATGTTCAGGATAATTAAGTTCATCTTATGAACTCCCACTCAGATAGACATCCCTCTAGTCATCTAAGTGATACATGATCCGAACATCACGTGAGACGGACTAGTCATCATCGGTGAACATCTCATGTTGATCGCATCTTCTATACGACTGATGTTCGACCTTTCGGTCCTCCGTGTTCCGAGGCCATGTCTGTACATGCTAGGCTTGTCAAGTTAACCTAAGTGTTTCGCATGTGTTCCGAGGCCATGTCTGTACATGCTAGGCTCGTCAACACCCGTTGTATTCGAACGTAAGAATCTATCACACCCGATCATCACGTGGTGCTTCGAAACGACGAACTTTCGCAACGATGCACAGTTAGGGAGAACACTTCTCTTGAAATTTTAGTGAGGGATCATCTTATTTAAGCTACCGTCATTCTAAGCAAATAAGATGTTTAAACATGATAAACATCACATGCAATCAAAAAATGACATGATATGGCCAATGTCATTTTGCTCCTTTTGATCTCCATCTTCGGGGCTCCATGATCATCATCGTCACCGGCATGACACCATGATCTCCATCATCATGATCTCCATCATCGTGTCTCCATGAAGTTGTCTCGCCAACTTATTACTTCTACTACTATGGCTACCGGTTAGCAATAAAGTAAAGTAATTACATGGCGTTGTTCAATGACACGCAGGTCATACAATAAATAAAGACAACTCCTATGGCTCCTGTCGGTTGTCATACTCATCGACATGCAAGTCGTGATTCCTATTACAAGAACATGATCAATCTCATACATCACATATCATTCATCACATTCTTCTTGGCCATATCACATCACATAGCATACCCTGCAAAAACAAGTTAGACGTCCTCTAATTGTTGTTTGCATGTTTTACGTGTCTGCTATGGGTTTCTAACAAGAACGTTTCTTACCTACGCAAAAACCACAACGTGATATGACAATTGCTATTTACCCTTCATAAGGACCCTTTTCATCGAATCCGATCCGACTAAAGTGGGAGAGATAGACACCCGCCAGCCACCTTATGCAACTAGTGCATGTCAGTCGGTGGAACCGGTCTCACGTAAGCGTACGTGTAAGGTTGGTCCGGGACGCTTCATCCCACAATGCCGCCGAATCAAGATTGGACTAGTAACGGTAAGCATATTGAACAAAATCAACGCCCACAACTACTTTGTGTTCTACTCGTGCATAGAAACTACGCATAAACCTAGCTCATGATGCCACTATTGGGGAACGTAGCAGAAATTCAAAATTTTCCTATGTGTCACCAAGATCTATCTATGGAGAAACTAGCAACGAGGGGAAGGAGAGTGCATCTACATACCCTTGTAGATCGCTACGCGGAAGCATTCAAGAGAACGGGGTTGATGGAGTCGTACTCGTCGTGATCCAAATCACCGATGATCCTAGTGCCGAACGGACGGCACCTCCGTGTTCAACACACGTACAGCCCGGTGACGTCTCCTATGCCTTGATCCAGCAAGGGGAGAAGGAGAGGTTGGGGAAGACTCCATCCAGCAGCATCACGATGGCGTGGTGGTGGTGGAGGAGCGTGGTACTTCAGCAGGGCTTCGCCAAGCACCGCAAGAGACGAGGAGGGAGAGGGGTAGGGCCGCGCCAAGAAGGAGATTGAATCGTGTCTATGGCAGCCCAAAACCGCAAGTATATAAAGGGGGAGGGGAGGGGCTGCGCCCCCACCTAGGTTTCCACCCCTAGGGGTGGCGGCCAGCCTAGATCCCATCTAGGGGGGCGGCCAAGGGGGGAGAGAGGGGCGCGCACCACTAGGTGGGCCTTAGGCCCATCTGAGCCTAGGGTTTGCCCCCTTCCACTCTCCCTTGCGCCTTGGGCCTTGGTGGGGGGGGGGCACACCAGCCCACTAGGGGCTGGTCCCCTCCCACACTGGGCCCATGCAGCCCTCCGGGGCTGGTGGCCCCACTTGGTGGACCACCGGGACCCTCCCGGTGGTCCCGGTACATTACCGATAAACCCGAAACTTTTTTGGCGACCAAAACAGGACTTCCCATATGTAAATCTTTACCTCCGAACCATTCCGGAACTCCTCGTGGCGTCTGGGATCTCATCCGGGACTCCGAACAACATTCAGTAACCACGTATATCTATTCTGTATAACCCTAGCGTCATCGAACCTTAAGTGTGTAGACCCTACGGGTTTGGGAGTCATGCAGACATGGCCGAGATAACTCTCCGGCCAATAACCAACAGCTGGATCTGGATACCCATGTTGGCTCCCACATGTTCCACGATGATCTCATTGGATGAACCACGGTGTCAAGGATTCAATCAATCCCGTATACAATTCCCTTTGTCTATCGGTACGATACTTGCCCGAGATTCGACCGTCGGTATCCTGATACCTTGTTCAATCTCGTTACCGGCAAGTCTGTTTACTCGTTCCGTAACACATCAACCTGTGATCAACTCCTTGATCACATTGTGCACATTATGATGATGTCCTACCGAGTGGGCCCAGAGATACCTCTCCGTTACACGGAGTGACAAATCCCAGTCTCGATTCGTGCCAACCCAACAGACACTTTCGGAGATAGCTGTAGTGTACCTTTATAGCCACCCAGTTACGTTGTGACGTTTGGCACACCCAAAGCACTCCTACGGTATCCAGGAGTTGCACAATCTCATGGTCTAAGGAAATGATACTTGACATTAGAAAAGCTTTAGCATATGAACTACACGATCTTTGTGCTAGGCTTAGGATTGGGTCTTGTCCATCACATCATTCTCCTAATGATGTGATCCCGTTATCAACGACATCCAATTCCCATGGTCAGGAAACCATAACCATCTATTGATCAACGAGCTAGTCAACTAGAGGCTTACTAGGGACATGGTGTTGTCTATGTATCCACACATGTATCTGAGTTTCCTATCAATACAATTCTAGCATGGATAATAAACGATTATCATGAACAAGGAAATATAATAATAACCAATTTATTATTGCCTATAGGGCATATTTCCAACATGGCACGGAGCCGTACTCTCGCGCCAACCCCCCGCCCATTGTGAGTTGCCTTTTTCCTTCTTTCTTTGAATTGTCTTCTTTCTTGCCGAGTTTATCTTGTCCGACCTGACCAGCCGGCTTTGGTCAGAATCCCCTCCTCCATCCACCAGCCGGCACCTCTGGGCCGATCCGCGAGTTCCTCGCTGACCGGGCGGAGAGCGATGTTGACGACCCCGATTTGGGGGCGACGGCTTTGGAGGACGACGCCGAGGGAGGAGGCGGCCCGCTGCTCGGGGCCAGTCTAGAGGACTGGCCTGATGATGATGAGGAGGTCGCCCCCCGCCACCGGACAGGAGCCAGTCATCCCGGTGCGGGCTCTTCTACCGCGTCGAGTGCTCTAGGCGCGGGAAGAAGCATAGGGCCGTGCCGACTTTGTTCGGCAGTCGGCCGAAGAAGCCCAAGAGTTCGGCTGCGGCGACCCGGCGGGACGAGGCGGCTGTGAAGGCCCTCCGCTTCCGTAAGGAAGTGAAGAAGCCGCCACTGGTCTCCGCGTGAGTATTTCGTTTCAATGCTTTATTCTTTCTTTGTGGCTTTGTCTGAGTTTTTTACTTGCTTCAAGGCTCCCCTCACTCTTGAGAGGGCCGTCGCTGCCTCCGTCATGGGGTCAGCGGAGACGTCCGCCACCACCCGGCGAATCGACCCCGCCGCCGACCTCCAGGAGGCGATGGAGCTGAATGCGCAGGAGAAGCGCAACGAGGAAGATGCCGCCCGCCTGGAGAAGGTGGAGGCTTATAAGGCGGAGGCCTCCGCCAGAAGAAACTGGCTGAGGCCGAAGCGGCCACCGCGGCGAAGCAGCAGGCTGAGGAGGCCGCGCGCTGCCAATCGGCGGTGTTCGTCACCCCGTTGAACTCTGCGCCGCCGCCTCCGGAGTTCACGGGGCAAACTGGGGAAGCCGGCGGCGAGAACCCCGTCCTGGAGAGGGAAGGCGGCGACTCCTCCACGCCGGACGTGATCGTTCTGCCGCCACCTCCACCGCCGTCTGGGGGCACGCAAGGCGAACAGCCGGCGGACCCGCCGGTGCCGCCGACTGAAGATGAGGCCGTGGCGAGGCTGCTCCTTTAGGTCGGCTCGCCAACATGCCGCCGTCTTGAGAAGGCGACTTCGGCGCCACACCCCCTGGAGACCGGCACCGCCAGCTCGGTGATCCCAGACGCCGAAGCGACGAGCGCCGTGCCCGTTGGGCGGGTGCGAGGAGGCGGCACAGGGCCGCTAAACCAGGCGCTTCTGGACGTCCAAACGAAGCTTTGAGCTGAGGGCGACGCCATCTAGAACTGCACCAAGGCGTACCTAGCATCGTGGGCAGCCGTCCGGGTATGTTTTCTCTTTGGTCCTTATTTTCTTGTTTCTCTCTGTGGGGGCGCGCCAGCGCACCTACTGGGTGTAGTCCCCGAGTTTGGGGCCGGCTGCTGAGCAGGCGGCCCGAAACTCCAATTGGTGAGCTCTGGGTACTAATTTTTGTCTGAAATGCTTGTCGCAGGACTACCATAACCTCCGAGTCACCGCCTTCAACCACAACGTTGAAGAGCTGGGCAAGCGGACTGCTGACTTGTCGGAGAGCCGGAGTAAGCCTTTTCTTCTTCTTTGCGAGGGCGCGCTGGCGCACCCGCGGGCTATAGTCCCCGAGATTCGGGCCGACTGCTGAGCAGTCGGGCCGGATCTCCCCGGCGACCTTCTTTTCTGATGGCTCAACGCCTTCCTTCTCTTCAGAAGCCAACACTGTTCTTCAACAGCAGCTGAGCGAGGGCAACTCCGCGTTGTGCACCAAGGGGGAGGAGTGCAGCAAGCTCACCACAGAGCATGATCTGCTGGCCACTCAATTGGCAGAGCAGAGGGAGCTGCTTGCGAAGACGCGGAAGGAGGCAGAAGAGGCGGAAAACGCCCTTCTGGCTGAGTTCGCGAGCGAGTGCTCCTCCTGGACTGACAGAGAGGCACTGCTGGCCTCCGGCTTCCATGAGATTGAAGACATCGTTGATGGTGAGTTTCTTTACTTTCTTTCTTCGAGCTGCCAATTATAAATTGTGCCGACTCCTGGTTTTTAACTTGTTTCTTCGTTTCATCCGTCTTGGCAGACTTCTTCCCTGGGCACTCGCAGTGTCACACCCTAGTTAGTTCAAGCATTAGAGTGTGCATCATGTTTAAATTCCTCTTAATTTTGAAATGGGGAAGACAGAACCCCCAACACCCCCTGGAAACAACTAGGGTTTACTAAAATTATTTTTCAATGAACTTGAAATGCCCTTCTAAAAAGTTCACTCTCTTTGTCTTGGGTTAGAACCTTTGGCAAAATTGGTGCACAATTTTCTAGGTTAATAGAAGGTCATTGAATTAAATCATAAGTATTTGATTTTGGGCATTTAAATGCTATAAAATAATTTAAATGCTCAAATAATTCTGGAAATAAATGTTGTTGTTGGAAATATTCTAAACAGAGCCCACAATTATTTTCAGGATTTTTGGAAATGTTTTAGTATTTTAATAAAGCCCAACAGTTGCAGTTAAATAGAAAAACAGAAACAAATCAAAAAAGAGAGAGAGAGGGAAGCCCACCTGGGCCTTACCTGTGCTGGCCCAGCCCACCTGGCTCGGACCAGCCGACTAGCCTTGCCAGTCGTCATCCTCCTCCCGCCAGGAGGACAAGGAGCACGTGGCCGGCGCCCGCGGCCACACGCCGGCCACCTCCTGCTTCTGCCGACGCCCTGGAGACGTCTAGGGATGCGACGCCGACCCCCACGTTCCCCTCTCATCCTCCTTCATTCTCCCCGTCGTCTCCCTCACCCTCTCCCGCGATGGTCGAGCGCGATCCTCGCCGCCGTTCACCGTAGACATCACCAGAGCCACCCCCTCGCCCCTCCGACAAGCCCAATAGCTCCGCCTCGTCGCTCTGGACCTCTCCACTGACCCACGCGACTCCAAATGCCGCCGAACGCCGTCTTCGCCCTCGTCTTCAACCTCGGGCACCCGAGCCGTCTCTGGTCGAATCGGCGCCGCCAGGACCTCCCCGAGCTCGCTGACCCCCTCTCCGACCCCGCTGTGAGCTCCTCTTCCTCTTCCCCTAGCTCTCGTGCTTGTTTGGCCTCTGTAGTCTCCACTTCCGCCGCACCCGAAAGCTCCCCGCCGCCGGCCATGGTGCCGTCGTGGCGAGAGCCACAGTGGCTCGAAGCCAAGCTCACCGTTGTGCTCAGTGCAGCACCAGGAGGCCGTAGCCACCACCAGCTCCTTCTCCCATGCACCGTAGCGTTGAACCCCAACCCCGTCCGAACTCCAGCCGCTGCTGTCGAGCTCGCCCGCATCGTTTCCGGCGTCCCCGTGTCCAACCACTTGCACCACTGGATGCGGTAGCTCCCCAGCTACGCGTAGCACATCTCCACCGGCGATTTGGTCACCGCAGGACCAAATCCGAAGCTCTCCGCCGTCTCGGCCTCGCCGGCGACTCAACGTCGGCGGGATTAGCCCCGCTGACTAGGGGTTTGACCCCAGTTTGACTCCATCTGAGACACTGATGTGTGGGGCCGGCTTCTAACTAATTTAGATTAGTTTAAATTAGAGCTAATCACTCTGTTAGAGGTTAATGACGTCGTTAACTACCCCTCTCTCACTGACATGTGGGCCCAGAGCCTAACTAACCCAATTTAGTGCTAACTAAACACTAACCAACTCTGTTAGTTAGCTGAGAGACTGACAGAAGGGGCCCACCAGTCAAGTTTGACCTGGGCTGGCGCCTTTGACCTGCTGATGTCACAGTGACGTAGTGCTGACGCATTAATTCAATTTCTGGATTTATTCTTTAATAGGAAATTCCAGAAAATAATCAAAACTTCTAAAAATCATAGAAAATCAACCATGGCTCCAAATGCAAAGATTTATATATGAAAAATGATCAGAATAATTCAATCTATCCATCTGTAATGGTTTCATGCATGACAAAAAACAAGTTAACCTTGCTGTTTAAGCAGAATGAGGTAATGCACTAATAAAGCCATGTTTAATAAGCTAATAATTGAATCTTTGACTCAAATGAGCTCATCCCTTTCTGTTTTAGCTTGCATTAGGCCAAGACACCTTCATCTTGCCATGCCATAGCATGCATCATATTGTTGCATATTGCCATGTGTTGATTATGTTTCGATGTGTCTTTCGTGGTAGGTTCTGCCTTCGAGGATAACCCCGAGTATCCGTTTGAAGGGCAGTACCCTACTACCACTACAACAGGCAAGCAACCCATTGATCATTCTGATACAAAACCATGTTCTCGCTTCTGCTCTTGTTTACTGCATTAAGACAACGCGATTCAAACTGCTGTGTGTTTCGGTAGTTGAACCCTTATCCTCTGCATGACCTGTCATTGCCGCAGTAACTAGATGAAACCCACTAGCATGTGTAGGAGTTGATTGAGCCATGTATGTGATTCCTACCTTGCTATGCCTGCTATGCTTAGAGTTGTGTCAGGTCTGGTTCATCTGGGTGATGGGCTAGAGTGATATGATATGTCAGTAATGTGAGGAATGTGTTGAACATGTTTTGGTAAAGGTATCGATGAGAGGCCATGTAGGAGTACATGGTGGGTTGTTTCATTGAGACCGTCCATAAGAACTGAGATCTGTATGCGTGATTTAAGATTCAGCTACTACCACACATTGGGCCCTGAAATATGAACCCGCTCGACTTACTGACCCCTCTCGCCCTCTGTCCAGGAGTTGCAACTAGTTTTTAGTGTTTGTAGGACATGTGTTGGCGGCCGTGCGTAGAGTTGACCCTAGGGGTGGGCTATGATGCGGTAGATACACTGTGGCCGGGTATGCCGGGCGCCCGTTTGGCGTCTCGGGACCCTGTACACATCGTTTGGGGCCGTTGAGGACACCCCGGCCGGATTTCCTTGCGGATGGAACCTGAATAGGCGATAAACCTGGACTAGAGACTTGTGAGGTTAGTCAGGTCGTGGTCTACACCCACGTCGGTTTTCGCTTGAAGTCTGCCGAGCACATGTCGTGTGCAGATGCTAAGTGGTGGAAACATGTGTGACAAAGTACACCCCTGTAGGGTATAAAACTATTCGAATAGCCGCATCCACGGTAAAGGACTCCTTGGTTGCCTATGCAGTTCATAGACAAGTTAGTGGATACTACTAAAAGACTCAAGATAAGTATGAGTACCGAGGATGGACCTCTCGTAGGATGACGAGGGAGGATCCTCGGTGGAGTATTGTGTTGGTGAGTAGTGGACTCGTGTGCGAAACCTATTTTTACTGGTGGAGTTCCGTAGGATAGCTTAGCCAAGAGTCAAAGCTGGCTTGCTGCAATAACCCCACCACCTTCTTGAGAATAAGCATGTATAGTAGGTTCTGTTGTAAGACTTGTTGAGTACCCTTGTACTCATGTTTGCTTAATTACTGTTTTCAGACGACAACACCGTCCCCTCCGATGGGTTCTACATAGACCCTTACGTCGACGAGTGACTAGCCACCCAGGTGGTGATCCTGGCCATGGAGGGCCCTATGTAGATAGACAGGCTTCGAGAAGCCTTCTTTCTTTCTAGTGTCTGTACTCAGACTAGTTGCTTCCGCATGTGCTTGTATGATTGTATGACTAGAGTGTCAGGTCATGTGACCCCTATCTGTATGAACATGTTATGTATGGCTCTCTGGAGCCTTTAAATAAAGTACTTGAGTTGTAGAGTTTTGTTGTGATGCCATGTTGTATGTACTCATATCGGGCATATTGTGTGTATGATTGAAATGCTTGGTATGAGTGGGATCCGACAATCTAGTTGTTTATCCTTGGCAGCCTTTCTTATGGGGAAATGTAGTCTAGTGTTCCTCGAGCCATAGTAGTCCGCTACATCCCGGTTCACCGGAGTCCTGCTAGCCCAGCACTACTGTTCAGGACACTTGACTGGCCGACATGTGTTTCACTTCGTTCCTATGTCTGTCCCTTCGGGGAAATGTCACGCGGTGACTTCCGGAGTCCTGCCTAGCCTGCTACAGCCCGAGTTCCCCGGAGTCCTGTTAGCCCAGTGCTATAGCCCGGAATCACTCGCTGATGACCGACATGCTCGATGTGATTCAGGTATGCCTGTCTCCATAGGTCTGTGCCACTTTGCATTCACGACTAGCCATGTCGGCTCGGGTTCTCTGTCATATGGATGCTAGCGGCACTATCATATACATGAGCCAAAAGGCGCAAACGGTCCCGGGCCATGGTAAGGTGACACCCATGGGATACCGTGTGTGAGGCCGCAAAGTGATATGAGGTGTTACCGGCTAGATCGATGTGGCTTGGAATCGGGGTCCTGACAGCGTTGGTATCAGAGCCGGACTGCATGTAGGTTCGTTGAGCCAAGCTGGTCGATGTCGAGTCTAGAAATGCTTTAGTTATATGTAGGGGAATTGATTGTGAGAGGGAACGTAAGGCTCTTTTACTCCTTTACCCTATGCCGCTGATCTGAGTCATTCTCTTCTCATTCAACATGGGTTAAGGACTAGGCTCTCTTCTTCTATCAGGTTCACGTGTTACTAATCCGCAGTAGCTTATAGGATTGTTGTTACAAGCCCCAGTTCAGTTTCTACTATTTTAGTATGTTGGTAATTGGATCAGAACCTTGATATGATGTTGTTGAGTGGTATTGCAAACTGTTGTGGATGTCTCAAATCTTTTTCTGAGCATTTACAGCTGTTATGCTGTCCAATTTTCCCTAGAAATTCTGATGTCTTTGCAATGTGGTTGTGCTTTCAGATGGCCAACCGTGTTCAAAACCAAGTGGTTCGCCTGACCTGGTGCCTCGACGTGCCCGGTCATACTGCTATGTTAGTCCGGGTAATGATCGAGACGGGTTACCGTTGGTATCCCGATACAACATTGAAGAGAAATTCCGAGACTTTAATCAAAGCCAATATTTCTGCACCGTCAGGATATTTCCTTCTTATCCTGGATCTACCGAGCCCCTTCACTGTTCCTATGGACTCGGTGTTAATGTTGAGATGACTGTGCAGGATGCTGCCTATTCCATGATGACCATCATGCGAGTCCGGACTGGCCTACTTCGGAACACTGACTTCCGTTACATGCCAGCTTCACTTCCGAGAGCGCAAGGGTATCTTCAGGCTATCTATGCTGACTCCACTCAGGAGGACTCATTAAATCGTACCATTGCCGAGATGCTCGAAGATAAGGACCGAGAGAATCGGGCCTTGAGGCTGGAGCTTTTCAATACCCGTGCTGATCATTGGGCTACATTGACTCGGTTTGCACCTGTAGTGCAAGCTGGATGTACGGATACAAGGGATCTGTATCCTGTGAGATCTGCTTTGCCAGACATGGTGGATTGTCGTGATGTGGGAGGCATCACCCCACCCCGTGGTCCCCGCAGGCCACCGTTTGTTGGTCCAAGACCTCATCCTAGCACCTATGGTCCACAGGCTCCTTAGGACCGTCTGTTCCTGGATGGTCACGTTGAACTTCCAGGCTATGGAGGTGAGTTCTATGAGGACTACTACGGAGCTGTCTGAGTTAGTAGTAGTACCACTAGTATTGTAGTACTTGTATCTCCACTGTCCTGCGTGACTTGTGGAATATGACTTTGGGTGTAATCAATTCCGGAGGTGTAGACAAATAATGTATAGGAGCTTGGGATGCCTCCGATGAGATGTAACGTCTTTCATCATAGTTGTACTGTAGCCTGGGCTTGTACTAAACTATGTATGATGTGTATGACCGTTGGTATATATATGGCAGTTTTATATTACCATGACATACGGATGAACATCTCTGCATTCCGTGTTATCCATTACATTCTGCACTTCCTTGCTAAGCTTGAGCCATCCTTATCTAAACCGTTGTCTTGTTTTCTCCAAGGATGGTCAACACCCGCAGCAGCCCTGCTGCCTCGGAGCAGGGGGAAGCCAGTGCAGCTAGGGGTGAAAATCTGCCTCACCCGCCTTCTCTGGCTGAAGTAATGCTGGAGGCGGAAAGAAATAAGCGTGAGACTAACCGTCTGCTAGAGCGGATTGAGCAGAACACTGCACGCCATCCGCGAAATGACTTGGTGTCAATCAATGACTTTATCAAGCTGTACCCACCAAAGTTTAACCATTCCGTCGAGCCCCTCGACGCGGATGACTGGCTTCGCAGCATCACCCACAAGCTACGTTCTGCCAACGTAGCCGAAGCCGACAAGGTTACTTACGCTGCCTACCATCTCGAAGGCCCTGCTAGCCTCTGGTTGGAAAATTTTGAAGCTATGCGCCCGGTCGGCCAAATTACTACTTGGGCTGAATTCAGTGAGGCTTTCCGTGAGCATCACATTTCGGAAGGTCTCATGGATCGCAAGAGGGAGGAGTTCTGCAACTTCACCCAGGGAAGACTGACTGTGGATGCTTATAGTCGTGAATTTGGGAATCTGGCACGTTATGCCCCTGAAGAGGTATCTACTGACGCTAAGAAGCAGGCAAGGTTCCACAAGGGACATAGCCCTGAGCTTCGCCGCGATCTTCGTCTGCATGAGTGCACCTCTTTTCAGGAGTTGGTCAATAAAGCCATCAGTGCTGAGACAGGCCAGACTGATTATGACGCTTCACGCAAGCACTCACGTGATTTTGGCTCTTCATCCGGCTCTAGAGCTCAGAAGCGCCGGGTGTGGATCCCAAGCACGGCGCTGCCACCTAGGTTCATTCCGAGGCCATCCTTTGAGGCGCCTCGTCCTAACCAGCAATTTGCACCGCCCAAGCCCTATGGTGGCCCCGCTGCTAATGCTGCTCCACGCCCCAATATGGTGACATGCTTTAAGTGTGGAGAGCCGGGTCACTATAGTCGAGAGTGTCCCCAGAACAACAACCCCAATCAAACTGGAAAGTCTGTTGGCCGTGGTAAGCCCACGGGAAAAACATTCAATACCAAGCCGGCCACCACTGCACGTGGCCATGTCAACTATGTTTCAGTCGAGGAGGCTCATGAGGATCCTAACGTCGTCCTTGGTACGCTCCTTGTTAACTGCCATCCGGCATCTGTTCTTTTCGATACTGGAGCATCTTATTCATTCATATCCGAGAACTATGCTCGATTGCATAACACGACATTCTGTGACATGCCCTCTACCATGGAAATTCAAACCCCTGGCTCTAGATGGCAAACTTCTAGAGTAAGCCGTGGGAACGAAATTCTTGTCGATAGACTTCTATTCCTTGCATCCTTAATAGCTCTCAAGTCCTCGGACATAAACATCATCTTGGGTATGGACTGGATGTCACCTCATTAGCTAAGATCGATTGTTCCACTAGAACCGTTCAACTTACTCACACATCGGGCAAGATAGTCAATGTCTTAACCCGAGTGGCCAAGCGCCAACTTTACTCCCTAAAAGCCAACCCCCTTCCAGACCTTGAGGATGTTCCGGTAGTCCGAGACTTTCCGGATGTCTTTCCAGAAGAACTGCCCGATGTTCCACCTGACAGGGATGTTGAGTTTGTGATAGACCTTGTTCCAGGAACCGTTCCAATTTCTAGAAGACCCTACAAGATGGCACCCTTAGAACTAGCCGAGCTTAAGAACCAACTTGATGAGTCCTTGAAAAAGGGTTTCATCCGTCCTAGTTCCTCTCCTTGGGCTTGCCCCATCCTCTTCGTTAAGAAGAAGGATGGAACATATCAAATGGTTGTGGATTACCGACCTGTCAACTTGGTCACCATCAAGAAAAAATACCCGCTTCCCAGGTTCAACGATCTATATGATCCGCTCGCTGGATCCTCAGTCTTTTCCAAGATGGATTTGAGGTTGGGCTACCATCAAATCAAAATCAGAAATGGGGACATTCCCAAAACGGCCTTTGTTACTTGTTATGGCCAATACGAGTACACCGTCATGTCCTTCGGTTTAACAAATGCCCCAGCTACCTTCTCTCGGTTAATGAACTCGGTCTTCATGGAGTACTTGGATAAATTCCTCGTAGTATATCTCGATGACATACTCATCTACACCAAGAATGAAGAGGAACATGCCGAACATCTAAGGCTAGTATTGATGAAACTTCGAGAGCATCGCCTTTATGCCAAATTCTCCAAGTGTGAATTTTGGTTGCCAGAAGTGACCTATCTAGGCCATGTAATCTCTGGTAAGGGTATTGCTGTCAATCCCAAGCGAGTTCAAGCCGTCCTTGATTGGACTCCACCTGAGACGGTTAAGCAAGTTCGGAGCTTCCTTGGCTTAGCGAGCTATTGCCGCCGCTTCGTCGAGAATTTCTCCAAGGTTGCTAAACCTCTAACTGGACTCCTCAAGAAAGATAAAAAGTTCGAGTGGACTCCATAGTGCGAGTTCAGCTTTCAGGAACTGAAAAGACGCCTGACATCTGCTCTCGTACTGGTACCACCAGACTTCTCCAAGGACTTTATTATCTATTGCGACGCCTCGCGACAAGGACTAGGTTGCATACTCATGCAAGATCATCAGGTAATTGCCTATGCTTCACGGCAATTACACCCACATGAGGAAAATTATCCCACACATGATCTAGAGCTTGCAGCTGTAGTGCATGCACTTAAAACTTGGCGACATTACCTTCTCGGTAATCGTTGCGACATCTTCACCGATCACCAAAGTTTGAAATATATCTTCACCCAACCAGATTTGAATCTCAGGCAAAGACGTTGGGTTGAGTTGATCTCGGATTACGATTTAGGAATAACTTACACCCCGGGCAAAGCCAATGTCATGGCTGATGCGCTAAGCCATAAGTCCTATTATAACAACCTGATGTTACAACAAAGTCAACCACTTCTCCATGAGGAATTTCGTAATCTTAATCTTCACATTGTTCCTCGAGGATTTCTATCCACCCTGGTGGCGAAACCTACCCTTATGGATCAAATCATAGCTTCCCAGAAGCGTGATAAGGGCATATCCCGGATTAGGGAAAACATTGCTAGCGGAGTTGCTAAATGTTTTTCCATGGATAAGCGGGGTGCTGTCTTCTTTGAGAACCGTTTGGTGGTTCCCAAGAAAAAACATCTACGCCAGTTGATCCTTAAGGAAGCTCATGAATCCCCTCTCACCATTCATCCCGGTAGTACTAAAATGTATCAAGACCTACGCCAGAGGTTTTGCTGGACTAGGATGAAGAGAGAAATCGCTCAATACATTGCTAATTGCGACATTTGTCATTGTGTTAAATCAGAGCATCAACAGCCTGCTGGCACCCTTCAACCTTTGGCTATTCCTGAATGGAAATGGGATAAAATCTGTATGGATTTCAGTACTGGGTTTCCCAGAACCAAGAGAGGGAATAATGCCATCTTCGTCATGATCGACCTACTTTCCAAAGTAGCCCATTTTCTACCTGTTCGTGAGAGTATCACCGCTAGCCAGCTAGCCGATTTATACATCTTCCAAATAGTGTCTCTTCATGGTGTCCCATTGGAAATTAACTCAGACCGTGGGAGTCTCTTCACCTCTCGATTTTGGGAAAGTTTCCAAAATGCTAAGGGAACTCGTCTCTCTTTTAGTATCGCCTTCCATCCTCAATCAAGTGGTCAAGTAGAACAAGTTAATCAAATTCTGGAAGATATGCTCCGATCTTCTGTTATCTCGTTCGGAATGAGTTGGGAGAAATGCCTTCCATTCGCGGAGTTTGCTTATAACAATAGTTATCAAGCCAGCTTGGACAAGGCTCCTTTCGAAGTTCTCTATGGACAAAAATGTCGAACGCCTCTTAACTGGTCAGAAACCGGGGAAAGACAACTCTTTGGCCCGGATATGATTCAGGAAGCAGAAGAGCAGGTTCGCGTTATTTGTGAGAAATTGAAAACAGCCCAATCTCGTCAAAAGAGTCAATATGATCGTAAACATAAGCCTATGACTTATGAAGTCGACGAGAAGGCTTACCTTTGGGTTACTCCGTTAAAGGGAACCCATCGTTTTGGTATCAAAGGCAAATTGGCTCCTCGTTACATTGGACCCTTTCGCATTCTTGCCAAACGAGGAGAAGTTGCCTACCAATTGGAACTACCTTTTCATCTTTCCAGAGTTCACGATGTCTTCCACATTTCTCAACTCCGGCGTTGCTTCGCGGATCCCATCCGTGGAGTGGACCACGAAACGCTTGATCTACAAGATAACCTCTCCTATCGGGAATATCCCGTTCATATCCTTGACCAAGCCGAGCGTACCACTCAACGTCATAATATCAAGTTTCTCAAGGTTCAATGGTCACACCATTCTGAGAAAGAAGCCACTTGGGAAAGGGAGGATCGTCTTCGACTCATGTACCCCACCTTCTTTCCGGAGGATCCTAAATCTCCGGATGAGATTCTTTTGAGTGGGGGTGAGTTGTCACACCCTAGTTAGTTCAAGCATTAGAGTGTGCATCATGTTTAAATTCCTCTTAATTTTGAAATGGGGAAGACAGAACCCCCAACCCCCCTAGAAACAACTAGGGTTTACTAAAATTATTTTTCAATGAACCTGAAATGCCCTTCTAAAAAGTTCACTCTCTTTGTCTTGGGTTAGAACCTCTGGCAAAATTGGTGCACAATTTTCTAGGTCATTAGAAGGTCATTGAATTAAATCATAAGTATTTGATTTTGGGCATTTAAATGCTATAAAATAATTTAAATGCTCAAATAATTCTGGAAATAAATGTTGCTGTTGGAAATATTCTAAACAGAGCCCACAATTATTTTCAGGATTTTTGGAAACCTTTTTGTATTTTTAATAAAGCCCAACAGTTGCAGTTAAATAGAAAAACAGAAACAAATCAAAAATAAGAGAGAGAGGGAAGCCCACCTGGGCCTTACCTGTGCTGGTCCAGCCCACCTGGCTCAGCCCAGCCGACTGGCCTTGCCAGTCGTCGTCCTCCTCCCGCCAGGAGGACGAGGAGCGCGTGGCCGACACCCGCTGCCACACGACGGCCACCTCCTGCTTCTGCCGACGCCCTGGAGACGTCCAGGGATGCCACGCCGACCCCCACGTTCCCCTCTCATCCTCCCTCACTCTCCCCCTCGTCTCCCTCACCCTCTCCCGCGATGGCCGAGCGCGATCCTCGCTGCCGTTCACCGTAGACGTCACCAGAGCCACCCCCTCGCCCCTCCGACAAGCCCAATAGCTCCGCCTTGTCGCTCTGGACCTCTCCGCTGACCCACGCGACTCCAAACTCCGCCGAACACCGTCTTCACCCTCGTCTTCAACCTCGGGTGCCCGAGCCGTCTCCGGTCGATTCGGCGCCGCCAGGACCTCCCCGAGCTCGCTGACCCCCTCTTCGACCCCGCTGTGAGCTCCTCTTCCTCTTCCCCTAGATCCCGTGCTCGTTTGGCCTCTGTAGTCGCCACTTCCACCGCACCTGAAAGCTCCCCACCGCCGGCCATGGCACCGTCGTGGCTAGAGCCACAGTGGCTTGAAGCCAAGCTCACCGTTGTGCTCAACGCAGCACTAGGAGGCCGTAGCCACCACCAGCTCCTTCTCCCGTGCACCATAGCGTCGAACCCCAACCCCGTCCGAACTCCGGCCGCCGCTGTCGAGCTCGCCAGCGTCGTTTCCGGCGTCCCCGTGTCCAACCACTTGCACCACAGGATGCGGCAGCTCCCCAGCTACGCGTAGCACGTCTCCACCGGCGATTTGGTCACCGGAGGACCAAATCTGAAGCTCTCCGCTGTCTTGGCCTCGCCGGCGACTCAACGCCGGTGGGATTAGCCCCGCTGACCAGGGGTTTGACCCCAGTTTGACTCCATCTGAGACACTGATGTGTGGGGCCGGCTTCTAACTAATTTAGATTAGTTTAAATTAGAGCTAATCACTTTGTTAGAGGTTAATGACGTCGTTAACTACCCCTCTCTCACTAACATGTGGGCCCAGAGCCTAACTAACCCAGTTTAGTGCTAACTAAACACTAACCAACTCTGTTAATTAGCTGAGAGACTGACAGAAGGGGCCCACCTGTCAGGTTTGACCTAGGCTGGCGCCTTTGACCCGCTGATGTCATAGTGACGCGGTGCTGACGCATTAATTCAATTTCTGGATTTATTCTTTAATAAGAAATTCCAGAAAATAATCAAAACTTCTAAAAATCATAGAAAATCAACCATAGCTCCAAATGCAAAGATTTATATATGAAAAATGATTAGAAAAATTCAATCTATCCATCTGTAATGGTTTCATGCATGACAAAACAAGTTAACCTTGCTGTTTAAGCAGAATGAGGTATTGCACTAATAAAGCCATGTTTAATAAGCTAATAATTGAATCTTTGACTCAAATGAGCTCATCCCTTTCTGTTTTAGCTTGCATTAGGCCAAGACACCTTCATCTTGCCATGCCATAGCATGCATCATATTGTTGCATATTGCCATGTGTTGATTATGTTTCGGTGTGTCTTTCGTGGTAGGTTCTGCCTCCGAGGATAACCCCGAGTATCCGTCTAAAGGGCAGTACCCTACTACCACTACAACAGGCAAGCAACCCATTGATCATTCCGATACAAAATCATGTTCTCGCTTCTGCTCTTGTTTACTGCATTAAGACAACACGATTCAAATTGATGTGCGTTTCGGTAGTTGAACCCTTATCCTCTACATGACCTGTCATTGCCACAGTAACTAGATGAAACCCACTAGCATGTGTAGGAGTTGATTGAGCCATGTATGTGATTCCTACCTTGCTATGCCTGCTATGCTTAGAGTTGTGTCAGGTCTGGTTCATCTGGGTGATGGGCTAGAGTGATATGATATGTCGGTAATGTGAGGAATGTGTTGAACATGTTTTGGTAATGGTATCGATGAGAGGCCATGTAGGAGTACATGGTGGGTTGTTTCATTGAGACCGTCCATAAGAACTGAGATCTGTATGCGTGATTTAAGATTCAGCTACTACCACACATTGGGCCCTGAAATATGACCCCGCTCGACTTACTGACCACTCTCGCCCTCTGTCCAGGAGTTGCAACTAGTTTCTGGTGTTTGTAGGACATGTGTTGGAGGCCGTGCATAGCGCTGACCCTACGGGTGGGCTATGATGCGGTAGATACACTGTGGCGGGGTATGCCGGGCACCCATTTGGCGTCTCGGGACCCTGTACACATCGTTTGGGGCCGTTGAGGACACCCCGGCCGGATTTCCTTGCGTATGGAACCTGAATAGGCGATAAACCTGGACTAGAGACTTGTGAGGTTAGTCAGGTCGTGGTCTACACCCACGTTGGTTTTTGCTTGAAGTCTGCCGAGCACATGTCGTGTGCAGACGCTAAGTGGTGGAAAGATGTGTGACGAAGTACACCCCTGCAGGGTATAAAACTATTCGAATAGCCGCGTCCGCGGTAAAGGACTACTTGGTTGCCTATGCAGTTCATAGACAAGTTAACAGATACTACTAAAAGACTCAAGATAAGTGTGAGTACCGAGGATGGCCCTCTTGTAGGATGACGAGGGAGGATCCTTGGTGGAGTATTGTGTTGGTGAGTAGTGGACTCGTGTGCGAAACCTATTTTTACTGGTGGAGTTCCGTAGGATAGCTTAGCCAAGAGTCAAAGCTGGCTTGCTGCAATAATCCCACCACCTTCTTGAGAATAAGCATGTATAGTAGGTTCTGTTGTAAGACTTGCTGAGTACCCTTGTACTCATGTTTGCTTAATTACTGTTTTCAGACGACAACACTGCCCCCTCCGATGGGTTCTACGTAGACCTTGACGTCGACGAGTGACTAGCCACCCAGGTGGTGATCCTGGCCATGGAGGACCCTATGTAGATAGACAGGCTTCGAGAAGCCTTCTTTCTTTCTAGTGTCTGTACTCAGACTAGTTGCTTCCGCATGTGCTTGTATGATTGTATGACTTGAGTGTCGGGTCATGTGACCCCTATCTGTATGAACATGTTATGTATGGCTCTCTGGAGCCTTTAAATAAAGTACTTGAGTTGTAGAGTTTTGTTGTGATGCCATGTTGTATGTACTCATATCGGGCATATTGTGTGTATGATTGAAATGCTTGGTATGAGTGGGATCCAACAATCTAGTTGTTTATCCTTGGCAGCCTTTCTTATGGGGAAATGTAGTCTAGTGTTCCTCGAGCCATAGTAGTCCGCTACAGCCCGGTTCACCGGAGTCCTGCTAGCCCAGCACTACTGTTTAGGACACTTGACTGGCCGGCATGTGTTTCACTTTGTTCCTATGTCTGTCCCTTCGGGGAAATGTCACGCGGTGACTTCTGGAGTCCTGCCTAGCCTGCTACAGCCCGGGTTCCCCGGAGTCCTGTTAGCCCAGTGCTACAGCCCGGAATCACTCGCTGATGACCGACATGCTCGATGTGATTCATGTATGCCTGTCTCCATAGGTCTGTGCCGCTTTGGGTTCATGACTAGCCATGTCGGCCTGGGTTCTCTGTCATATGGATGCTAGCGGCACTATCATATACGTGAGCCAAAAGGCGCAAACGGTCCCGGGCCATGGTAAGGCGACACCCGTGGGATACCGTGCGTGAGGCCGCAAAGTGATATGAGGTGTTACCGGCTAGATCGATGTGGCTTGGAATCGGGGTCCTGACACGCAGGCCGCCATCCAAGCCATCGAGGCTGACCGTGAAGGTCGGAGGGCGGAAGGTGCAGAGATCACCGCCGACGCCCCCCGAACCCTTGATGAGCATATCCTGAGAATCGAGGCTCGCCTTCGGCCGACTCACTGGATGTTGCGCCGGCTTCAACGTGTCAGCGCCCAGGCGATTGCCGCCCTGTGGCCGGACATGCAGGCTCTGCGCACCCCTAGCCTGACTGCCGACTGGCTAGAGGTCGCGGCTGGTCGTCTTGAGGCCTGGAAGGGTTCCTCGGCCCGAGCTGGAGCGCGTCGGGCCTTGGGGTTCGTCAAGGCATGGTATCCGGGGCTGGATCTAGATCGGCTGGCCACACTCCGGTCAGAGGCCCAGCCGGACGACGCCCTCGTCAAGCGTGCCGCGGCGATCGCTGAGTACACCGACACCAGCATCTTCGTCCCCGAGCGGTCTGAAGACGGCGAGGAGGTACCGCCGGAGTGGTTTGGGATGAACCCAGACTACGGCGAGGACTCGGCGGAGGTGATCGGCTCCAGCGTCGAGAAGGAAGGCGAGGCGGAGGACGGAGGCGAGACGGAAGCACCAGAAGACGGAGCGGATGGCCAGCCTCAGCTCGACCGCGCCTCTAGCAACCAGCCGTTTGCGACCGAGCCGACTACCGCCGGAGGCGATCAAGCCGAGACTACCCAGCCGGCCGCCCCAACGCCTGACGCTGCCGCCTCCTCCGACCCTCCGAATCCGTCTGCCGCATCTTAGGCTGCCGCCTTATCTTTATTTTATCTGCTTTAGTAATCTTGAAGAACTTTGTTAATTCACACAATTCCACCCGCGGGGTGTATTTTGAACTTCTGCTCGAAGATTCGGCCAAGGGCTATGCTATGTAAATATTTATTCGAGTTCTATCTTTTCTTGCTCATTGCTCTTTTGGCTTTTTTTCCTTTGTCGCTTTCCCTTAGTTGCCTGCCTTGCCAGTCGGACAGCCGCTCTGCGGACTGCCATTGGAACAAAAGCTTGGCTACTTTGGGAAGGCAAGTACTTAGCCGTTTTAGAGTTTTTTAGCAAGTTGGATAGAAGGCGGTGAGCCGACTGGTTAGTAGTCAGTTTGTGACAAAGGAAAAGGAAGGCTGGAAGCCGTCCTGAGCTATGTTTTATGCTTTGGGTCCTTAGCCATTTTTCATGCGAGCGCCTATCGGATTTCGGGTTCCGGCAGACCCTTAAGGTTCGAACTCTAGGGTGTGTGCGGAGATTCTGCCTCCTACCTACCTGCACCCCCCGCCATGCTAGGATCTAAACTACCGAAAGAACAACACAAGAGACACAGGGTTTATACTGGTTCGGGCCACCGTTGTGGTGTAATACCCTGTTCCAGTGTGTGGTGTGGTGGATTGCCTCTTGGGCTGATGATGATGAACAATACAAAGAAGAACAACCTCGCGAGGGCCTGTTCTTGGCTGGGGGGATGAACTGCTGGGAGGAGTTCAGTCACCTTTCTCTCTCTCTCTCTCTCTCTCTCTCTCTCTCTCTCTCTCTCTCTAGCGAGCCTCTTCCTTCTGACCTCTCAACTGACCGGCCGACCCCCTCTCCGACCTCCTTTGCTCTGTGGGTGGCTGGTCCTATTTATAGAGGTCCTGGTCCTCTTCCCAAATATTGAGCGGGAAAGGAGCCAACAATGGCGGGCTAATTTGAAGGGGGACAGCAAGTATCAACTATCCTGACAAAAGTAGTCTTCGCCTGCGCAAAGCTCTGGTGATGACACCGTCTTGGGCTCCACGATGACCTCCATCTCGTAGTCCTCCTGGTCTTGGTCTCGGTGCACCGAAATGGCAACCTTTGCCTGACGCCTCGGTACTCCGCGGCTGCACTTGCCCCCTTTGCACCGAAGAGGAAAGGAGGACGCTGCGCGGGCTGGCACCCGCCTGGCGCCTTGAGTCGTCATGGCTTGCATCACGGGCACCTCACGAGGTACCCCGCCTTGACCTCTCCGCCTCCTCATGAGCCAGCCTGACGAGGCCGTGCCTGAGGAAGCTCCGCGTCATCCTCCCCGCGAGGCTTGGCCCCTCGCGAGGGTCTTGGGTTTGTGTTGGTGAAGATGGGCCGTGCTGGGCCCCCCTTTGAGCCACGCCGCAGGCCGCAGGCAGGCAAGTCTGGGGACCCCCGTTCCTAGAACGCCGACAGTAGCCCCCGGGCCCAAGGCGCGCCCGGACTTGGCCGTGCAGGGAGGCGGAAGGGCAAGAGCAAAGCGCCACGAGCCCTAACATCCTGCGGCCTTGGGCACCGCGTGACTGGACGTGGGCGCCTTAGCAACCACGCGAGTTGATAAAGGAGTGGCATCCGCCTAGGCCCTGCTTCTTGCTTTCCCCGGTTGCTGCTCAAATCCCCTTTCTTGCGCCTCTCCTTCCTCCCTCCGAAATTTCCAGATCTGCTCTGACCGTGCGTCCTAGGGAGCCATGGCGCCTTGTAAGCCCCCGGCCGCAGCTTGGTACTCGTCTGCCCTGGACTCGCCGAACGTGTCGGAGGCGAGCCTTGCCTGGTTGCGCCACATGGCGATGGCGTGGGGCATCGACGGGGCGAAGGTGTTCAAGGCCGGCTCGGCCACCCCTGAGGGTCAAAGGAGCACCTTCTATCCGCTCTTCGTAAGTGCCATTGTTGCTGGCCTGGTGCCTCCCTTCTCTGAGTTCTTCTTCTCTGTCCTCCGCCATTACAAGCTACAGGCTCTGCATCTCCATCCCAACTCCGTCCTTCTCCTAGCAATCTTTGCTTATTATTGCGAAGCCCACATTGGGGTGCATCCCTCAGGGGCCTTACTGCGCCACTACTTCTACCTCCGGACCTCTCGTGGACTGCTTCCGCGTGCGCGAGCTTCGTCGCGTATGGCGGCGCCATTGCCATCTCGAACTCTGGGAAGAGGATTGAGGGCTTCAGGAGCAAGTGGATCTTGGTGGATGCTGGGCGCATCCACCCTCGGCTGATCCTGCCCACGGAGCAGCCCACGAGCTCCAGCGACTGGGGTCGAGCGGAGCTCGCGGATCCCCGCGCGAAGATGGTGTTGGAGAAGATGGACGCGGATCTGAGGCCGACCGACATGGCGGCGACGAAGCTGACTGGCGCGTCGCTGCTGAGAGAGTTCCTGGAGCACCAGCTGGCTCCGCATCGGCAGTACTCACTTCCAATGTGGAGGCCCCGTCCGAGCCCTGCGGCCTTGGCCGACGGAGACCTGGCTGCGGTTCTCCAATCTCTGGTCGGGGGCAATGTGGCGAGGTTGGAGGGTGCTCCTACGCCCTTTTTCCTCTGCGATGACTGGGAGCGGGTGGTGAAGTCCATGCCCTTCTTCAACGGGGATGGGCCCGTGCCCATGGAGATTCCCGAGGAACTGGTGGACGTGCCCTCCGACGACTCCAGCGAAGAGGAGGAAGGAGGGGTGAGGGGAAAAGGGCCTGACTCTGAGGCGACTGACGGAGAGTCGAGGGCTCCCCTCCCCTAGCGTAGGTCCCGTGCTCTCCGCCTCCCTCCGAGCGATGACGACGAGGATGATGACGAAGACGACGGCGTGGACAACGACGAACAGGATGGCGGGAGCTCGCCCCCGATCCCGAAGAAGGATAGGACTGGGCTGATCTCCCGAGGGTCCGCCCCGGCCCCGGGGCGGACCGCAGACGCACCTTCTGCCTACAAGCTTCCCGAGGTTGATCCTTCCAGCCGACTTTCAGGCTTCAAATTTGGCCGGAGGCCGCTCGAGCTCGCTGCCGACGACCCGTAAGTGTTCGATTCTTGTCTTTATTTCTTGCTCTGCTTCTGCGGCTTGACGTCCGCATTCTTTTGGATAGGCTGGCGCCCGCAGCAAAGAAGCCAAATGGGGCTCCCGAGGTTCCACCCGTGGCAGCGCCCCTGCCTGCGAAGGAGGGTGATCGCGACGCACAGGCTTCTCCTGCCCGGTCGTCCTCGCGAGGCCTGGCTGAGCCGGCTGGGGCGAGCTCAGCCCCCAAGGCCCAAGTGGCTCCCGAGGTGCTCTCTCCTGCTGCCGCCACCACAGCTGTCGGGGCGCGGCAGACTCCGCCTCAGGATGCTGCGGCCGCGCTGCCGCCTTCTCCTCCTACTCCACCGGCCGCTGTCTCTCTGACTCCTTCTGCCGTTCTGGATCGTGCTCTTGCTGAGCTGGACCGACTGCGGCAGGATTTTCTTGGCGCCGACCCCCGCTTGGTGGCCGGGTGTTTGGAGCTGGCTTCTGGATGGGTTTGCTCCGACGCTTCGATTCGGGCGGCGCTGGTCCAGGCCTCGACAGCATGCGACAAGGAGAAGCAGGCCGTCCTTGAGGCGAAGGCTGCTCATGATGCAGCCCTGGGGGAGGTGGTCGATGTCCGTGGTTGCTGCAAGGCGCTGGAGGACGAGCTGCAAGGCCTGCGGGTTCAGCTCGTGAAAGAGGTCCGCCTTCGCCAAGAGCAGGAAGAAGGCGTGAAGGCTCGCGAGGCAGCCGTCGAGGGCTGGGAGGCCAAGCTCAGGAAGCGCCGCGACCTCCTAGGCGTGCTGGAGCAGGAGTTGGGGGCGAGGAAGGCCAAGCTGGACGACAAGGCCCTGGTTCTTGTCGAGGACCGCGTGGCCTTCACGGAGTTGGAGGCGAGGGCTCCCTCCTCGCTGAGGACGCTTTATGACAGCGGCTTGGAGAGCCCGCTGGCTGGCGCCGAGGATGGCCCCGCCAAGCTGCTTCCCTTCCTGGTTCATGCTCTTGAAGATGTCGCCCTTGGCCTTGGCCCCACGGCCGAGGCTGAGGCGCGTGTCCTGTCTTCTGTAGCGCTGACGCGGGTCCTCACCCACATCTACCTTCGCGATCCCGGCATCGATCTCGACAGCCTGCTGGAGCCAGCAAGCGGCGAGCGTGCCGCTGCTGCTGCCGAGGCCATGAAGGGTTGCACGGAGGCTCTGCTGGGGAAGTTCTGGGCCTTCAGCACCAAGCCGGAGCAAGGCGCTGCCGACCCTGCTGCTCCGTGAGGCGAACCCACTCCGCGCTGCTCCCCCTCCGCCAAGTGACTCCGTCGTGGCTCTGTCTTGCTTTTAATTCTTGCACATGTATCATGCCTCGGGGAGGCGTTTAAACTTGCGTTTGGCATTGGGATAACAGTGTGGACTGTAATATTTGCTTTTGAATTCCTTGAAATTTGCGCTTTTCCTTCCTACTTGCTTATGTTCTACGCCGACAGAGCCCGGCCCCGCGCGTACCTCACCCAGCAATAGTCCCGACCGAAAACAAGGACGGGACCAAGGAGTGAGGGGCTACATGACAAGTTAGGCTCCTGAGTCGCGATGCTCAGGAGTCCCCCTTGGCACACGAATAGCAAGTAGGGAGGTGTGATGTGGGTGGATCCACCGTTCTACGTCTGCAGAGCCCAGCCGCGCGCGTGCCTCACCCAGTGATGGTCCCGACCAGAAACCAGGACGGGGCCATGGAGTGAGGGGATACGTGACTAGTTAAGCTCCTGAGTCGCGATGCTCAGGAGTCCCCCTTGATGCTCAAACGGCCTTCGTACCTTGGCTCCGCTCGGGGAGAGACGCGCGACGAACCAGGCCCGGGGGGACCTGGCTGGCGGCGTGCGTCTGGGTGTGACCCAGGCGCAGCCCCCGTGCCCAGCCCCCTCGCGCGGCACTCTCGAGGGGAGGTGTTACGATGAGGCGAGACACTGAGCTCTGGGCTCCCTGAGGTTGATGCGGCCCGGGGGCCACCCTCAGTTGTTTATCACCAGCGCGGAGCATAGTGCTACCGTATGTGTACGGGCATAGCCGCTCCTCGGCAGTGTCGTCAGCCAGCACGGAGCATGGTGCTTCCACTGGTACGTGGGAGGGGGCCCCCTCCGGGAGGAGCCCCCGGGGCATGTACATCCCCGCCCTGACACGTGGCTGGCACAGTAGGGCCTGGCGAGGTGTATCTGGGCACCCGTGAGCCAGCGCGGGACTCACGGGGCCCTACCTCTAGGCGGGTTGCGCCTGGCACTGGGCCTTATCTTGTGATGTGTCCCTGCAAATTTTGTTAGATGCCTGCACTCTACGTCCTCGGGTACCGGCCCTTGAGCTGGTCTCAGCCGTCGCTGGTATGCCAGGTCGCGATGCCGTGATCAAGGCGAGAGGGTGAGGGCTGGAGAGCTAGTAAGAGCCCCGAGTCGCGATGCTTAGGTACCCCCCCTTTAACGTGCAAGTGGTCAGCATGGAGAAGAAGAGGTGCCGTGGACCGGCATCAAACAATCAAGCATGGTGGGTCTAATGCATAATCGGAAATAAACGCATATGGGATACGTGCCGCTGGGCCTGGCCTCAGCGGCTTGGGGATCATGCAACCCGAGGGGTGCCCCCAACAAGGTAAGCTAACAACGCGAAATAAAAAGGGGATACACGCCGTAGGGACGGACCCACGCGGCCTGGGAATAATGCAGCCCTGGGGGCGTTCCCAGCCGGAAGTGAAACTTGAAAGATGTCACCTGATGACGCTTAAGACGAAAGGGTGTTGGTGTAGTAGGCTCGGTGGGCTGCGGAAGCTGATCCTCATGAGCCCCCAGGCCCAGGGGCCTCAGGAGGCTCCGGAGGCGCTGGTGGCTCCTCGCGGGTCATCTCCATCTCCGCCAGGGCAGGGGAACGTCTGGCCTCCCGTGCCTTTGTGGTGCCCCTCATGAGGCGCTGGTACGTGTCAGCCGTGCTCGGCAAGCCGTAAGGCATGCGAACGTAGCTGTGGGGTGGACCTCCGCAGCGCCCCACTCGCGAGGGCCAGAGGCGCTCCAGGGAGGTGACTTGGTTGAGCCCTGGTATGTCAATGCAGACGCACAGCCTACCATCCTCGCCTGGATGGGGAGCCACTGCTGGCAGGCGGCGGCCGCCTTTCATGACTCTTGACTCCTGTAGCTCCTGAATGGCCTTGCTGACGAACTCCTGAGGGTCTGGATCTCCTTGCCTTGCTCCTTCTTGAGGGAAACGTGCTTCGAAACACGCCTCCATGTGGTGCCCAAGAGCCTCCCTCATGACCCTAGCTAGGTCGGTGGCCCTCCAGGGGAGAGCCCCCGAGCCTTGCAAGAGGAGGGCGTCGGGCGCGCTTTCCTATGCGATGGAGGGAGGCTCCCCCTGGGCAGGCGCGGGCCCCGAGGGGCCTGCCTCCTGAGTGGTCGGGCCAGACGATGTCTTCCTCTTCTTGGGGGCGATCTCGGGAGGCCTCCTTCTTCCACGATCCGGGTCTTCCAGTGACGCGGCCTGAAAGGCTCGTTCCAGGGAATACACCGCGTCCTTCTCTTCACATGGCACTGTGATGACTCCGCCGCTTCCTGGCATCTTGAGGACGTTGTCGCCATGGTGAGTTACGGCCATGAACTTGGCCAGTGCTGGGTACCCAAGGATGGCGTTGTACGGTAGGCGAATGTGGGCGACGTCGAAGTCAATGAGCTCGGTGCGGTAGTTGTCGCGTGCCCCGAAGGTGACAGGGAGGCGGACCTGCCCGATCAGGACTGTGGAGCCGTCGGTGATACCGGAGAAAGGCTTGGTTGGCTGAAGCTGGCTGTAGGGCACTTGGAGGTTGTTGAATGTCTCCACGGACAGGACGTTGAGCCCTGCCCCGCCATCGATGAGGGTCTTGGTGACCACCACATTGCTGATGATTGGGGAGCAAAGCATCGGGAGAACTCCGGCCGTAGCCGCGCACTTGAGCTGATCTGCTGAGCTGAACGTGATGGCGCACGCCGACCACCTGAGAGGCCGCGTGGCTTCGAGCCTGGGGAGGACTGCGTTCACTTCGTGGGCGAACTGCTTGAAGATGCGTTGAGAGGCTGGGGCTTGAGCCCCGCCCAGGATGCAGGCGATTGCGCGCGGCTCCTAGAAGCCCCCAGCCTCCTCGTCCTGGTGGCGGTCCTTGTTTCTCCTTGGCTGCGGCGGCAGCGCTGGGAGGCCTGCGTTGCCTTGCGGGCGATACTCACGAGGCGGGTCTTGCCAGCGATCCTCGCGAGGTTGATCGCGCCACCCCTGGCGCGGGCCACGGTCTTCCCAGTGTCCTGCGTTCCTTCCTCCTCCTCGGCCGTAGCCCCGGTCACCGCGGTCGGGGCGACGGCCGATCCTTCCGTCATGCACGGCTCGGAGTTCTTGACATTCGTTGGTGTTGTGGGTGTGGAGGTCGTGGTACACACAGTACCGGCTGCCCTTGGAAGGTTCGGGCTGATCTCTGCCCCGCTTGGTGTTTGGTTCTGCCGCGAGCACGGCAGCCCCCTTGCGCTTCACATCCTTGGCCTTGAGCTTCTTCTCCTCTGGGTCTGCGGCTGGCAGCTCGAGGAGGGAGAGACGCCATTCCTCAGCCCTGGCGCACTTGTTTGCCATGTTGAACAGCTCCAAGGAGGTACACAGGTCTTCATGCATCACCAGCTCCTCCTTCATCTTGACGTCGCGCATGCCGTCGGAGAAGGCTGAGATGATTGCCTCTTCAGTCACCTTGGGAATCTTGAGGCGTGCGTTGTTGAAGCGCTGGATGTACTTTTGCAGGGTCTCCCCGGGTTGTTGCTTGATGCGGCGCATGTCGCTCACGGTGGGTGGCCGGTCGCGAGTGCCTTGGAAGTTGGCGATGAAGCAGGTGCGCAGCTCGTCCCAGGAGGAGATTGTGCCTGGAGCAAGGTTCAGGAGCTAGGTGTGGGCCCCATCCTTGAGCGCCACAGGAAACCAGTTCGCCATGACCTTCTCGTCTCCGTTGGCAGCTTCGATGCCCAGCTCGTAGAGCTGGAGGAACTCCGCAGGGTTGGCCGTGCCGTCGTAGCGAGGAGGCAGGTCTGGCTTGAACTTGCCGAGCCACGCGACGCTGCGTAGTTCGGTGGTGAAGGCGCGGCAGCCTGCTGTGGCCACGGGAGGCCTTGGGTGACGGAGAGCCTGGTCTTGCATGTCCCCACGCGCTGGAGCAGGAGGATGGTCGCGACGTGCTGGAGCAGGGAGCGCCCGGGCAGCTTCTGGCGGGCGAGGGACTTCTTGGCAGCTCTGTTCTTGTCGCACTGGCACCTGGCGGAGCGGGTTCCATCCAGGGGCCACGCGCCTTGGAGCCACGGCGTCTTCTTGAGGAGGAGCCGGTCGGGGCGCCGCCGGAGCCTCGTCGCCCGCGCGGGGCGGGGTGCGGTGCTGCAGAACGGACGGCGCAGGAGAGACCCCGCGGCGCGGATGAGCTCGGCGATGCGGTCGAGCCATTCTTCATAGACGTCGTCGACGGGACGGTAGCGCAGGAGCTCGTTTGCCGCAATGAGTGCAGCCCGAGCTTCCATGGGCGCACGAAGCGCGCGGGACGAAGATCCAGCCGGGGCGAGCGAGGGAGTTGCGGTGCGGCCGTCTTGCCGCACGGACGGATGCTGGGACGATGCTTGCTGCTCGTCCCCCGCCGGGCCGGTGGCGGCGTTGACGGCAGGTGACAGGGAACGGCGAGGACGCCCACCGACAGGGGCCATACGGGCGACGCGGGAAGCGAGGGAGGCCCGGCGCTCCGCGCGGGCCCGACGAGCGTCAGACATGGGCGCGATGGTCGGAGGAGAACAGGGTGGTAGAAGGTGAATTCCGGCGCACCCCTACCTGGCGCGCCAAATGTCAGATTTCGGGTTCCGTCAGACCCTTAAGGTTCGAACTCTGGGGTGCGCGCGGAGATTCTGCCTCCTACCTACCTGCACCCCCCCGCCATGCTAGGTTCTAAACTACCGAAAGAACAACACAAGAGACACAGGGTTTATACTGGTTCGGGCCACCGTTGTGGTGTAATACCCTACTCCATTGTGTGGTGTGGTGGATTGCCTCTTGGGCTGATGATGATGAACAATACAAAGAAGAACAGCCTTGCGAGGGCCTGTTCTTGGCTGGGGGGATGAACTGCTGGGAGGAGTTCAGTCACCTTTCTCTCTCTCTCTGTCTCTCTCTAACGAGCCTCTTCCTTCCCACATCTCAACTGACCGGCCGACCCCCTCTCCGACCTCCTTTCCTCTGTGGGTGGCTGGTCCTATTTATAGAGGCCCTGGTCCTCTTCCCAAATATTGAGCGGGAAGGGAGCCAACAATGGCGGGCTAATTTGAAGTGGGACAGCAAGTATCAACTATACTGACAAAAGTAGTCTTCGCCTGCACAAAGCTCTGGTGATGATGCCGTCTTGGGCTCCACGGTGACCTCTGTCTCATAGTCCTCCTGGTCTTGGTCTCGTTGCACCAAAATGGCAACCTTTTCCTGACGCCTCGGTACTCCGCGGCTGCGCTTGCCCCCTTTGCACCAAAGAGGAAAGGAGGACGCTGCGCGGGCTGGCACCCGCCTGGCGCCCTGAGTCGTCATGGCTTGCATCACGACCACCTCACGAGGTACCCCGCCTTGATCTCTCCGCCTCCTCGTGAGCCAGCCTGACGAGGCCGTGCTTGAGGAAGCTCCGCGTCGTCCGCCCCACGAGGCTTGGCCCCTCGCGAGGGTCTTGGGTTTGTGTTGGTGAAGATGGGCCGTGCTGGGCCCCCCTTTGAGCCACGCCGCAAGCCGCAGGCAGGCAAGTCTGGGGACCCCCGTTCCCAGAACGCCGACAGCGCTCATTCTGCCTTACTCCTGCCCACCGTACAGTCGCTCTGCAAGCTGCGGCTTCTGACAGGAAATGGCTTAGACGCCACACACTACTTGTCCGGCTGCAGGAAGCTTTTCATAGTGCAAGGCGGCAAGTCCCCGGGCGACCCGTCGAGCCCGGTGCCAAGCGGCATAACAAAGAGTAACATACTCGTAGGCATAACTTTTTATCATATAGACAAGAGAGGGCAGTCCCCGAGCTCGTCTCGGGGGGCCCAAAGTCTTGGTACTTTAATACAAAAGGTAGCGTGGTACATACTGCATCAACAGTAAAATCTTCGGAGGAGATTTGCATTACATGGCCGCTTTGTCTCTTTGCCGGAGTCGCCCCTCTTGCGTGCTCGGGGCTTCTGAGCGTCAATCAGGTAGTAGGAGTCATTGCCTAGCACTTTGCTGATGATGAAAGGGCCTTCCCAAGGTGCCGACAGCTTGTGATGGCCAGCTGTTCGCTGGATCAGCCGGAGCACAAGGTCGCCTTCTTGGAAAGATATTGGCTTGACCTTCCTGTTGTAGTATCGGCGCAGGCTCTGCTGGTAGATGCTGGACCGGCTGAGTGCCAACAGCCGGCCCTCTTCCAGCAGATCGACACCGTCTTGACGTGCTTCTTCTGCTTCCTCCTTGGTGTACATGGTGACTCGCAGGGATTCGAACGCTATGTCTGTTGGGATGACGGCTTTGGCACCGTAGACGAGGAAGAAAGGCGTGAAGCCGATGACTTGTTTGGAGTCATGCGCAGACTCCAGAGGACGGCTAGCAACTCGTCGAGCCAGCTGACGGCCGACCGCTCCAGAGGCTCGACTAGTCGGGGCTTGATGCCGGACAGGATGAGGCCATTTGCTCACTCCACCTGGCCGTTTGACTGTGGATGGGCGACGGACGCTAGGTCCAGTCGGATGCCCTGTGTTGCGCAGAAACGGGCCAAGGCGCCTTTGGCAAAATTTGTGCCGTTGTCGGTGATGATGCTGTGTGGTAGCCGTACCGAATTGTGATGTCAGAGATGAAGGTCACGGCAGTCGGACCGTTCCGTTTCTTGATTGGCTTTGCTTCTATCCACTTGGTGAACTTGTCCACTACGACAAGTAAGTGAGTTAAGCCACCTCGTGCCGTCTTGAATGGTCCCACCATGTCTAGACCCCAAACTGCGAAAGGCGTCTTGAGTGCAGAAGCCGGCTGGTGCGGCTTGGAGCAATTCCTTGGCCTCTTCTAAGGCAGTCGGCCAGAAGAAACTGTGTCGAAAGGCTTTGGCGACAAGTGCTCTTGAAGCCGCATGGTGGCTGCACTCGCCTTGATGGATGTCTTTGAGAATTTCTTGGCCTTGCTCTGGCTCTACGCAGCGCTGGTAGACACCAGTGACGCTGCGCTTGACCAGCTCTCTGTTGACTATGGTGTAGGCTGCCGCTCGGTGTTGTACTTGCCGATCTGAGATCTCATCAGTCGGTAGCTCTTTGCTCACCAGGAATTTGAGGATGGGCTAGGCCCATGAGGGTGCTGCTATTTCTTCGACTGCCAGAACTGCGACTTGGACAAGGGCGGCTGGGCTGGGAGGCGGCGGGTTGGAGTCAACAACCGCTTGCTGGGTTAATGAAGTTCCCAGGCCAACTGGAACGGCTTTTGAGCCGAGTTCTGGAGTCTTCGAGCCCGCCGCCGCAGTCCCCGGGCCGGGTACTACAGTCCCTGGGCCGGCCTCGACTGTGGCGGCTTTGGAGCCATCTGCCAAAATCCCCGTACCGTCTGCCGAGGCTCTGGAGTCGGATCTGACTTCTTCGGGAGGAGCCGGCACGAAGATGGAGTCTGATTCTGGTGAAGGCTTGACAGACGGCTTGAGGAGGCGTTGAAGGGCGACGTCGGATGGTATTGCTTGGCGGTAGAGCCAATTCGTGCCAAGGCGTCTGCTTGGTCGTTGTCGTTTCTTGGCACATGGAGGAACTCGCACCCCTCGAAATACCCACTGAGTTGCTGCACGAGGAAACGGTAACTCACCATGTTTGCATCTTTGGCGTCCCAGTCGCCAGATGACTGTTGGACCACTAAGTCCGAGTCGCCATAACACAGGATCCGGCGAATGCCAAGTTCTTTGGCGAGCCGGAGCCCGTGAATGAGCGCCTCGTACTCGGCGACGTTGTTGGAGGCGGAAAAATGGATTTGCAGTGCGTATTTGAGCTTGTCGCCCTTAGCAGAGGTGAGGACAACGCCGGCTCCCAAGCCGGTGCGCATCTTGGAACCGTCGAAATGCATCCGCCAATGGGTGGAGTCGGGCGCTGGAGCTAGGTACTGGGTCTCGGCCCAGTCGACGAGGAAGTCGGCCAGTGCTTGTGACTTGATGGCGGTGCGGGACTGGTAGTGGATGGTGTAGGGAGCCAGCTCTATGGCCCACTTGGCCACTCGGCCAGAAGCATCTCGGCTTCCGATGATCTCGGCAAGTGGGGCCGTGCAAACCATAGTGATTGGATGCTCTTGAAAGTAAGGCTTCAATTACTTGGCGGTAAAGTGCACGCCATAGCACATCTTCTGGTAGTGGGGATAGTTCTGCTTGGAGGCTGACAGTACTTCGCTCAGGTAATATACCAGTCTCTAGATAGGTAATTCCTTGCCTTCCTCCTTGCGTTCCACTACAATGACTGTGCTGACTACCCGGCTGGTGGCGGCGATGTACATGAGCATAGGTTCCTTAGGAATCGGAGCCGCCAGAACGGGTGGAGTAGTCAGCATCTTCTTCAACTGGAGAAAAGCTTTGTCCGCCTTGTGGTTCCACTCAAAAAAGTGGTCTTGTCAGGACCAGTTTTTCGGGATATTCATTTCCGAAAAGCGGCCCTTGTGCTCACCAGCCCCAGGATTACTGTTAGCTGATGAGACACCAACTTGTTACAGAAACTCCAAGCAAAATACAAAATATGTAGTACAAGACCATTATGGCCTATGAGTACAACAAATGGTTTGCTAGAGGGTGAAGGCAGAAGAGGTTTGCGGATCACCGGCGTCTATGGGACTCGATTTCCCACAGGAACAACTGACCAGGATAACTCCTATCTTCGCGAGGCTGCTATCAACATTGCGTAGGTTCCGGGGCTGTCATCACAACGTTCCTCTCCATGCAAGAGATCTGGCCAAGACAATAGCCAGGGACAAGCCAGTGAGTACTTTGAATGTACTCGCAAACATTAAGAACACAGGTATAATATAGCCACTGATAATCATGTTTCGAAATATTCTATGATCACTTCGTCAGTTATGAAATAAGGTTCATGATGCGCACAAGCAGATCATTCAAATAAAACATGAGTAAACAATCAGGGAGTAGAAATGAAAAGCACCGATCGGGTGTCTGAAGCGACGCCTCAAAAGGATAATAATATGAAGCATGCCTCAGTCGGGCGTCTGAGCGACACCACAGAAAGGGCTTATATATAAAGGGAATAACAAGCATGCCACAGTCGAACATCTGTGCGACACCTCATAAAGGGCTTGTAAGTAAATGAAATAACAAGCATACCATAGTTGGGCGTCTATGCGACACCACGTAAAGGGCTTATAAGTAAATGAAATGACAAGCATGCCACACAGTCGGGCGCCTGAGCGACACCTCACAAAGGGATTATATAAGAATAATCACAGTGAGTATCCAAGAGGTAGAACCGTCCCAGTGATACTCAATAATTAAAATAACATAAATGGTTAGTCCATAATAATAATAATAATAACCATAATCATCATACGCCACAAGTCATGATCGATGTTTTGGTTCAGCAGTTTTTTCCTTCAAAGATCGACACTTGACCCATCCCAGACTATAGTCCTTAACCATGGAAACGGCTATTCGAATAGGTATAATATCTCTGCAGAGGGTGTACTCTTTACGCCCGAGTAACGCATTTCTTTAGTCCATCGGAACTAATTCCGTCTATGGTCTTTTAGTCGAAAACACGCCTGACTTGCACACACCAGCTTAACCTTACTCGTGTTTGGAATCACCCACGACACCTATTAACCAAAACTCTAAGTGGGGAGGCTACAACCTCGCGTAGCATGGGATCAAATTTCTATCGCGCGCTCTAAGGGGTGCCCCCCTCTTGGTCCCAACCGGAAACACCCATGCCCCCGGACCAGGTGGCATGCCTACTGGATGCAGCTGGTATCTTCCACCATGGCCTCTCTGTACGGTGTGTGCTAAGACATGGGTTGACACTTACTGAACCATACCCTACCTGCGGCAGGGATAAGTGGCAGCATGAAACAAGTATGGGGGTTACTGGAACAAGACTCGATCTACGGTCGACTCAGGAGGCTTAAGTATTTCCTGCATGGTTAGCTCAAGAATAATATTTCACATCCATCAGACACAACCACCACTCATCATACCTCCCCCTGCCCCACCGGTCATAACCGTCTCGACGAGGGACAAGCTCGTGTCTACCCAAGACAGAGACTTTCCCGGATCCTTCCCGGTAGGCATGAGAGGCATATGAGGGTGATTGCTATCACAAGTATATCCATTTCCAACAGCAAAATTTCCATTTTTGCACTCAAAGCGTATGATCATATCGTCACATAAAAATAACTAATGCTTCATGTTGAGGTGGGGTTATAACCGTATCAAACAATCCCCAAAATATATTATCCCAGGTTTTAGAATGCTTGCCTTCAAGTTGTGGAGAGGCAGTAAAAAAAGTTGTTTGCAAAATTTTGAAATAAATATGAAAATAAACTTGGCAATATTTGGGAAACAACAGAAAAAGAATCAAGTCATTTGGATTTATATTTAAAAAGATATAGCCAGTCAAAGTTTAGTCAAATATTTGTTTTTAAAAAGAAAACAGAAAAGAAAACGTTTCAAAGAGGAATACGCTTTCGTAGCAGGGGAGACGTACTTGGGGTTTTACGCTTCCACTTAAATCCATGCAGGCGGGGCTGGGTCACTGACAGTGGGTCCAGGGGGCCCACTACTCAGGTTTGACCAGTCGCCCCCGCCTCTTCTTCCTCTGGCCGAACAGAGGCGGGGTTCCGGCGATCAACGCCGGTGAACGGCGGCTTCCCGCGGGCTCCGGAGGGTAGGGATGGATTCGCTACTCCGGGGCGGTCCTCCCAGTAGTCGCTAGGGTGGTGGGGGCGAAGGGAGTCGCCGGCAACGAGCCTCGTGGCGGACGGCTTCCTCGGCGAAGTTGGAGCTTCGCGCTATGGTGTTTCCCTGTCGCAGCTGAGAGCTTGGGCGGCTCTATGCGGTCGAGAGGGGAAGGATGGAAGTGTGGAAGGGGTCTGGGGGCTTCGGCCTTGGCCGGATTTTGCCGGAGCATGGTGGCGGCCGATCCTGCCGGAGTTGGGGAAGAGGGGGCCTCTGGCCAACTGGGGAGGAGGGGGGCTTCCTACGGCTCGAACGAAGCTGCTGATGAGCCTAGGCATGATCGGGAGCGGTATATATAGCCCGGCGAGGTCGGTCCCTGTGGCCGTGGATAGGAACGACGGCGAACCGCCGTTCTATAGCGGTTAGGGCGACGTGGTGGAGGGTAGCAGGGTCGGTAGAGCGAGCGGATGAGGATGGCCTGCTCACGAGGTCAGCTGGCGAGCGGAGGAGGCTCGGGCGGCGCTGTCCGGGCAGAGGCGCACTGTGGCCGGCCGCTAGCCGCCGCGGCTGACCTGACGGCGGCGCTGTGGGGCTCCAGGGGTGGCCCTGCGGCGAGGGAGGGGTCGGGTGCGTCGACTGGGAGTGGGGAGAGGCCAGAGCGGGCGCGGGGCGTTGGCAGTGGGACGCGGCGGCTCGGTGCACGCGCGTGCAAAACATGCGCTCTGGGCGCGCCCAGAGCACGCACGCTAGCTGCTCGACGAAATGCCAATGCATGCCACAGAGCTTGGGTGAGGCTGGAAATTAGCAGACCTAGGCTAGGGTTTGCAAGGAGATCAGTGGACAAGCTTGATGGGTCAGAGGATCAAGTTCACAATGCAAAACCAAAAATTCATGCCAAAACTGTCCATGCTCTCAAGGTGTTTGCCAGAATGCCAATGGCATCAAGGCAACTCTTGGGGTGGCCCAAATCTCCAGATTGGGGTCTCTTTAGATGATACAGAGGGTGGTGGGGTTAGTTTGCCAAAAGCTCAAACTTGTTAGTGCATGTTTAGCAAAACTTCAGTTCTGGGCAGGAGGAAAAGGGCATGCTTGCATGCATTTAAAATCCTCCAATGAGTCCACTGTCCTGGACTTAAGGGTTTTGCAAGGAGTACTACAAGCAGGAGAAAACTCATGGTCACTAGAGCAAAATTTAATAGGGATGCAGTACAAATCACCAAGCTGGACCAGAATGAAAAAGAGGTTGATTCACTCAAATTTTTCAAAGAACATCAATGGGTTTATGCATAAAGTTGAATAATATACTCCTACTAACATCCCATAATTTTGGTGGAGGCTAGAAAGAAATATTTAAAGGGGTTGTAGTGCAAAATTGCTCTTTGGACCAGATTTGAAAACTTGGTGTAGAGCCCAAAATATCCAAAGAATGAAATATATTATTGCATAAAAGTGGTTTAAAAACATCACATGACATCTCCAAATTTTGGTGAAAATTTTAAATAAATTTATCAGGTGGTGGTAGTTCAAAAAGAGCTCCAAAACTAAAGGAAAATCATTTTAAGGAATAAAGCTCAGAGAGAAACAATTGTGCAAATAAATTCCACTGATAATAGAAATGTTTTTCTTGAAAGGGCAAACAAGTCCAATAATATATTTGGAATTTTTTTTTTCACTTGAGGTAAAAACTCCATAATAATGAGGTAAAGAAAGGCCCTGAAACCAAAAAAAATCCAAAAAATAAAAGCTTAAATTCGCTGGCAAAATTTTGATTAATAAAACAAGGTTAAAAATTTTGGGGTGTCACAACACTACCCCCCTTAAGAAAAAATCTTGTCCTTGAGATTTGCTAAGGGCTGTTTTAAAAAAGATACTCCCATTAGTTGAAACCAAGAGTTTACTCATAGCACAAACTTAGGGTACAATCATAAGCTGCAACACACAAATAAACATAGCTATGACATTGAAAAAGGAAATGGTAAAAGGACAGGATCCCGAGAAAACGTCTCTGGTACTGGGGCACACTCTTCTTCTATCGGGGGAAGCGGGTTGACCAGTCGATGAACGCGTCTCTCCTGGTCAGGCCTCAGTGGTCTGCCGATGGCGATCTGAGGATTTAAATCAGCGAGGCTCTGGAGATAACCCATAACTCGTTGGGTCAAATGTTCTTGAGGGATGACATACTGGATAAGGTTGGCCAGTACTGGGTCTCTCTCAATTCGTCCACCGGGGAAGGATGCTAATTCTCTAGGTGCTGCACGGCTCGGAAAGTAATAATACCCTCGTTCGCTGGCATAGGGTACTGCGAATCGAAGGCGAACAATCGCTTCGTGTGCAGCCGCTTCTATGGCCATTTGCGGAGTCGGCATGGATTTCCCCAGGAAGTAGACTTCCGTCGGGTCTTGGTTTGAGTTTACGGGAGGGATGTGTACTACTGCCCAATATTTCGAGGTGGAAGAGGTGATTCTCGATTTGAGCAGCTCGTACTGGGGTGGCTGGGTAGAACCCATGGTACTGCAGGTAAAGTCCCACAATATTTTAACAAAACTACCCGGGGTTGCATCCGGGGTCCTCAAATAAATGCTAGGGCTCGGCATGGCAAGAAATGGTTGTGAGGGTTGCGCACAAGATGAGGGGTACTCGGCAAGGTCACGAGGTGGCCTTTTATAAAGCAACTGGGCTGGGTTATTTACCGCGGTGAAGGGCAACCGGTTTTTCGGTTCTGCTCTATGGGGTCGGGATCAAAGCCATAGATACACACATCTCTCCAAAGCGACGCATTACTGTGGGTGTTGTCGGGGTTGGTTTTGGTAGCTACGCCCGGAATTAAAATGCAGCCGTACACCAACGCACTCATGCATGGCCACTATTCAAAATAGGGATGCACAAGCAGATAGCGTTCCCATATGGCGATATAAGGTCACACAATTACAGTATGTGGACAAGCCAAGACTCGGTACTACTCGAGTGACTTAGTCCACTTCGTTTATATCTAAGTGGGCGTGCCTTCTGGATGCCGAGGCTTCTCCATTGGCTTCACCGTGGGGGTTAGCTGGAGGGGGTTGAGGAACTGCAGGGTCAGGGTAGCGATGATGACCATCGCGGGGATTGTTGGCCACAATCCCACTGGAGTGTGTTCCTAAAAGGCGACGAAGCACTTCTGGGGTCATCAAGGCACCTTGGTTGATGGCTGGGGCTGACCTCAAGGTCTTGATCGGTTGCCCGAATAGCACGACTGGGTTGTCGGTGTCGGGCTCATCTTCTCTTCTTGCTGGGGCTCGGCGGATCAGTTCTCCACGAGCTGCGATCAGATCAAGGGTGTTTTGATATAACAGACCCTCTAGCGCACTTACGTAGCGCACCAGGTGCAATAATGCAGGATCCGTCTCGTGGTCTCCGTTGGCAACTTGGGGTGGTCTACCATACCCGTCACGGCTAGGGTAGTAGTAGAAGGAGCGACAGTTAACTCTGGGCGACAAGTGCCGGAGTTGAACTATAGCTTCTCGAGCCGCTAGTTGGATGGCTTGTGGCTCAAAGGAAGTTGTCCTTCCGGTGAACCTGTAGGGGCGTTCTGGTGATAGACCCCTACCATAACATGCACAGTGGCCAAAAATTGACGGCTCTCACCGCTCATGGACCCTTGGTACACAACATACTCCAGGGGCTCTTCTAACACGAAGGCACGGCGGGTGAGGTTTGCTAGCACGGTCACGAAACCTCCAAGGTTGGTTTCTGTGGTCTCATTGTGAACAATGGGGCCAGGCATTATAACTCGGTTTGGGGTAGAGGCTGTGCTATGCTGGGTTGAGGCTAGCGTGCCCTTTTATAGAAAAAGGGGACGGAATCTTCCTTCGCACGCTTGCGAAAAAGACTATTCAGGGGCCGGTCACTGGCGTGTGATCGACATGCTAGGCTGATAGGTTGGGCACCGACTGCCAAAAGGTGTTGGGTCACTGTGAGGCTATCTTACACGAGAAGCTTGGCCGGGGTTTGGTTAAGGTCTGGTGGGTTGGTTTACCTAGGTTTTTCGACCTGGCTAAGATAGGATTAGCCAATGGTCAGCCTGGCTCTGATACCAAGTTTGTCAGGACCGGTTTTTTGGGATATTCATTTCCCAAAAGCGGCCCTTGTGCTCACCAGCCCTAGGATTACTTTAGCTGATGAGACACCAACTTGTTACAGAAACTCCAAGCAAAATACAAAATATGTAGTACAAGACCATTATGGCCTATGAGTACAACAAATGGTTTGCTAGAGGCTGAAGGCGGAAGCGGTTTGCGGATCACCAGCGTCTATGGGACTCCATTTCCCACAGGAACAGCTGACCAGGATAACTCCTATCTTTGCGAGGCTGCTATCAACATTGCGTAGGTTCCGGGGCTGTCATCACAACGCTCCTCTCCACGCAAGAGATCTGGCCAAGACAATAGCCAGGGACAAGCCAGTGAGTACTTTGAATGTACTCGCAAACATTAAGAACACAGGTATAATATAGCCACTGATAATCATGTTTCGAAATATTCTATGATCGCTTCGTCAGTTATGAAATAAGGTTCATGATGCGCGCAAGCAGATCATTCAAATAAAACATGAGTAAACAATCAGGGAGTAGAAATGAAAAGCACCGATCGGGTGTCTGAAGCGACGCCTCGAAAGGATAATAATATGAAGCATGCCTCAGTCGGGCGTCTGAGCGACATCACAAAAAGGGCTTATATATAAAGGGAATAACAAGCATGCCACAGTCGGCGTCTGTGCGACACCACATAAAGGGCTTATAAGTAAATGAAATAACAAGCATGCCACAGTCGGGCGTCTGTGCGACACCACGTAAAGGGCTTATAAGTAAATGAAATGACAAGCATGCCACACGGTTGGGCGTCTGAGCGACACCTCATAAAGGGCTTATATAAGAATAATCACAGTGAGTATCCAGGAGGTAGAACCGTCCCAGGGATACTCACTAATTCAAATAACATAAGTGGTTAGTCCATAATAATAATAATCATAATCATCATACGCCACAAGTCATGATCCATGTTTTGGTTCAGCAGTTTTTTCCTCCGAAGACCGACACTAAGACCGACACTTGACCCATCCCAGACTGTAGTCCGTAACCATGGACACGGCTATTCAAATAGGTATAATCTCTCTGCAGAGGGTGTACTCTTTACCCACGAGTAAAGGATTTCTTTAGTCCATCGGAACTAATTCCGTCTACGGTCTTTTAGTTGAAAACACGCCTGACTTGCACACACCAGCTTAACCTTACTCATGTCTGGAATCACCCACGACACCTGTTAAGCAAAAATCTAAGTGGGGAGGCTACAACCTCGCGTAGCATGGGATCAAATTTCTATCACACGCTCTAAGGGGTGCCCCCCTCTCGGTCCCAACCGGAAACACCCATGCCCCCGGACCAGGTGGCATGCCTACCGGATGCAGCCGGTATCTTCCACCATGGCCTCTCTGTACGGTGTGTGCTAAGACAGGGGTTGACACTTACTGAACCATACCCTACCTGCGGCAGGGACAAGTGGCAGCACGAAACAAGTATGGGGGTTACTGGAACAAGACTCGATCTATGGTCGACTCAGGAGGCTTAAGTATTTCCTGCATGGTTAGCTCAAGAATAATATTTCACATCCATCAGACACAACCAGCACTCATCATACCTCCCCCTGCCCCACCGGTCATAACCGTCTCGACGAGGGACAAGCTCGTGTCTACCCAAGACAGAGACTTTCCCGGATCCTTCCCAGTAGGCATGAGAGGCATATGAGGGTTATTGCTATCGCAAGTATGTCCATTTCCAACAGCAAAAATTTCCATTTTTGCACTCAAAGCGTATGATCATATCGTCACATAAAAATAACTAATGCTTCATGTTGAGGTGGGGTTATAACCGTATCAAACAATCCCCAAAATATATTATGCCAGGGTTCAGAATGTTTACCTTCAAGTTGTGGAGAGTCAGTGTGCATTCCAAAACTTTTGAAAGTTCCCTTCTTCCTCATCCAAAATCCTATTTTAAATAAATTTAAATTAACACATATTTTAATAACAGTACAAAAAAGTTGTTTGCAAAATTTTGAAATAAATATGAAAATAAACTAGGCAATATTTGGGAAACAACAGAAAAAGAATCAAGTCATTTGGATTTATATTTAAAAAGATATAGCCAGTCATAGTTTAGTCAAATATCTGTTTTTAAAAAGAAAATAGAAAAGAAAACATTTCAAAGAGGAATACGCTTTCGTAGCAGGGGAGACGTACTTGGGGTTTTACGCTTCCACTTAAATCCACGCGGGCACGGCTGGGTCGCTGATAGTGTGTCCAGGGGGCCCACTGGTCAGGTTTGACTAGTCGCCCCCGCCTCTTCTTCCTCTGGCCGAACAGAGGCGGGGTTCCGGCGATCAACGCCGGCGAACGGCGGCTTCTTGCGGGCTCCGGAGGGAAGGGATGGATCCGCTACTTCGGGGCGGTCCTCCCGGTAGTCGCTAGGGTGGTAGGGGCGAAGGGAGTCACCGGCGACGAGCCTCGTGGCGGACGGCGGCCTCGGGGAAGTTGGGGCTTCGCGCTACGGTGGTTCCCCGTCGCAGCTGAGAGCTTGGGCGGCTCCATGCGGTCGAGAGGGGAAGGATGGAAGCGTGGAAGGGGTCTGGGGGCTTCGGCCTTGGCCGGATTTTGCCGGAGCATGGTGGCGGCCGATCCTGCCGGAGTTGGGGAAGAGGGGGCCTCTGGCCAACTGGGGAGGAGGGGGGGCTTCCTACGGCTTGAACGAAGCTGCTGATGAGCCTAGGCATGACCGGGAGGGGTATATATAGCCCGGCGAGGTCGGTCCCCGTGGCTGTGGATAGGAACGACGACGAACCGCCGTTCTGTAGCGGTCAGGGCGACGTGGTGGAGGCTAGCGGGGTCGGTAGGGCGAGTGGATGAGGATGGCCTGCTCACGAGGGCAGCTGGCGAGCGGAGGAGGCTCGGGCGGCGCCGTCCGAGCAGAGGCGCAATCTGGCTGGCCGCTAGCCGCCGCGGCCGACTTGACGGCGGCGTTGTGGGGCTCCAGGGGTGGCCCTGCAGCAAGGGAGGGGTCGGGTGCGTCGACTAGGAGTGGGGAGAGGCCAGAGCGGGCGCGGGGCGTTGGCAGTGGGACGCGGCGGCTCGGTGCATGCGCGTGCAAAACGTGCGCTCTCAAGCTAGCTGCTCGATGAAATGCCAATGCATGCCATAGTGCTTGGGTGAGGCTGGAAATTAGCAGACCTAGGCTAGGGTTTGCAAGGAGATCAGTGGACAAGCTTGATGGGTCAGAGGATCAAGTTCACAATGCAAACCAAAAATTCATGCCAATACTGTCCATGCACTTAAGGTGTTTGCCAGAATGCCAATGGCATCAAGGCAACTCTTGGGGTGGCCCAAATCTCCAGATTGGGGTTTCTTTAGATGATACAGAGGGTGGTGGGGTTAGTTTGCCAAAAGCTCAAACTTGTTAGTGCAAGTTTAGCAAAACTTCAGTTCTGGGCAGGAGGAAAAGGGCATGTTTGCATGCATTTAAAATCCTCCAATGAGTCCACTCTCCTGGACTTAAGGGTTTTGCAAGGAGTACTACAAGCAGGAGAAAGCTCATGGTCACTAGAGAAAAATTTAATAGGGATGCAGTACAAATCACCAAGCTGGACCAGAATGAAAAAGAGGTTGATTCACTCAAATTTTTCGAAGAACATCAATGGGTTTTTGCATAAAGTTGAATAATATACTCCTATTAACATCCCATAATTTTGGTGGAGGCTAGAAAGAAATATTTAAAGGGGTTGTAGTGCAAAATTTCTCTTTTGGCCAGATTTGAAAACTTGGTGTAGAGCCCAAAATATCCAAAGAATGAAATATATTATTGCATAAAAGTGGTTTAAAAACATCACATGACATCTCCAAATTTTGGTGAAAATTTTAAATAAATTTATCAGGTGGTTGTAGTTCAAAAAGAGCTCCAAAAATAAGGAAAATCATTTTAAGGAATAAAGCTGAGAGAGAAACAATTGTGCAAATAAATTCCACTAATAATAGAAATGTTTTTCTTGAAAGGGAAAACAAGTCCAATAATATATTTGGAAAGTTTATTTTCACTTGTGGTAAAAACTCCATAATAATAAGGTAAAGAAAGGCCCTGAAACTGGGCATCTTCATTTTGAGGTAGGCGTAGTGGGGGACCGCCATGAACTTGGCCAAGGCGGGTCGGCCAAGTAGTGCATGGTATGGGCTCTCGAGGTCCACCACCTCAAACCAAACTAACTCTCGGCGGAAATGATCTTTGTCTCCAAAGAGGACGTCCATCAGGATCTTGCCGATTGGTGAGCAGGAAAGCCCAGGAACAATGTCGTGGAACACAGTCCGGCTGTTCTGAAGCTGTCTGTGGTTGATTCCTAATTTCTCCATGGTGTCCTTGTACAGGATATTGATACTGCTGCCTCCGTCTATCAGGACTCGCGAGAAACACGCGGCTCGTCTATCCTAGGAAAGGTGGCATCCAAGACCAAGCCATAGGAGCCCGGACTCGGCATCACCTCTGGGTGGTCAGCCCTGCTCCAGCTGATTGGCTTCTCGGACCAATGCATGAACTCTGGCGTCTCTGACGCTACTGCATTCACCTCTTGTCGCTGCAGCCGCCTGCTGCGTCGATCATCAGCCATACTGGTAAACACCACATAGGCTCCATGCTCTTCGGGGTATTCGTCTTGTACTGCGCCGACTGGTCTGACAGCCGGCTGCTGGGGTGGAGGTGGAGGCGGCTGCCTAGCAGGTGGTGGAGGTAGGAGGCCGTCTCCCTTGGCGATCCTAGTGAGCCAGTGGCACTTCCGGGTGGTGTGGTTCGACGGCTTCGCGCCGCTATGGAACTTGCAAGGTACGTCCAGAGTTTGCTCGTATGAGAAGGCCGGCAACCAGTTGGGCTTGCCACCTTTTTGTCGCTTGGGTGGAGGCTGCTCATCTGGCTACTGGTCTTCAACTGTCGCCACCTGCTGGCGGCTAGAAGCCGGCTGCGAGGCTTTGCGCTTGTGGTCGCTCTGCTGTTGCCGCCTACTGGCATCTCCCGCCGGGGTTCTTGGAGCTTGAGGGGCCACTTTGCCAGTCGCACTGACTTGAATTTCTGCCTTCATGGAGGAGTCGGCCGTGGTGTACTTGTCTGCTATGATCAGCAGCTCGTCGAGGGTTTCTGGTTTGTCGCAGAGGAGCTTGTGCTTGAGGAGGGTGCCTTCTCTGCACCCGGCGGTGAAGTACTCAATTGCCTGCACCTCGTGCATGCCCTCGCAGGAGTTTTGAAGCTCGTCCCAACGCGTGAGGTAGTCGCGAGTCGACTCGTCGGGACCTTGTATGCACAAGGAGAGCTGACGAGGCTTGGGAGGACGCTTGTACGTGTTGGTGAAGTTGCGGACGAACGCTTCGGTGAAGTCGACCCATCTGTTGATGCTGCGAGGCTTCAGGCTGTTCAGCCATGTCCGGGCCATGCCCTGGAGCATGAGCGGAACGTAGTTTACGGCAACATGCTTGTTGCCGTTTGCTATGCTGACAGCCGTGGAGTAGTCGACTAGCCAGTCTTCCAGCTTCATGAAGCCGGTGTACTTGGGTGTGTCTCTTGGGAGCGTGAACCCTTTGGGAAAGGGCTCGTCTCGAATGCAGGGCCCGAAACAAGGCGGACCCAACTCGTCTTGTTCTTCCAGCGCCAGGGATCGGTGAAGCCGGTCGATCCGGTGGCGGGCGTCGTTTTCTCCGACTCCCTCTCGGCGGCCAAGGCGGTCGCCAACAGTTGGATGATCAATAGGCGGTGGGGAGACTCGCCTTTCCCTGCGAGGAGGAGGAGGCGGACAGTCGTCCCGTCGTTCCACTGCTCTCAGGCGGCCATCTTGGTCGTGCTCTATGGTAACGTGAGTCCGACTGCGGCTGATAGTCGGATCCTTATCTCTTATTCCTCGGGCGCCGCCAGTCGGCGTTCAGGACGTCGCACCTTGATCTCGGCGAAGGTCATCGTTTTGCTGCTGCGGCGCCTCCGTGCGGCAGCCGGCCTCGTTCTGCGCGGCAGCCGCGTCGAGGAGCCACTGGACTCGCTCCATCATCAGGCGGCGCTCTTCGCCCTCAAAATTGTCCAGCTCGTCCGCCGCCGCCTGGGCACCTCGGATGTTCTCCGAAGGAGTAGCATACACAGGGCGACATGCCCCGAACAGGTTGGCGATGGCTACGCCACGCTGCTGGACCGTGCCAAGGCGGCTGGGCCCAGCTGGGGCTGGCGAGCCACCAACAGCGCGATCCATCTCTCGCTGGTAGGCTTCTGACAAGCGTCTCATGCTAGCGAGCTTCTTCACGCCTTCGACCAGCTGAAGGCGGCGCGCCTCCAACGTCTTCGCGTCAGCGTCTTTTGGAATGGGCGCAGTCAGGTCTTGTAGCGCCGCGCCAAGCAGGTCATGCGCTCCTCTACCGGAGGGCTCGCCATGACTGATGACGAGCACCTCGGTGACGGTGCTTCCGTCGCTCTCCGCGCGAGGGAGAGGCTCGTCGTAGACCACCATGTTAGCGGGGAACGCATCGAGCGACGCGGTGTCGGAGTCGATCAGCATTGGGTCGGTGGATCCTACAGACTCCAAGTCCATGGCAGGCTCGCCGGCGACGTGGAGTTGGTCGAGGAGGCCCGCGAGGAGGCTCTCGGGGCCACCCGTGCCTGCGTCGGATGCAGGTTCATCGGAGATGCGAACCTCGCCGACAAGTTCGGCAAGGCGGCTAGCTGCGCAGGCGATCCCAACGCCGTGCAGCGCGTCGGTGCAAACTCCGTCTGGCGTGCCTGGCTGGCTGTGCTCGCCAGGGAGGAAAAGGGTTCCCGTCCAGAACAGGTCTCCGGACGACGGTGCACCATGCCCCACGGTGGGCGCCAAATGTTGGGGGTTGGGTGAGACATATGCCAAAGGATGGCTTATCATGGTGAGGGCAAGTAGAACGTCGCCGGTGCCTGGAAACGGGATGAGGCGTAGACATGCACGCTGGCGAATTTTACCCAGCTTCAGGGCTCTCTGGGGAGATAACACCCCTACTGCTGCTCTGCGGGGTCTCCACATGATCACTATGGCAAAGTGTTACACGCTTGCTCCTAGAGCTGTTTTCGTGGAGGTAGGAGAGGGCAAGGCTAGCTCTCTCCCTTCAATGTGATCTAGTCAAGAGCTAATGGATTCCAACCCCTTGCATGGGTGCCCTAGGGGGTTTATATAGGCCTATCCCCTAGGGGTACAATGGTAATCTGGCTAGACGCGGGCCCAACCGTCAGCGTCTCCGGCCTCCGTCTTCTCCGCTGAATGCTGGGGCCCACCGACTGGCTAGGTACGGAGCCGATAGGCCACGTCCTCCACGGGCGGGTCTTGCCGGCTGCTGATTACTATAGCCATGCTTCTGATGACGAGGGCTTGGTCAAGGAGTCGTGGCAACAGCCCCGCCGCCTGGCGGGCGATCACTATTGCCGCTCTCCGTCACATCTGATTAATGGCATGTGGGCCCCGGGGGAGGATCTGGCCGACTCTCGGGGGCCGACTCCCAACGGGTCTGACTGGGGGTGCACTTGCCGTCCCCTGGGGTCCCACTGGCTGGTGGGACCCACCACCCCAGGGTCATACAGACAAGCCGTCGTGGGCACAGGATTCGGTCCTTTGGTGCTGATGTCAGGGCCGTCACGGCAACAGTGCCACGCCGCACAGAGATCTTTCCGGGTACGGCGTGCTGTAGCCATGCCTGCCCCTGGTAAGGGGTGGGAGTGGGCTTGACTGTAGTCACTCCCCGTCCCGTCCCTCTTGATGAGGGCATGGGGTTTGTTGGAGTCACGGGCCAACTCCCCAAAGCCGACTTCCCTGGAAGTCGCCAGTTAGGAGTCGGCTTATCCTAAAGTCGTCAACGGGACTCGGCCGCGACTGGGCAGTCGGCTGTCTTGCCGTCGACTTCTCAGAAGGCGGCTCTTCGTCCCTGGGTCTTGAGGGGCGCAGCCTGCCCTGATGTCTTGAAAGGTTCTGGGGCTCGGGTTAGCCTACCCGTGGCCCATTACCCCGACAATATGTTTTTCAACGAAAAGTTTTTCGGTTCATAAAGTTATCATCACGTTTTGTATGTAAGTTATCAGTTAAGCGATGCTTATATTACCATGTTATTTACATCAAGATTACCGGTGGCACATTTGTAGTACACCCCTTGGGGCCAAAGTTATTCTGGTGTTTTTATGTATGTTATCAAGGCCGCAGAGCGTAAATTATCACCTTATTTACACATAAGTTAACGTGGTTATGTTTTTCAACCACTTTTTTCCTTGGGTCAAAATTACCATGATGTTTGCGGGTAAAATTATCAGGTCTGCCGGGTATGTTTCTAATAACTTTTTTCCGTGGTTCAAAATTACCGCGATGTTTATGCACAAGTTATCATGTCTACAGTGTGTATTATTACCATGCTATTTGCATAGAGTTACCGGGGTTTGTTTTCAATAATAATTTTCTATGTCAAATTTATCATGGTGTTTGTATGTAAATTATCAAACCAATTGTATATAAATTATCATGATATTTACATAGAAGTTACCGAGGGTATCTTCTACATCAATCTTCCTTCGGTCAAAGTTAGCATTGAAGGAAATATGCCCTAGAGGCAATAATAAAGGTGTTATTTATATTTCCTTATATCATAACAAATGTTTATTATTCATGCTAGAATTGTATTAACCGGAAACCTAGTACATGTGTGAATACATAGACAAACAGAGTGTCACTAGTATGCCTCTACTTGACTAGCTCGTTGAATCAAAGATGCTTAAGTTTCCTAGCCATAGACATGAGTCGTCATTTGATTAACGGGATCACATCATTTGAGGATGATGTGATTGACTTGACCCATTCCGTTAGCTTAGCACAATAATCGTTTAGTTTGTTGCTATTGCTTTCTCAATAACTTATACATGTTCCTGTGACTATGAGATCGTGCAAGTCCCGAATACCGAAAGAACACTTTGTGTGCTACCAAACGTCACAACATAACTGGGTGATTATAAAGGTGCTCTATAGGTGTCTCCGATGGTGTTTGTTGAGTTGGCATAGATTGAGATTAGCATTTGTCACTCCGATTGTCGGAGAGGTATCTCTGGGCCCTCTCGGTAATGCACATCAATATAATCCTTGCAAGCAATGTGACTAATGAGTTAGTTGCGGGATGATGCATTACGGAACGTGTAAAGAGACTTGCCGGTAACGAGATTGAACTAGGTATTGAGATACCGACGATCGAATCTCGGGCAAGTAACATAGTGATGACAAAGGGAACAATGTATATCATTATGCGGTTTGACCGATAAAGATCTTCGTAGAATATGTGGGGGCCAATATGGACATCTAGGTTCCGCTATTGGTAATTGACCGGAGACATGTCCCGGTCATGTCTACATAGTTCTTGAACCCGTAGGGTCCGCATGCTTAACGTTCGGTGACGATCTATATCATGAGTTTATGTGTTTTGATGAACCGAAGGTTGTTCGGAGTCCCGGATGTGATCACGGGCATGACGAGGAGTCTCAAAATGGCGGAGACATAAAGATCGATATATTGGAAGCCTATGTTTGGACATCGGAAAGGTTCCCAGTGAGTTCGGGCATATACCGGAGTACAGGGGGGGTTACCGGAACCCCCTGGGGAGTATATGGGCTCTAATGGGCTTTAGTGGAGATAGATAGAGAGAGGCAGCTAGGGCAGGCCGTGCGCCCCCTCCCCCTCTGGTCCGAATTGGACTAGGAAGGGGGCGCCCCCTTTCCTTCCTCCCTCTCTCCCCTTCCTTCTCTCCTAGTCCAACTAGGGAAGGGGGGAATCCTACTCCCGGAGGGAGTAGGACTCCTCCAGGGCGCGCCATTGAGGGCCAACCCTTCCCCTCCTCCACTCCTTTATATACGGGGGAAGGGGGCACCCCATAGACACATAGGTTGATAATTGATCTCTTAGCCGTGTGCGGTGCCCCCCTCCACCATAATCCACCTCGGCAACATTGTAGCGGTGCTTAGGCGAAGCCCTGTTCCGGTAGCATAATCATCACCGTCATCACGCCGTCGTGCTGACGAAGATCTCCCTAGACACTCTGCTGGATCGTGAGTTCGTGGGACGTCACCGAGCCAAACATGTGCATATCGTGGAGGTGTCGTACTTTCGGTACTAGGATCGGTCGATCGTGAAGACGTACGACTACATCAACCGCGTTGTCATAACGCTTCTGCTTACGGTCTACGACGGTACGTAGACAACACTCTCCCCTCTCATTGTTATGCATCACTGCTACCTCTTGAGCACTGCGTTGGTTTTCCCTTGAAGAGGAAAGGGTGGTGCAGTAAAGTAGCGTAAGTATTTCCCTCGGTTTTTGAGAACCAAGGTATCAATCCAGTAGGAGACCACACGCGAGTCACCTCATACCTACACAAACAAATAAGAACCTCGCAACCAACGCGATAAAGGGGTTGTCAATCCCTTCACAACCACTTGCAAGAGTGAGATCTGATAGAGATGATAATAATAAGATAAATATTTTGGTATTTTTATGATATAGATTGAAAGTAAAGATTGCAAAATAAAGTAGATTGGAAACTTGTATGATGGAAAATAGACATGGGGGCCATAGGTTTCACTAGTGGCTTCTCTCAACATAGCATAAGTATTATGGTGGGTGAACAAATTACTGTCGAGCAATTGATAGAAAAAGCGAATAATTATGAGAATATCTAGGCATGATCATGTATATAGGCATCATGTCCGTGGCAAGTAGACCGAAACGATTCTGCATCTACTACTATTACTCCACATATCGACCGCTATCCAGCATGCATCTAGAGTATTAAGTTTATAAGAACAGAGTAATGCCTTAAGCAAGATGACATGGTGTAGAGGGTAAACTCATGCAATATGATGTAAATCCCATATTTTTATCCTCGACGGCAACAATACAATACGTGTTGTTTCCCTTTCTGTCACTAAGATCGAGCACCGCAAGACTGAACCCAAAGCTAAGCACTTCTCCCATTGCAAAAAAGATCAATCTAGTAGGCCAAACCAAACTGATAATTCAAAGAGACTTGCAAAGATAAACCAATCATACATAAAAGAATTTAGAGAAGATTCAAATATTGTTCATAGATAAACTTGATCATAAACCCACAATTCATCGGATCTCGACAAACACACCGCAAAAAGAAGAGTTACATCAAATAGATCTCCAAGAGAATCGAGAGAAAAAGCCATCTAGCTACTAGCTATGGACCCGAAGGTCTGAAGTAAACTACTCACACATCATCGGAGGGGCCATGGAGTTGGTGTAGAGGCCCTCCGTGATCAATGCCCCCTCTGGCGGAGCTCCGAAAAAGGCCCCAAGATGGGATCTCTTGGGTACAGAAGGTTGCGGTGGTGGAAATAGGGTTTCGTGGTGCTCCTAGATGTTTGCGGGGTACATGGATATATATATAGGAGGAAGAAGTAGGTTGGTGGAGCAACGAGGGGCCCACGAGGGTGGAGGGCTCGCCCAGGGGGGTAGGCACCCCCCTACCTCGTGGCCTCCTCGTTGATTGCTTGACATCCACTCCAAGTCCTCTGGATCACGTTTGTTCCAAAAATCATGTTCCCGAAGGTTTCATTCTGTTTGGACTCCGTTTGATATTCCTTTTCTACAAAACACTGAAATTGGCAAAAAAAAAGCAATTTGGGATGGGCCTCCGATTAATAGGTTAGTCCCAAAATAATATAAAAGTGTAAAATAAAGCCCATTATCATCCAAAACAGATAATATAATAGCGTGGAACAATCAAAAATTATAGATACATTGGAGATGTATCAAGCATCCCCAAGCATAATTCCTGCTCGTCCTCGAGTAGGTAAATGATAAAAACAGAATTTTTGATGTGGAATGCTTTCTAACATATTTCTCAATGTAATTTTTCTTTATTGTGGCATGAATGTTCAGATCTGAAAGATTCAAAATAAAAGTTTAATATTGACATAAAAATAATAATACTTCAAGCATACTAACTAAGCAATCATGTCTTCTCAAAATAACATGGCCAAAGAAAGTTCATCCCTACAAAATCATATAGTTTGGCCATGCTCCATTTTTGTCACACAAGAATGCTCTCATCATGCACAACCCCGATCACAAGCCAAGCAATTGTTTCATACTTTAGTAATCTCAAACTCTTTTCTACTTTCATGCAATACATGAGCGTGAGCCATGGATATAGCCCTATAGGTGGAATAGAATATAATGAAGGGGGTTATATGGAGAAGACAAAAAAGGAGAAAGTCTCACATCAACGCGGCTAATAAATGGGCTAGGGAGATTCCAATCAATTGATATCAATGCAAGGAGTAGGGATTGCCATGCAGCAGATGCACTAGAGCTATAAATGTATGAAAGCTAAACAAAAGAAACTAAGTGGGTGTGCATCCAACTTGCTTGCTCACGAAGACTTAGGGCACTTGAGGAGGCCCATTGTTGGAATATACAAGCCAAGTTCTATTATGAAAAGTTCCCACTAGTATATGAAAATGATAAAACAAGAGACTCTCTATCATAAAGATCATGGTGCTACTTTGAAGCACAAGTGTGGAAAAAGGATAGTAGCATTGCCCCTTTTTATTTCATTTTTTCTCCTTTTTTTGGGCCTTCCTATTTTATTTGGCCTTTCTATTTTTTGGGGACAATGCTCTATAAATGGTGATCATCACACTTCTATTTATTTATAACTCAATCATTACAACTCGATACTAGAACAAGATATGACTCTATATGAATGCCTCCGGCGGTGTACCGGGATTGCGATGAATCAATAGTGACATGTATGAAAAGATTATGAACGGTGGCTTTACCACAAATACGATGTCAACTACATGATCATGCAAAACAATATGACAATGATGATGCGTGTCATAATAAACGGAACGGTGGAAAGTTGCATCACAATATATCTCAGAATGGCTATTGAAATGCCATAATAGGTAGGTATGGTGGCTGTTTTGAGGAAGATATAAGGAGGTTTCACTACAAAAAGGACACATCCGTGACATTTTGGGCCGAACGAAATTTTTTTCTGTCATACATATGACACTTCTATGACGATAATTGTGACAAAACCCGATATCATCATAGATGTGGTGGGCTCCTACTTCTATGACAACAAATCATGATAGAAAATGGGCTTTTCATCCTGGGCGGGCCGGAGACGCAGCTGCATGACATTCTTTGGGCCGTCCATGACGGAAAAACCGTGGTAGAAGCGAGGGGGAGGAAAATTTCGGGGAGTTCCCGATTACGGTGGGAGGTCAGGGCCGAGCGATGCGCGTTTCTCTCGTACATGTACACGCGTGTGTGCGAGGCGTTGGCTCTAACTGAACCCGAGCGAGGCGTTGGGCTCCAACTGAACCCGAGCGACTGCACTGCAGGCTACGCGTTACTGAACCCGAGCGATCGATCGATGGCTGTTAACTGAATCCGATTGAGCGATTCCTTGGCTATTGCTGCTAACTGAAGCCGATCGATGCTGCCTCTGGATGAACAGTGAGTGTTGCAGGGGGGGGGATGAACAGTTCCCGGTGGGGGTGGATGATCAGGACCCCGTGGTGTTGCCTCTGGATGAACAGGACCCCGATCGATCAAGCCGATTGGGGCTGGATGAACAGGACCCCGTGGAGAGCTGGATGAACATGACCACCCCGTGGAGGGCAGGATGAACAGTAGATAGTGGAGGGGTGCCCGTGGAGGGGTGGTTGAATAGGACCCCGTGGTGTGGAGGGCTGGATGAACAGTAGATGGTGGAGGGGTGGTTGAACAGTAGTGTCAGGACCCCGATTCCAAGTCACATCGATCTAGCCGGTAACACCTCATATCACTTTGCGGCCTCACGCATGGTATCCCACGGGTGTCGCCTTACCATGGCCTTGGACCGTTTGTGCCTTTTGGCTCACGTATATGATAGTGTCGCTAGCATCCATATGATAGAGAACCCGGGACGACATGGCTAGTCGTGAACCCAAAGCGGCACAGACCTATGGAGACAGGCATACATGAATCACATCGAACATGTCGGTCATCAGCGAGTGATTCCAGGCTGTAGCACTGGGCTAACAAGACTTTGGGGAACCCGGGCTGTAGCAGGCTAGGCAGGACTCCAGAAGTCACCAATTGACATTTCCCCGAAGGGACAGACATAGGAATGAGGTGAAACACATGCCGGCCAGTTAAGTGTCCTGAACAGTAGTGCTGGGCTAGCAGGACTCCGGTGAACCGGGCTGTAGCGGACTACTATGGCTTGAGGAACACTAGACTACATTTCCCCATAAGAAAGGCTGCCAAGGATAAACAACTAGATTGTCGGATCCCACTCATACCAAGCATTTCAATCATACACACAATATGCCCGATATGAGTACATACAACATGGCATCACAACAAAACTCTACAACTCAAGTACTTTATTTAAAGGCTCCAGAGAGCCATACATAACATGTTCATACAGATAGGGGTCACATGACCCGACACTCAAGTCATACAAACATACAAGCACATGCGGAAGCAACTAATCTGAGTACAGACTCTAGAAAGAAAGAAGGCTTCTCGAAGCCTGTCTATCTACATAAGGCCCTCCATGGCCAGGATCACCACCTGGGTGGCTAGTCACTCGTTGATGTCAAGGTCTACATAGAACCCATCGGAGTGGGCGGTCTCATCTGAAAACAGTAATTAAGCAAACATGAGTACAAAGGTACTCAACAAGTCTTACATCAGATCCTACTATACATGCCTATTCTCAAGAAGGTGGTGGGGTTAATGCAGCAAGCCAGCTTTGACTCTTGGCTAAGCTATCCTACGGAACTCCACCAGTAAAATAGTTTTCGCACACGAGTCCACTACTCACCAACACAATACTCCACCGGGGATCCTCCCTCGTCATCCTACGAGAGGGCCATCCTCGGTACTCACGCTTATCTTGAGTCTTTTATCAGTATCCATTAACTTGTCTATGAACTGTATAGGAAACCAAGTAGTCCTTTACCGCGGACGTGGCTATTCGAATAGTTTTATACCCTGCAGGGGTGTACTTCTTCATAACGCTTTCACCACTTACCACCGCTTACACGACATGTACTCGGCAACCTTCAAGCGGAAGCCCAGCGAGGGTGTCGGCCACGGCCTACCAAAACACTTAAGTCTCTAGTCCAGGTTTATCGCCTATTCAGGTTCCATCCACAGGGAGTCTGGCCGAGGTTTCCACATACGGCCCCGAACGATGTGAACAGGGTCCCGAGATGCCAAACGGGCGCCCGGCATACCCAGCCACAGTGTATCTACCGCAACATAGCCCACCCCTAAGGTCAGCGCTACGCACGGCCGCCAACACATAACCTACAAACACCAGAAACTATTTGCAACTCCTGGACAGAGTACTAGGATGATTAAGAAGCCGAGAGGGTCCATTGGTTTCGGGGCCAATGTACGGTAGTAACTGCATCTTAAATCACACTTACAGATCTCAGTTCTTAGGGATGGCCTCAATGAAACAACCCACCATGTACTCCTACATGGCCTCTCATCGATACCTTTACCAAAACATGTTCAACACCTCCCTCACATTACCGACATAAGCATTTCACTCTAGCCCATCACCCAGATGAACCAAACCTGACACAACTCTAAGCATAGCAGGCATAGCAAGGTAGGAATCACATACATGGCTCAATCAACTCCTACACATGCTAGTGGGTTTCATCTAGTTACTGTGGCAATGACAGGTCATGCAGAGGATAAGGGTTCAACTACCGTAGCACACAACAGTTTGAATCGCGTTGTCTTGACGTAGTAAACAAGAGCAGAAGCGAGAACATGGGTTTGTATCGAAATGATCAATGGGTTGCTTGCCTGATGGAGTGGTAGTGGGATACTGCCCTTCAGTTGGATACTCGTGAATATCCTCGGAGGCAGAACCTACCACGAAGAACATATCAGAACACAATCAACACATGACGATATGCAACAATATGATGCATGCTATGACATGGCAATATGAATGTGTCTTGGCCTAATGCAAGTTATAACAGAAAGGAATGAACTCATTTGAATCAAAGATTCAAATATTAGCTCATCAAACATGGCCTTAATAGTGCATTTCCTTATTCTTCTTAAACAGCAAGGTAAACTTGTTTTGTCATGCATGAAACCATTACAGATGGATAGATTGAATTTTTCTAATCATTTTTCATATATAAATCTTTGCATTTGGAGCTATGGTTGATTTTCTATGATTTTTAGAAGTTTTAACTATTTTCTGGAAATTCCTGAATAAAAATAAATCTAGAAAATGCATTACTGCATCAACATTGCGTCATGCTGACCTCAGCAGGTCAAAGGCGCCAGCCCAGGTCAAACCTGACTGGTGGGCCTCTTCTGTCAGCCTCTCAGCTAATTAACAGGGTTAGATTAACACTAATTAGCTGTCAGTGGGGCCTGGGCCCACATGTCAATGAATGATTTAATTAAAATTAACTAAAACTAATCCTAAATTAGTTAGCAGACTGGCCCCACCTGTCATAGACTCAGGGGGGTCTGCCTGGGCCCACCCAGGGGTCAAACTGGGTCAAACTCGCCGGCGTTGAGCCGCCGGCGAGGCCCGAGATAGCAGAGGGCTTCAGATTTGGTCCTCCGGTGACCAAATCGACGACGGAGACGTGCTACGCGTAGCTGGGGCTCGTGCGCATCTAGTGGGGCAAGTGGGAGGAGCTGGGGTGGAGCGAGCTCGTCGGAATCAAGCTCGTGGCGGCGGTCGGAGTTCAGACGGGGTGGGTTTCGACGCTACGGTGCACGGGAGGAAGAGCTGGTGGTGGCTACGGGCTCCTGGGGCTGCACTGAGCACAATGGCGAGCTTGGCTTCGAGCCATTTTGGCTCTGGCCACGACGGCGCCATGGCCGGCGGCGGGGAGCTCTCGGGTGCGGTGGAAACGGCGGCTACAGAGGCCAAACGAGCACGGGAGCTAGGGGGAAAGGAAGAGGAGCTCACAGCAGAGTCGGAGAGGGGGTCAGCGAGCTCGGGGAGGACTTGAGGCCGGCGAATCGAACGACGGCGTCCAGCGGCCGTGGACGGGGAAGAAGGGCACCACGTCGTCTTGGGGTCGTCTGAGCTTGCGTGTGTCGACGGAGAGGTCCGGGGTGACGAGGCGGAGCGATTGGGCTCGTCGGAGGGGCGAGGGAGTGGCTGTGGTGGCAACTACGGTGATCAGCGGCGAGATACACGCTCGGCCATCGCGGGAGAGAGAGAGGGAGACGAGGGGGGGAGTGCGAGAGGATGAGAGGGGACGTGGGGGTCGCGTGGCACCTCTAGGCGTCTCCGGGCATCGGCGGAAGCAGGAGGTGGCCAGCGCGTGGCCGGCGCGCGGCGAGCACGCACCCCTGCCTCCTGGCGCGAGGAGGACGACGACTGGCGAAGCCAGTAGGCTGGGCCGAGCCAGGTGGGCTGGCCAGCTCAGGTAAGGCCCAGGTGGCTTCCTTCTCTCTTTTTTTGATTTGTTTCTGTTTTTCTAATTAACTGCAACTGTTGGGCTTTAAATAAAATACTAAAACGTTTCCAAAAATCCTGAAAATAATTTTGGGCTCTGTTTAGATTATTTCCAACAGCAAACATTTATTTCCAGAATTATTTGGGCATTTAAATTATTTTATAGCATTTAAATGCCCAAATTCAAATACTTATGATTTAATTCAATGACCTTCTGTTGACCTAGAAAAATGTGCACCAATTTTGCCAGAGGTTTTAACCCAAGACAAAGAGGGTGAACTTTTTAGAAGGGCATTTCAGGTTCAGGAGATTGGGCTGTTTTCAATTTCTCATGAATAACGCGAACCTGCTCTTCTGCTTCTTGAATCATATCCGGGCCAAAGAGTTGCCTTTCCCCGATTTCTGACCAGTTAAGAGGCGTTTGACATTTTCGTCCATAGAGAACTTCAAAAGGGGCCTTGCCTAAGCTGGCTTGATAACTATTTTTATAAGCAAACTCCGCGGATGGAAGGCATTTCTCCCAACTCATTCCAAACGAGATGATAGAAGCTCGGAGCATATCTTCCAGAATTTGATTGACTCGCTCTACTTGACCACTTGATTGAGGATGGAAGGCAGTACTAAAAGAGAGACGAGTTCCCATAGCATTTTGGAAACTTTCCCAAAATCGAGAGGTGAAGAGACTCCCACGATCTGAGTTAATTTCCAATGGAACACCATGAAGAGACACTATTCGGGAGATGTATAAATCGGCTAGCTGGCTAGCGGTGATACTCTCACGAACAGGTAGAAAGTGGGCTACTTTGGAAAGTCGGTCGATCACGACGAAGATGGCATTATTCCCTCTCTTGGTCCTGGGAAACCTAGTGATGAAATCCATACTGATTTTATCCCATTTCCACTCGGGAATAGCCAAAGGTTGAAGAGTGCCAGCAGGCCGTTGATGCTCTGCTTTAACACGACGACAAACGTCGCAATTAGCAATGTATTGAGCGATTTCTCTCTTCGTCCTAGTCCACCAAAACCTCTGGCATAGGTCTTGATACATTTTAGTACTACCGGGATGAATGGTGAGAGGGGATTCATGAGCTTCCTTAAGGATCAGCCGCCTCAGGTTTCTTGCCTTTGGAACCACTAGGCGATTCCCAAAGTATACGACACCTTGATCATTAATGGAGAAACAATTCGCGACTCCTTTCTTAATGTTTCTCTTGATATGGGAGATTCCCGGATCTACCTTCTGTGCCTTGATGATCTGATCCGTAAGGGTAGGTTTCGCCGCCAGGGTGGATAGGAATCCTCGAGGAACAATGTGAAGATTTAGCTTACGAAATTCCTCATGGAGAAATGGTTGACTTTGTCATAACATCAGGTTGTTACAATAGGACTTACGGCTTAGCGCATCAGCCATGACATTGGCTTTGCCCGGGGTGTAAGTTATTCCTAAGTCGTAATCCGAGATCAGCTCAACCCAACGTCTTTGCCTGAGATTCAAATCTGGTTGGGTGAAGATATATTTCAAGCTTTGGTGATCAGTGAAGATCTCGCAGCGATTACCGAGAAGGTAATGTCGCCAAGTTTTAAGTGCATGGACTACAGCTGCAAGCTCTAGATCATGTGTGGGATAATTTTCCTCATGTGGGTGTAATTGCCGTGAAGCATAGGCAATTACCTGACGATCTTGCATGAGTATGCAACCTAGTCCTTGTCGCGAGGCGTCGCAATAGATAATAAAGTCCTTGGAGAAATCTGGTGGTACCAGTACGAGAGCAGATGTCAGGCGTCTTTTCAGTTCCTGAAAGCTGAACTCGCACTGTGGAGTCCACTCGAAATTTTTATCCTTCTTGAGGAGTTCAGTTAGAGTTTTAGCAACCTTGGAGAAATTCTCGACGAAGCGGCGGCAATAGCTCGCTAAGCCAAGGAAGCTCCGAACTTGCTTGACCGTCTCAGGTGGAGTCCAATCAAGGATGGCTTGAACTCGCTCGGGATTGACAGCAATACCCTTGCCAGAGATTACATGGCCTAGATAGGTCACTTCTGGCAACCAAAATTCACACTTGGAGAATTTGGCATAAAGGCGATGCTCTCGAAGTTTCATCAATACCAGCCTTAGATGTTCGGCATGTTCCTCTTCATTCTTGGAGTAGATGAGTATGTCATCGAGGTATACTACAACGAATTTATCCAAGTACTCCATGAAAACCGAGTTCATTAACCGAGAGAAGGTGGCTGGGGCATTGGTTAAACCGAAGGACATAACGGTGTACTCGTATTGGCCATAACGAGTAGCAAAGGCCGTTTTGGGAATGTCCCTATTTCTGATTTTGATTTGATGGTAGCCCAACCTCAAATCCATCTTGGAAAAGACCGAGGATCCGGTGAGCTGATCATATAGATCGTTAATCCTGGGAAGCGGGTATTTATTCTTGATGGTGACCAGGTTGACAGGGCGGTAGTCCACAACCATTCGATCCGTTCCATCCTTCTTCTTGACAAAGAGGACGGGGCAAGCCCAAGGAGAGGAACTAGGACGGATGAAACCCTTTTTCAAGGACTCATCGAGTTGGTTCTTAAGCTCGGCTAGTTCTAAGGGTGCCATCTTGTAGGGTCTTCTAGAAATTGGAACGGTTCCTGGAACAAGGTCTATCACAAACTCGACATCCCTGTCAGGTGGAACACCTGGCAATTCTTCTGGAAAGACATCCGGAAAGTCTCGGACTACCGGAACATCCTCAAGGTCTGGAAGGGGGTTGGCATTTAGGGAGTAAAGCTGGCGCTTGGCCACTCGAGTTAAGACATTGACTGTCTTGCCCGATGGGTGAGTAAGCTGAACGGTTCTAGTGGCACAATCAATCTTAGCGTAATGAGCTGACATCCAGTCCATACCCAAGATGATGTTTATGTCCGTGGACTTGAGAGCTATTAAGGATGCAAGGAAGACAAGTCTATCGACAAGGATTTCGTTCCCATGGCTTACTCTAGAAGTTTGCCATCTAGAGCCAGGAGTTTGAATTTCCATGGTAGAGGGCATGTCACAGAATGTCGTGTTGTGCAATCGAGCATAGTTCTCGGATATGAATGAATGAGATGCTCCAGTATCGAAAAGAACAGATGCCGGATGGTAGTTAACGAGGAGCGTACCAAGGACGACGTTGGGATCCTCATGAGCCTCCTCGGCTGAACATAGTTGACATGGCCACGGGCAGTAATGACCGGCTTGGCGTAGAATGTCTTTCCCGCGGGCTTACCACAGCCAACGGACTTTCCAGTTTGATTGGGGTTGTTGTTCTGGGGACACTCTCGGCTATAGTGAACCGACTCTCCACACTTAAAGCATGTCACCACATTGGGGCGTGGAGCAGCATTAGCAGCGGGGCCACCATAGGGCTTGGGCGGTGCAAATTGCTGGTTGGGACGAGGCGCCTCAAAGGATGGCCTCGGGATGAACCTGGGTGGCAGTGCCGTGCTTGGGATCCACACCCGGCGCTTCTGAGCTCCAGAGCCGGATGAAGAGCCAAAGTCACGGGAGTGCTTGCGTGAAGCGTCATAATCAGTCTGGCCTGTCTCAGCACTAATGGCTTTATTGACCAACTTCTGAAAGGAGGTGCACTCATGCAGACGAAGATTGCGGCGAAGCTCAGGGCTAAGTCCCTTGCGGAACCTTGCCTGCTTCTTAGCGTCAGTAGATACCTTTTCAGGAGCATAGCGTGCTAGATTCCCAAATTTACGACTATAAGCATCCACAGTCAGTCTTCCTTGGGTGAAGTTGCAGAACTCCTCCCTCTTGCGATCCATGAGACCTTTCGGAATGTGATGCTCGCGGAAAGCCTCACTGAATTCAGCCCAAGTAGTGATTTGGCCGACCGGGCGCATAGCTTCGAAGTTTTCCCACCAAAGGCTAGCAGGGCCTTCGAGGTGATAGGCAGCATAGGTAACCTTGTCGGCTTCGGCTACGTTGGCAGAACGTAGCTTGTGGGTAATGCTGCGAAGCCAGTCATCCGTGTCGAGGGGTTTGACGGAATGGTTAAACTTTGGTGGGTACAGCTTGATAAAATCATTTATTGAAACCAAGTTATTTCACGGGTGGCGTGTAGTGTTCTGCTCAATCCGCTCCAGCAGGCGGTTAGTCTCACGCTTGTTTCTTTCCGCCTCCAGCATCACTTCGGCCAGAGAAGGCGGGTGAGGCAGATTTTCACCCCTAGCTGCACTGGCTTCCCCCTGCTCCGAGGAAGCAGGGTTGTTGCGGGTGTTGACCATCCTAGGAGAAAACAAGACAATGGTTTAGATAAGGATGGCGCAAACTTAGCAAGGAAGTGCAGTATATAATGGATAACTTGGAATGCAGAGATGTTCATCCGTATGTCATGGTAATATAAAATTGCCATATATATACCAACGGTCATACACATCATACATAGTTTAGTACAAGCTCAGGCTACAGTACAACTATGATGAAAGACGTTACATCTCATCGGAGGCATTCCAAGCTCCTATACATTATTTGTCTACACCTCCGGATTTGATTACACACAAAGTCATATTCCACAAGTCTCGCAGGACAGTGGAGATACAACTACTACAATACTAATGGTACTACTACTAACTCAGATAGCTCCGTAGTAGTTCTCATAGAAGTCACCTCCATAGCCTGGAAGTTCAACGTGACCATCCGAGAACAGACAGTCCTGAGGAGCCTGTGGACCATAGGGGCTAGGATGAGGTCTTGGACCAACAAACGGTGGCCTGCGGGGACCACAGGGTGGGGTGATGCCTCGCACATCACGCCAATCCACCATGTCTGGCAGAGCTGATCTCACAGGATACAGATCCCTTGTATCCATCCATCCAGCTTGCACCGCAGGTGCAAACCGAGTCAATGTGGCCCAATGATCAGCACGGGGATTGAAAAGCTCCAGCCTCAAGGCCCGATTCTCTCGGTCCCTATCTTCGAGCATCTCGGCAGTGGTACGAGTTAATGAGTCCTCCTGAGTGGAGTCAGCATAGATAGCCTGGAGATACCCTTGCGCTCCCGGAAGTGAAGCTGGCATGTAACAGAAGTCGGTGTTCCGATGCAGGCCAGTCCGGACTCGCAAGATGGTTATCATGGAATAGGCAGCATCCTGCACAGCCATCTCAATAGTAACCCCAAGTCCATAGGAACAGTGAAGGGGCTCGGTAGATCCAGGATAAGAAGGAAATATCCTGAAGGTGCAGATATATTGGCTTTGATTAAAGTCGCGGAACTGCTCTTCGACGGTGTATTCGGGATACCAACGGTAGCCCGTCTTGATCATTACCCGGACTAACATAGCAGTGTGACCGGGCACGCCGAGGCACCGGGTTAGGCGAACCACTTGGTTTTGAACACGGTTGGCCATCTGAAAGCACAACCACAATGCAGGACATCAGAATTTCTAGGGAAAATTGGACAGCATAACAGCTGTAAATGCTCAGAAAAAGATTTGAGACATCCACAACAGTTCGCAATACCACTCAACAACATCATATCAAGATTCTGATCCAATTAGCAACATACTAAAATAGTAGAAACTGAACTGGGGCTTGTAGCATCAATCCTATAAGCTTCTACGGATTAGTAACACGTGAACTTGATAGAAGGAGAGAGCCTAGTCCTTAACCCACGTTGAATGAGAAGAGAATGACTCAGATCAGAGGCATAGGGTAAAGGAGTAAAAGAGCCTTACGTTCCCTCCCACAATCAATTCCCCTACATATAACTAAAGCATTTCTAGACTCGACATCGACCAGTTTGGCTGAACGAACCTATAGGCAGTCCGGCTCTGATACCAACGCTGTCAGGACCCCGATTCCAAGTCACATCGATCTAGCCGGTAACACTTCATATCACTTTGCGGCCTCACGCACGGTATCCCACGGGTGTCGCCTTACCATGGCCCGGGACGTTTGCGCCTTTTGGCTCACGTATATGATAGTGTCGCTAGCATCCATATGACAGAGAACCCGGGCCGACATGATTAGTCGTGAACCCAAAGCGGCACAGACCTATGGAGACAGGCATACATGAATCACATCGAACATGTCGGTCATCAGCGAGTGATTCCGGGCTGTAGCACCGGGCTAACAGGACTCCGGGGAACCCGGGCTGTAGCAGGCTAGGCAGGACTCCAGAAGTCACCGCGTGACATTTCCCTGAAGGGACAGACATAGGAACGAGGTGAAACACATGCCGGCCAGTCAAGTGTCCTGAACAGTAGTGTTGGGCTAGCAGGACTCCGGTGAACCGGGCTGTAGCGGACTACTATGGCAAAAGGAACACTAGACTACATTTCCCCATAAGAAAGGTTGCCAAGGATAAACAACTAGATTGTCGGATCCCACTCATACCAAGCATTTCAATCATACACACAATATGCCCGATATGAGTACATACAACATGGCATCACAACAAAACTCTACAACTCAAGTACTTTATTTAAAGGCTCCAGAGAGCCATACATAACATGTTCATACAGATAGGGGTCACATGACCCGACACTCAAGTCATACAAACATACAAGCACATGCGGAAGCAACTAGTCTGAGTACAGACTTTAGAAAGAAAGAAGGCTTCTCGAAGCCTGTCTATCTACATAAGGCCCTCCATGGCCAGCATCACCACCTGGGTGGCTAGTCACTCGTCGACGTCAAGGTCTACGTAGAACCCATCAGAGTGGGCGGTCTCGTTTGAAAACAGTAATTAAGCAAACATGAGTACAAAGGTACTCAGCAAGTCTTACATCAGATCCTACTATACATGCCTATTCTCAAGAAGGTGGTGGGGTTAATGCAGCAAGCCAGCTTTGACTCTTGGCTAAGCTATCCTATGGAACTCCACCAGTAAAATAGTTTTCGCACACGAGTCCACCACTCACCAACACAATACTCCATCGAGGATCCTCCCTCGTCATCCTACGAGAGGGCCATCCTCAGTACTCACGCTTATCTTGAGTCTTTTATCAGGATCCATTAACTTGTCTATGAACTGCATAGGCAACCAAGTAGTCCTTTACCGCGGACGTGGCTATTCGAATAGTTTTATACCCTGCAGGGGTGTACTTCTTCATACACCCTTTCACCACTTACCGCCGCTTACACGACATGTACTCGGCAACCTTCAAGCGGAAGCCCAGCGAGGGTGTCGGCCACGGCCTACCTAAACACTTAAGTCTCTAGTCCAGGTTTATTGCCTATTCAGGTTCCATCCGCGGGGAGTCCGGCCGAGGTTTCCACATACGGCCCGAACGATGTGAACAGGGTCCCGAGACGCCAAACGGGCGCCCGACATACCCGGCCACGGTGTATCTACTGCAACATAGCCCACCCCTAGGGTCAGCGCTACGCACGGCCGCCAACACATAACCTACAAACACCAGAAACTATTTGCAACTCCTGGACAGAGTACTAGGGTGATTAAGAAGCCGAGAGGGTCCATTGGTTTCGGGCCCAATGTACGGTAGTAACTGCATCTTAAATCACACATACAGATCTCAGTTCTTAGGGACGGCCTCAATGAAACAACCCACCATGTACTCCTACATGGCCTCTCATCGATACCTTTACCAAAACATGTTCAACACCTCCCTCACATTACCGACATAAGCATTTCACTCTAGCCCATCACCCAGATGAACCAAACCTGACACAACTCTAAGCATAGCAGGCATAGCAAGGTAGGAATCACATACATGGCTCAATCAACTCCTACACATGCTAGTGGGTTTCATCTAGTTACTGTGGCAATGACAGGTCATGCAGAGGATAAGGGTTCAACTACCGTACCACACAGCAGTCTGAATCGCGTTGTCTTAATGCAGTAAACAAGAGCAGAAGCGAGAACATGAGTTTGTATCGAAATGATCAATGGGTTGCTTTCCTGATGGAGTGGTAGTGGGATACTGCCCTTCAGTTGGATACTCATGAATATCCTCGGAGGCAGAACCTACCACGAAGAACATATCAGAACACAATCAACACATGACGATATGCAACAATATGATGCATGCTATGACATGGCAATATGAATGTGTCTTGGCCTAATGCAAGTTATAACAGAAAGGAATGAAATCATTTGAATCAAAGATTCAAATATTAGCTCATTAAACATGGCCTTAATAGTGCATTTCCTTATTCTGCTTAAACAGCAAGGTAAACTTGTTTTGTCATGCATGAAACCATTACAGATGGATAGATTGAATTTTTCTGATCATTTTTCATATATAAATCTTTGCATTTGGAGCTATGGTTGATTTTCTATGATTTTTAGAAGTTTTAACTATTTTCTAGAAATTCCTGAATAAAAATAAATCCAGAAAATGCATTACTGCGTCAGCATTGCATCATGCTGACCTCAGCAGGTCAAAGGCGCCAGCCCAGGTCAAACCTGACTAGTGGGCCCCTTCTGTCAGCCTCTTAGCTAATTAACAGGGTTAGATTAACACTAATTAGCTGTCAGTGGGGCCTGGGCCCACATGTCAGTGACTGATTTAATTAAAATTAATTAAAAACTAATCTTAAATTAGTTAGCAGATCGGCCCCACCTGTCATACACTCAGGGGGGGTCTGCCTGGGCCCACCCAGGGGTCAAACTGGGTCAAACTTGCCGGCGTTGAGCTGCCGGCGAGGCCCGAGACGGCGGAGGGCTTCGGATTTGGTCCTTCGGTGACCAAATCGACGACGGAGACGTGCTACGCATAGCTGGGGCTCGTGCACATCTAGTGGGTCAAGTGGGAGGAGCTTGGGTGGAGCGAGCTCGCTGGAATCGAGCTCGTGGTGGCGGCCGGAGTTCGGACGGGGTGGGTTTCGATGCTACGGTGCACGGGAGGAAGAGCTGGTGGTGGCTACGGGCTCCTGGGGCTGCACTGAGCACAACGGAGAGCTTGGCTTCGAGCCACTGTGGCTCTGGCCACGACGGTGCCATGACCGACGGCGGGGAGCTCTCAGGTGCGGTGGAAACGGCGGCTACAGAGGCCAAACGAGCACGGCAGCTAGGGGGAAAGGAAGAGGAGCTCACAGCGGAGTCAGAGAGGGGGTCAGCGAGCTCGGGGAGGACTTGAGGCCGGCGAATCGAACGATGGCGTCCGGCGGCCGTGGACGAGGAAGAAGGGCCCACGTCGTCTTGGGGTCGTCTGAGCTTGCGTGAGTCGACGGAGAGGTCCAGGGTGACGAGGCAGAGCGATTGGGCTCGTCGGAGGGGCGAGGGAGTGGCTGTGGTGGCAACTACGGCGATCAGCGGCAAGGTACGCGCTCGGCCATCGCGGGAGAGAGAGAGGGAGACGAGGGGGGGAGTGCGAGAGGATGAGAGTGGACGTGGGGGGTCGCATGGCACCTCTAGGCGTCTCTGGGCGTCGGCGGAAGCAGGAGGTGGCCAGCGCGTGGCCGGCGCGCGGCGAGCACGCACCCCTGCCTCCTGGCGCGAGGAGGACGACGACTGGCGAAGCCAGTAGGCTGGGCCGAGCCAGGTGGGCTGGCCAGCTCAGGTAAGGCCCAGGTGGCTTCCTTCTCTCTTTTTTTTGATTTGTTTCTGTTTTTCTAATTAACTGCAACTGTTGGGCTTTAAATAAAATACTAAAACGTTTCCAAAAATCCTGAAAATAATTGTGGGCTCTGTTTAGATTATTTCCAACAGCAAACATTCATTTCCAGAATTATTTGGGCATTTAAATTATTTTATAGCATTTAAATGCCCAAATTCAAATACTTATGATTTAATTCAATATCCTTCTGTTGACCTAGAAAAAGGTGCACCAATTTTGCTAGAGGTTTTAACCCAAGACAAAGAGGGTGAACTTTTTAGAAGGGCATTTCAGGTTCATTGAAAATAATTTATTAAACCCTAGTTGTTTCCAGGGGGGTGTTGGGGGTTTCTGTCTTCCCCATTTCAAATTTAAGGGAAATTTAAACATGATGCACATTCTAATGCTTGAACTAGCTAGGGTGTGACAAGTAACCGGTGGAGTAGCGCGCGGTGGAGGCTGGATGAACAGGAGCCCGTGGAGGCTGGAGGAGGTCGACGGTGGATGAACAGTCGCTCGTGGAGGCTGGAGGGGGTCGACGGTGGAGATGAACAGTATCCCGTGGAGTCGCGTTTTGTGGTATGCCACACCCCTCCCGATGAACAGGACCCCCGTTTCGACCGTAGCGCTCCAACACAAGTCCGTTTCCTCCGTTTTGCGGTACGCCACACCCCTCCCGATCAACAGGACCCCGGTTTCGACCGTAGGAGGTCCGTTTCCTCCATTTGGCGGTACGCCACACCCCTCCCAATCAACAGGACCCCCGTTTCGACCGTAGGAGGTCCATTTCCTTCGTTTTGCGGTATGCCACACCCCTCCCGATCAACAGGACCCCCGTTTCGACTGTAGGAGGTCCGTTTCCTCTGTTGTGCGGTATGCCAGGCCTCGTTTCCATTGCCTCTTCCGTCCAAGCCCTCCCGATGAACATGACCACACATTCCGTTCCGACCCATGAACACGACGACGACGCTGTTTCTCCGTTCCGACCCAGCCATGTACACGAGCCCTCGCCGTACATATGCGCGAGTAGGCATTCGAGACCCTGCCCGTATGTACTCATACGTGGCCGTATTTTCTTTCTTGCACCCTGGTTGCTGTACGTACATGTACATGCTACATGCGCGCCTCTACTACGACACGTGCGCGCCTCTACATCGACCAGTATGTACATACACGTTCGCGACCAGAATGACAACGCTACGTACGCTTCGACCAGGTGGGTCCCGACTGTCAAGCACTTCCTTGCCTGCGAAGATGTAGCTCGTGGGTCCCAGTAGTTAGGGGGCAAATCATTTTTTTGCCCGGACGCACTTCCTTGCGTGCGAAGATGTAGTTGGTGGGTCCCAGCAGTCGGGGGGCCGGTGGGTCCCAGAAGTCAGGGGGGCGAATCGTTTTGGTTTTCTTTTTTTTTACCCGGACGCACTTCCTTGCATGCGAAGATGTAGCTGGTGGGTCCCAGTAGTCAGGGGGGCAAATCATTTTTTTGCCCGGATGCACTTCTTGCGTGCGAAGGTGTAGCTGGTGGGTCCCAGCAGTCAGGGGGAAACGTTTTTTTTTGCGAAATACGGTGGCCGGTCCGGTGGGTCCCTGCTGTCAGGTGGAGGAATCATTATTTTCCGCGTAATAAGGAGGCACTTCCTTGCTGCCGCCATGGACCTAGCTGTCAGCCTCTCCATGTACAGTCCACGTCTGATGGAAGTCGTTCCTTGACCACGTTGACCACGCCGCGCCGAGAGCACCAGGGCGGTGGACGACAGCGAGGCCTAGGAAGGGGACGACGCGGAGCCGGTGAAGACGCGGCAGTGGATGCCCACACGGGGAGGAGTATGAGGGTTCACTCATTCGACTGCGGTCTGAGGCTACTGTCGCCGCAGGGCCTGGCCAGCTGTGGGAATAGTAGGGGGCGGTGAGGCCTCCGCGGCAGCACAGCCGGCCATGGGAGGCAGGAGCAGGCGGCACGACCGGCGCTGCTTTGGGCGGCTAGAGCAAGAACACCAGAGGTTGAACAAGCACTACGGCCGTTGGATGGACATCGTACGGTCACTGCGCTAGAATCGTTTATATTGACTAAGTTGACAAAGCCCTTGGTACGTCAACTTAGTAGGCCCATAGGTCAGCTTCCGAAATGGTGCGCCCCAGATGTCAGGGGGAGGAATCATTTTTTGGGTAGGTGAAGCTAGAATATCCGAGATTGAAGAAGAAGCATGGCATCCGTTGGATGGACATCCAACGACCACTGCTGCTAGAACTGTGTGTTAACTATAAGTTGACAAAGCCTTGCATACGCGTCAACTCTGTTTTTTTAGGGGACGCGTCAACTTAGTAAGGCCAGAAGTGTGTGGCAGAGAACTTATAGCCCATTTGAGATTTGTAAGAATGTGTAGCCCATTTTTGAATTCTAATGGAATTTACTACAGCCCATTTACAGTTTGTTAAAAGTATAGCCCATTTCAACCAACCGTTCAAAACAGAATTCAATAAAATTTCCCACATTTTGATGGGATCCGAAATATTTTTATCCCGAAATTTCTAGTCAGATTAAATAAATTTATATTACGTAAAAATCCAACGAAACATTGCGCTCGCAACAATTAATGAAATTAAAATTTTCAATATCCAAAAATAATATTTTATAAAGTAATCACATGTTTGGTGCATTTTTTATAGTTACTGCCCAGTTTTTATAATTACATCCCATTTATTATTTCTTAAAGCCCATTTTCTTGTTAAGCCTAATGCATCCCTCTTAGGAAAGATTTGCAGCCCAGCGGGGCAGAGAATAACAACTTGACCTTGCCTGAGCATTCCTAAAAAAAGTATAGCTGGGCTAGCCATTTTTAGCTTGAAAAAATTAATATCTGGGCTGGATATCTGGCCTGGGCTAGACGGGCCACAGCCCGCCCAGTTAATACCTGCAGCGATGTTTCCGTTGTTGTTCAGAGGAGAAAAATTAATATCTGGGTGAAACATCGAAAAACTCTGCAGAGCTCACAACTCAAAAACACAAATACTGCTCGAGATGCTTGGTCCCAGCTGTCGGCCGCTTCTTGTGCAATTCTCTCGTTTATTGACTACTACATAGGTTGAGAATGGTGTGGGACCGTGATGTCAGGAAACCAGGGGGAAGCAAAATAAATTACTCCAGCGAGCACTTCCACCTCTGCCTCGTTGTCTCCCGTCGAAACCCCTTTCCTCCCTTTTTTTGCTCGGGCAAGGACCAATGTATGCAGCACGTCCATGCGGTTATTAGGCAAGAAATAAAAGTGCTTTGCATGTGAATTACGATGGCCTGCATGGGTAGATAATATGGCATCCTCTTAACTGTTGTGATTAAATGTTGTGTTTAGAAGAGAGAAATATTCTTCTTTTCCACCAATCTGCTTGCACCTAGGTCGTGATGCACCTTCTAATACGACTTATTCACCTAGACGGAGGGAGTATTGTTTTATACATATACATATACATATATATATATATATATATATATATATATAATAAGGAGGCACTTGCTTATGTGAGGCTATGGACCTGGTGGGTCCCCATTGTCATCCTCTCCAAGTAAAGTCATCTCCTTGCCTGCGCGCGCTTTTCGCCCGAAACAGTCAGCGCCGCCCGCCCCGCTTCCCGGTGCAGGCGATTACTCCGCCTTCAAACGACACAAGTGCCATCCGTCCGTCCATCTGCCGCCCACATTAATGATACGCGGTTGCCGAGGCGGCTACTCTGGCGCCACACGTCCGTCCCTCCGCCCACCCACCATTGCTATATAAACTGCTGCGCCAGCCATAGCCACAGTCATCCGCATCCGTTCCCTTTCTCCTGTCCACACCACTACTGCCCACCATGGCTTCCTCGCACTCCAGCGCTCTTCAGGACGGGCGGACAACGGACCACAAGGAGATGGCAGCCATTGCTGCCGACCGGCTGGCCGGCAGGCAGCCGGAGGACGACGACGTCCCAATGGAGAACATGGTAGTCGATGATCCGGCGCCAACCCCCTCCTCCGCGCCATCCTCGCCGGTGCATTGCACCATGACCATCAGCGAGGCCCGTGCCCAATACATGGACAGTGTGAGGCAGATGCGTCAGGAGCAGTTCCGGGAGGTGCAGGCCGCCGCCGCCTACAACCACCATCTCCTCCAGGAGCACCTGCAGGCGGAGGAGCAGATCGCCGCGGAGCGGGCGGAGCAGGAGGCGCTGCTTGACTCGTACCGCTCCGCCCGCAAGGGCCGCCTCGAGCACTAGCGGTACCACATGCGGGTGGCGGAGGCTGCAGCCGCCTACAAAGAGGCTAGCAAAGAGGGCGATGAAGCGGGCGAGGCACTGTTTGGCGAGAGCGAGGATGAGGCAGAGGACAATGCCGGCTCCGACGAGTCCCCGCTCCGCTGGCTTCGACGAGGCCCTGCTCCGTCGAGGCCCCACGGTGCCAACAACGAGGCAGAAGACACCGCCGGCTCCGCCGAGGCCCCGCTAACAACGAGGTAGAGGACATCGCCGGCTCAGCCGAGGCCCCACCCTGCCGGCAACGCGGGGGAGGATTTCCACCACTCCGCTGAGGCACCGCCCACCGGCAATGAGACAGAGGACATCGCCGGCTCCGCCAAGGCCCCGCCCTGCTGCCAACAAGGCCGCGCCACACAGAAAACGAGGAAGAGTAGAACATGGTAGGTTGCCGCCGCTCGGGTCCAAGTAAGGCCACCGCTGCTACCCTCCTGTTGAAGCCAAGCTAGGTGGGTTGACCATTGACGGTCGATTAGCTTCTACTTAACTGCTGGTGCAGTTGGCTGATTGACACGTGGGCCCAACAGGCCACATGTCAGTTACGCAACTGCACCTGCAGTTAAATCACTGAAGCTTCTGTTTGGCTCAGCGGGACACGGGTGGGTAGCTTCAGTTAATTAATTATACCTCCTTCGTCACCAAGCTTCCTCCTTCGTGGATCTCATTGGCACTCTTGATGTGGAAGAAAAGGCGAGAGCAAAGGACACACATGCTTGAGGAATTGAGGGAGGATCTAGTGCCAATATGGTACAGAAGAACTTCCAGCCCCACAAGTTCAAGAACAAGGGCAAGTTTGATGGTAAAGAAGAGTTTGATGGGAAGAACAAGCCTGTGCAACACACGAACTTCAAGAAGAAGAATGACAAGAAGAAAGTTGTTTGTCATGTGGTGATCCTGATCATTGGGCTCCTAGTTGCCCTAATTGCTATGACAAGCTAGGCCGGTTAATTAATTATACATCCAGCGCACCCCTTTATAGTTGAAATGTAATGAAATCCGGCATGTTTATATGAAATCCGACCGTGTATGAATGAATTTATTTTGATTAGTTTGAATTCCTGTATCACTGGCATTGGATGAACATGCAAACAATACGTACTAGCATTATTCCCAGGGTGATCACCTCGTTTGCAGCAGTTTCACATGTACTCCCTCCGGTCCTTTCTAGTCTGCATACAAGTTTTGTCTGCAATCAAAGTATCTCTACTTTGACCAATCTTATACAAAAAAGTATGCACTTACACAATGTGCGAAGTAAAAAGGAACAGAAGGAGTACAAAGAGTTTGAGTAGCTTTTTAGCGTTTCTGTACATTGCAATCAAACACACAGGCTTGGCAATCCATAGAGAACATTCAAAACAATCGATGATTATGCATCTCAGCGACTCACATGTCAGAGGCAATATTTACTTCACAACTAAAGAATAAAGAAAAAAATTGATCGACACTGCTGACAGCAAAGGGCGTCCCATTCGAAAATATCAAACACATGTCTTGCTAAAATCAATGAGCAAAATTTGACAAGGTTGTCCCATTCCAAAATATCAAATGCCTGCGATTGTGGAATGGACAGGGTTTGCCATCAGTTCGGACATTGACATGGCACCTCGTGCTGAATAAACCAGCTGTTCTTTTTGTGCAGTTCCACCAAAATCAACCAAATTCGCGCGTAGCTTGTATGATTTCGCCCTTATATGTTGCAACGCCTTGAACTTATCGGCACCTCCTTTCTTGTGGTGGAAATGAATGATTCGATGTATTCATGAACATTTTGTGCAGTTCCCATTGAAATCAAGCTGAGCACCCCTGTTTGCACAGATACAAAAAAGTGATTAGTATAGAGCAAACTGTACTACGAATTGAAAGTTTCAACAAGCACATACATGGTCCATGTAGAGCACACTTTTAGAAAAATGGAACTCACCAGAAAGAATCCTAGAACAACAGCAAAAAATGGAGATTTTGTCAGTCCTTCTGAGCTAAAGTTAGTTTGGTCTTGTGGGGAGTAATGTAACCATCCTTCAACTACTCCTTCTGATGATAAGATAGACAGGGCTTCTTCATCCTGGCATAATCGGAACTAGTCACTTCACGTACTCCATATTCTTCTTCACTGTTTTCTCGAAAAAAAAGGAAAGGAAATATTTAAAACAACATAGATGAAGCACTTCTCAAGGACAATACCACTTTTTCTTGACAGCATCTAAACAGTAGCACAACACCAATAGAGATGACAAAGCTCAATCATATGGATGAAATCAGTGGGCGAGTACCAACCTTTGTCAGGAGGCTTATTGTGTAGAGCATACAGATGAAGCATCTACGATGGTGGCCAAGCTTACTATATACTCCTTGATTAGTTTAATGTTCCCAACATCTTCTTGTGCAGTTCCACTAAAATATATGGTATCTCAAAGAAGATCCCTATTTGCACAAGTAGAGATAATTACATATTACATTAAGAGTGGCATCAAATCAGTGGCAAAATAATTGCTCATTCCAGCCATAGCAATAAATTAAGATGCAAAACTATATCACTACTTGTGCCATCACAGTTCCAGTGCTTCATTACAGCACCGGGAGTTGATTTTTGTTTTTCTTCCCCTTGTTCTTCCCCTTCATCACTTGGTTCAATAACAAACAAGCTTCGCCTTCAATGTAAGATTTGGCTTGTCAATTAGGGAGCACAAGTATAGTACTAAACTTAATTTTCTGATGAAAGTGGCAAAATACAGGCCAGCAGTTGTGAAATATCCTTATCTTACCTCAATATGATATTACGGTGCACATACAAATTGGAAGTCTTGTCTCCATTTGTGGAGTTCACTAAAATCAAGAAACATTATCGTACAAGTAGCACAACATATGAATGCACACCGTAGAATCATGTGAAAGAAGGCTAGTACTGACCTCTCATGATGCGGAATTCAAACAACTCACAAGAAGAAGATCTGAACCAAATTTGCCTTAACGGATAGGAAGTAAGATCTCCTCTTGTGCAGTTCCACTAAGATCAAGCAATCAAGCAACGTTGTCGGTGTGACATTTTGGTTGAACTGCACAAAAAACTCTTAAAACAAAAGTGTTTTGTGTAGTGCAACAAAAGGTCACAATGGCAATGAGGTGAAGCAAATAACCCTATTTACACAGAGGTGCAAAGGAAACAATTAGTGGTAAATGTGGATGACACAGAAGCCAACAAAAAGAAGCATCTACCTTATCTAAATTGGAAAGAAAGAAAGACAGTAACATTTCTCAAACGGTGGCATTGATTAATATTAACATAGAGATTATATTAACAATAAAATTCGTTAAACATGTAATTTGCTTTTAACTGTGGCATTGCATCAATTTTGCAGCGGCATTATTAGTGGGTGTTTGTTCACAGGGACATTTTGGTGTAGGGACTAAAAAAACTCCGTGTCTGTCCGTGTTGGTCCCAGTTTTGTTATCAGACGCCTTTCCCTATGCGAGCGCAGCAAATCTAGTCCTGCTCAAACTCTACAGCCTTGTCCCTTCCTTTCTTTTTTGAACTAGTACTTTCGCCCATTCCTTTCCTTTTTGAACCACGTCCTAGATTTATGCGATACAACTTTCCCCACTACTTTCCCCCATGCCTTTCCTCTTTGAACCATGTCCTAGATTAATGCTATACAACTTTCCCCCTTCATTTCCTCTTTGAACCACGTCAGAGATTCATGCTATATACAACTTTTCCCACTCCTTTCCTCTTTGAACCGCGTCCTAGATTCATGGTATACATGCAGCTAGAGCAATGCATGTGGAGTAAGTAAATTATACCTTAAGGTTCTTGGGGCATGGTTCGGCGGGAGATGGGACGATGTCGAAGAAAAAGGGGTCGGAGGCCCTCCCGCGTCGCCGCTGGGTGGAAAGTGAACAGCCGCGCCGGTAGTCCCTCGCCAACGGCGACAGCGTTAAGCCTCCTTCCCTTCCCGATGGACGGATCCTGCCGGCTCTTTGAGTAGCAGTGAGGGGAGAGAGAGGCCAACGAAGTCTTGTTTAGACTTGAGAGGGCGAGAGAGTGTGAAGAGAGCAACTACAAGCGCTCAGGCTCCAGCGGGAGAGGGCTAGAGAGTGTGAAGAGAGTAACTACAAGCGCTGAGGCTCCGGCGTGTATATATATACTGGAGAGAGAGTGTGAAGAGTGCAAACCCTAGAAAACATTTTGACCAGTCAAAGAATCCTCCTGGCACAAATTATGCTCAAGTGTAGTTATCGAACCCGAGACCTCAAGTTTGATGAGCGAACAGGCTAACCAGCTACACAACCCTCCCGTTATGTTCAACGAGAGGGAAATAACCTTTTATACATTCATGAATCCTTCTTATAACATGCACACAAATTTTGGGCACTTGTATTCGACTTAAGTCAGTGTGCCACTGTATCTCGTATACTTACTACTCCCTCCGTCTAGGTTTTAATAAGTCACGTTAGAAGGTGCAACGGGACCAAGGTGCGTGCGTGTGTGCGCGCGTGTGTGTGCGTGTGTGTTTAACACCATGTGTGTGTTAGAGAGAGCGGCAGATCGACCTACTCCTACAGAGAGATGTTGTGTAGTGTACGATTTTAGCCATGAGAGTCGGTGCATCCTCTCGTTTCCGGGCGTGTCTGGTAGGGACATGCGGACAGCTGCCACGGCCGCTCCTGACCAGCCTGGCCCACCCAAAGCCCCTCCATCGCCCGCGCGCGCTTCCCGCCCGAAACGGTCAGCGCTGCTCCAAAGAATCGGTGCCACATTCATGCCCGGGCAGAGCAGACGTGACCTCTCACTGGCGCAAGAGTGATGGTTGCTTCGTTGGTCCAACTTACTGTTGGGTCTATGTGATTTGACGGCTCATTGGTCTTTTTTACCGAGGTCGTAGGACTGTTGGATGTCCCACACTTTCGGCGAAAGGAGGTATACCTACTAGATTACAATTTTCTCCATTCTTATAGCGGAGGCGTGCAAGTGTAGTGAAAACACGCAGGCTCAGTGATCCGCATGTGGTTCATGGTGAAATCTCTACAGAGACTTATATTTAGGAACGGAGGAAGTACTAGTATAGTACGTACTGTAATTTATCAGCGAGATAAATTTGTACAATGCTATGAAGCTTCCAGCTTCTGTTACATGTATCTTGCGTCCAAGGTTGCCCGTTGCAACATTTCATCAAATACAAAGGAGACTAACATGCATGCTATTGCATCTCAATGATTGACAAATCATAGCAAATATGTACTCCCTCCGTTCCAAAATAAGTTTCTCAACTTTGTGCAAACTTTGGTACAAAGTTGTACTACTACTAAAGTTGACACTTATTTTGGAACAGAGGCAGCTAAAGAAAAAAATGATCCATGCAGTCCCTAGCCCTTGAACCATGAACCCTGACCAGGCTTCAATTTGCTGGCAACGTTCGAGCTTCCTAATAAATGAAGTTTGCAACCTTTTGACCATCGGGTCATTTTGTGCAGTTTCACCAAAATCGAGATGAGCATCCCCGTGGCAAAGAAATTGAACAAGCGTGATTAGAATAAGATTACTGGGACTAGTTGATGAGACATAAAATCATCACAAATATAGTATGTAGAAGCCAGTAGAGGTATCTGCGGGGCAAAGAAGTAGAGAAATATCCACAGGGAGTGATGTGGGAAGCTGGAGTAGTGGTGCAAGCCAGCTGTAAAGGGAGTTGTACCTGAGGGACGTAGCTCAACCTTGAGGAGGGCGGCGGGAGGTGGCAACTGCCCACGTCACGGCAGTGAGCAAGGGACGAAGGCAACCTCATCGGCTTTGTGAGAGAGAACGGCAGGGACCCCTGAATGGGACGTGCCGATAGTGGTTTTTCGCCGTCGGCGACGGCCACCGCATCTACACTAAGCATCCACCCCTTCCCCAAGCGGACGTGATCCGCCGGGATGTTAGAGATGTGGCCATAGTCGTTTTGTGCGAGAGAGTGTGAAGAGAGCAACCCCAGCAAGCAACCGTGTAGGCTGGCCCGTCCTGACTATGTATATAGTGGAGCGGTTTCCTTTTCTCTCCATATGAACCTACCAAATTGTGTACGCGCCACTGAAGAAAAAAAACTTTATTTATAAATGACGCGGCACCTACTACTCGTTCTCCTATAACCTTGCGCTTGGCATCTCCAAGATATTAACCTTGCGATTGGCTCTTCGCCTCTTTGGGAAGTCGAGCAATAATGGTAGTGCAGTATATATCGTTCTGGCTATATGAGACCGAATGAATTGTTGCACGTCCACCACGTGGGCAAGGGTCGAGGGGCGAGGGAGAGTGCTACATACGGAGCAAAATGAGTGAATCTACACTCTAAAATACGTGTATATACATCAGTGTTTGCAGTATGTACTAGTAGTTCATATTGAAATCTACTAAAGGACATATATATTCCAAACAATATGATAGTATAATCTCTATAACCAAGGTATTTGGGACGAGGAGTACATGGAGGGAGTAGTAAACTTTTCTCCTCGGGCTGCGAGCCACCGCACGCGTGAGCGAGGGAGCGGGCGTAAGGCATGGTAAGCAAGCTTCACCTCATCATGCGAGCCACCGCGCCCGTGGGCGGGGGAGACGGTGTACTAAGCAAGCTTCTCCTTGTTCTGCGAGTTGACGGGACACATCAAAAGTACTCCAGTGTATAGAGCCTTGCCTCTAAGGTAGGCCCCACATGGTTTGCCTCTTTTTTTAACATAACACATCAAGTCGCAATTTGTTTGTTCACCCGTGGTAGACGATCCTCCCTCCACCAAGTGGACAACTAGTACATGTGCCAAATTACCACGTGGGCTGCCTTTTTCATACAGAAATGAGATCCACCATGTACCCGCGCAGGTGTGGTTGGGAAAGAGACCGGAGTACGTGCGCCGTGCATGCACCTCTTCTCTTCGTGCACGTACCCCACCTACGTGGGGTGTGTGTGAGAGATACAAACCGCGTCCGTGAGTGTTTTTTGTTTTGGGGTGGGGGCTGGGGTGGGGGTTGATTTCGTGAATTATTTGTGGGAATATGTGTCAATGACATCTCAAACAAAATTTTGCATGCAATTTGTGTGGAATGGAGGCCTATCCATATCATACATAGAGGGTCGGGCAATCCACGAGAAGAGAGGGAGGGGTCATAGCTATCGATAGAGTCAAAGAGAGGATCAAGTGGGTGGGTGCGAGATCGATGAAGAGAGCCAACGAAATTGTTTGTGTGTACAAGTTAAAGATATAGGGCGACTAGCCTACCAGAACATTAGAGGGCACACGTCAAGTTTGTGTGTGGCAGGGAGACATGACTAGAGGCGCTCGATGTATCGGTGTGTGGGGGGGGAGGGGTAGGCAGAGGCCTAACTATAGAGGTAGAACGACTCGTATATGTGTTGAGAAGGAGAGACCTAGCTATGTCTTGAGGGAGATAGGTCGACATCCATACATAACTGAAGGACGGGAAATATGATGGGACAGAGAGAGAGGAGGGAGAGAGGGAGGGAGAGGGGTAGAGTGCTGGATGGGTGATGGAGTTGCTTCTCGAAGATGGTGGGAGAGGCCTACTAGACAAACTGAGGGTGGAACTGCAATGTTATCAATAAGAGTGGGGATGTGTTTCTGTGTGTGCCTGTGCATGATAGATCTGTCGGGACGCATCCATGGATGATGAAGGGGAACCATGTGTTTGGTAAGCAAACCTAACTAGATCGGTAGATCAAATGTTGTTTGTCGGAGGAAGGGAGAGACACAACTAATGAGGTAGATCGATTGATGTGTGGGTAAAAACTAGTTATAAGGACCTAGCTAGCTATATGTATAGCGAGAGATCAGTCGGTGTACGTCCATTTGTTAGAGGCAAATAAGGCCCAGCGAGACGGATAGACAGAGAGAATGGAGCTAGGAGGTGGTGCGAGAGGCCCAACTACTAGCTAGATAGGGGGATGAGTGTGCGGTTGTGAGAGCGATGAAAAGAGGGGCGAGAGTTTACACGTGTGTCTGACCGTATGAGAGACACGAGGCAAGGACACATAAAGGAGGAGATTGAAGGTGTGTTTATCGATCAGTGTGTGTCGGAAAGGAGTTGTGGAGACTCTGGGAGAACGACCTAAAGAAAAAAATGAATGTGCCAGGTGTTTAGAATGCCGAGGGAGGGGGAGGGCGAGGAGGGCATGTGCATGCACGAGAGAAAGTTAGTGGTAGCTACAAAGGTTAGAGGATTGTGTGGGTGTAAGAGACTAACAAAGATCATAATTTGATATGAAAAGCGGATTCATATATTTGAATAGGAGATCATAGTGTTTTAAACATTGCATGCATGAATATAGCGGTGATACACGTGTTGTGCACATGTTATACCATAATGTGATAATGCATGGCGTTTGCAACTCACAGCTAAATGCCGGACAATCTAAACCATACTATACATCAAAAAATCTCACATTTTATTTTAATTTGTGATAATGTGTGGCGTTCGTAGCTTACAACTAAATATCAAACAATCTAAACAATACTATATATCAAACATTCTCACATTTTATTTGAATTTGTGGTAATGTGTGGTGTTTGCAACTCACATCTAAATACTTGTAGGCGTAGGGGGCGGGGCACCATACATAATGTGATAAACACATTATACATATTAGACATGGTTTAGATTATGAAGATCTAGCTAGAGCTAGAAATGTAATGTGATTTGAAATCAAAATAAAGTGGATTCAAAAAATCTAGTTGGACTTCATATAGGAGTACACATAGTTCATATGTAACTCGAGACTAATCATGAGGTGTGCTGTGAAGACAATACACAAACGATGGTTTAACTTGACAATAATGATGATTGTAGATCTTATAAAAACAGAGAAACAGATTCAAATGCTTTGACTTCACAACAATCATTACTGTAAATCTTATTCAAATAGAGAAACAAATTCAAATTTAGTTCATATTGAAGCAATAGTATATACGTTTGGAATGCACTAAAACGTTCATTTGAGTAGTAGGTTGCATGCATTATACACGTAGGGAAATATTTTAATTGAACATAACATTAATTCAAAGTTTTGAATGACATTTGTATGGCGCATTGATTTGGGACAGTACACGTTAGGCTTGTCCGGAAATTTCAACCCGCGCCTTGTTAGCCCGAAATATTTAAGATATATCTTTGTCTCGTTGTGTTTCAGGACCCCGATTCCAAGTCACATCGATCTAGCCGGTAACACCTCATATCACTTTGCGGCCTCACGCACGGTATTCCCACGGGTGTCGCCTTACCATGGCCCGGGACCGTTTGCGCCTTTTGGCTCATGTATATGATAGTGTCGCTAGCATCCATATGACAGAGAACCCGGGCCGACATGGCTAGTCGTGAACCCAAAGCGACACAGACCTATGGAGACAGGCATACATGAATCACATCGAGCATGTCGATCATCAGCGAGTGAATCCGGGCTGTAGCACTGGGCTAACAGTACTCTGGGGAACCCGGGCTGTAGCAGGCTAGGCAGGACTCTGGAAGTCACCGCGTGACATTTCCCCAAAGGGACAGACATAGGAACGAAGTGAAACACATGCCGGCCAGTCAAGTGTCCTGAGCAGTAGTGCTGGGCTAGCAGGACTTCGGTGAACCCGGCTGTAGCGGACTACTATGGCTCGAGGAGCACTAGACTACATTTCCCCATAAGAGAGGCTGCCGAGGATAAACAACTAGATTGTCGGATCACACACATACCAAGCATTTTAATCATACACACAATATGCTCGATATGCCCAAATACAACATGGCATCACAACAAAACTCTACAACTCAAGTACTTTATCTAAAGGCTCCAGAGAGCCATACATAACATGTTCATACAGGTAGGGGTCACATGACCCGACACTCAAGTCATACAAGCATACAAGCACATGCGGAAGCAAATAGTCTGAGTACAGACACTAGAAAGGAAGAAGGCTTGTCGAAGCCTGTCTATCTACATAGGGCCCTCCATGGCCAGGATCACCACCTGGGTGGCAAGTTACTCATCGACGTCGAGGTCTACATAAAACCCATCGGAGGGGGCGGTGTTGTCGTCTGAAAACAGTAATTAAAGCAACATGAGTACAAAGGGTACTCGGCAAGTCTTAAAACAGAACCTACTATACATGCTCATTCTCAAGAAGGTGGTGGAGTTATTACAGCAAGCCAGCTTCGACTCTTGGCTAAGCTATCCTACGAGACACCACTAGTAAAATAGTTTTCGCACACGAGTCCACTAATCACCAACACAATACTCCACCGGGGATCCTCCCTCGTCATCCTATGAGAGAGCCATCCTCGGTACTCACACTTATCTTAAGTCTTTTAGTAGTAACCATTAACTTGTCTATGAACTGTATAGGCAACCAAGTAGTCCTTTACCGCGGACGCGGATATTCGAATAGATGATGTTAACCCTGCAGGGGTGTACTTCTTCATACACGCTCTCACCACTTACCGTCGTTTACATGACATGTACTCGGAAACCTTCAAGCGGAAGCCCAACGAGGGTGTCGGCCACGCCCTACCTAAACACTCAAGTCTCTAGTACAGGTTTATCGCCTATCCAGGTTCCATCTGCAGGGAGTCCGGCCGAGCTTTCCACATACGGCCCCGAACAATGTGAACAGGGTTCCCGAGACACCAAACGGGTGACTCGGTACACCGTGCCACGGTGTATCTACCGCATCATAGCCCACCCCTAGGGTCAACGCTACGCACGGCCGCCAACACATAACCTACAAACACCAGAAACTAGTTGCAATTCCTGAACAGAGTACTAGGGTGATTAAGAAGCCGAGAGGGTCCATTGGTTTCGGGCCCAACGTATGGTAGTAACTGAATCTTAAATCACACATACATATCTCAATTCTTAGGGACGGCCTCAATGAAACAACCCACCATGTACTCCTACATGGCCTCTCTTCGATACCTTTACCAAATCATGTTCAACACATCTCTCACATCACCGACATAATCATTTCACTCTAGCCCATCACCCAGATGAACCAGGCCTGACACAACTCTAAGCATAGCAGGCATAGCAAGGTAGGAAACACATACATGGCTCAATCAACTCCTACACATGCTAGTGGGTTTCATCTAGTTACTATGGTAATGACAGGTCATGCAGAGGATAAGGGTTCAACTACCGCAGCACACAGCAGTTTGAAACATTGTTGTCTTAATGTAGTAAGTGAGAGCAGAAGCGAGAACATGGGATTGTATCGATATGATCAATGGGGCTGCTTGCCTGATGGAGTAGTAGTAGGGTACTGCCCTTCAGTTGGATACTCGGAGATATCCACGGAGGCAGAACCTACCACGAAAGACACCATAGAATATAATCAACACATGGCAATATGCAACAATATGATGCATGGTATGACATGGCAAAATGAGGTGTCCTGCCTAATGCAATGTGAAACAAGTTGAAATGGGTCCATTTGAATCAAAGATTCAAATGGAAGCTTAAGTTCTTATGCATTATAAGTGTATTAGCTTGTTTCACCTAAACATCAAGGTTAAAGTGTTTTGTCATGCATGAAACCATTACAGATGGAAAGATTGAATTTTTATGATCATTTTTCATATATAATTTGTTTGATTTGGAGCTATGGTTGATTTTATATGATTTTTAGAAATTTTGGCTATTTACTGGAATTTCCTATATAAGAATAAATCCAGAAAATGTATTACTGCGTCAACATTAGGTCATGCTGATGTCAGCAGGTCAACAGGAGCCGTCCAGGTCAAACCTGACCAGTGGGGCCCACTGGTCAGTGACTAACTAACTAACCTAAGTTTAATTAGAGCCTGGGCCCGCATGTCAGTGTATAATCTACTTAACTAACTTAATTAGCACTAACTAAACCTAACACTAATTAAACAGGGGCCTGGCCCACACGTCAGTCAGCCAGGGGAGGTCAAACCCTGGTCAGCGGGTTCAAATCCGCCGGACTTGGTCCACGGCTCGATGCCGATGACGACAGACGCGGCGGAGAGCGTCGGTTTTGCCCACAGTCGACCAAATCGACTGCGGTTTGGTCCTACGCGTAGCTGGGGCTCGCGCGCATCTGGTAGGCCAAGCGGGAGGAGCTGGGGTGGTCCGAGTCGACGGCGGCGAGCATGAATGCGGCGGCCGGAGTTCGGCTTCGTGCGAGCATGGTGCTAGAGCAATCAGGCTAGCACGTAGAGGGGCTAGGCGGCCTCCTGGAGACACCAGGAGTGCGATGCGGTGCAAGGGCGCGGGTGGTTCGAGCTCGGGTCACAGCGGCGACAAAGCCGGGCGGCGGTGGGTTTCGGTCATGGGCGAAGCGGCAGCTATGGCGTGCAAACGAGAAAACGGAGAGGGGGAGGAGGAGCAATAGCTCACAGCGGTTGCAGCAGGCGTCGAAGCGGGCTTGGGGAAGCTCGGGAGGCAGAGAATCATCAGTGACGATCTCTGGTGGCTGACGAGGGGAACGGCAGTGGTGGCGGCATTGCCACGCGTCCGAGGCCTCGTGGCTCGTCGAGGGGGTCGGGGACGTCAAGACGGAGCTCGCAGGCACGGCGAGGGATCGAGGAGGAGGCGGTGGCTACGGCTGCGGCGGTTCGCGGCGGCGGGCACGCTCGGCTATGGTGGGGAACAGTGAGAGAGAGACGGGGAGAAAGAAGTGCGGTGTCCAGGGGGTCGAGGGGAGGCTGGGGAGGCGATTCAGGCATCGCGGTGGTGAGGGACGCAGGCAGGCGGGGAGGTGGCGTGTTGCCACGACGCGCGCGTGCGCTGTCTCCCTCCTCTGCCTACTGGCAGAGGTAGAGGATGACTGACATGGGCCCTGGTGGGTTAGGCCACCAGCTGGGCCAGCCAGGTAAGAAGGCCCAGGTGGGTTACTCTCTCTCTCTCTCTCTGTTTTACTGTTTTTATATATTTTCTATTATTTCTGTAACTTTAGGGCTTAATTAAAAATAGTTAGGCACTTACAAAAATCCTGAAAATATTCATAGGCTCTGTTTAGATTATTTCCAACAGCCCACACTTATTTCCAGAATTATTTGAACATTTAAAATATTTTATAGCATTTAAATGCCCAAATGCAAATACTATATGGATTAAGCCAATGACCTTAAGATGTCCTAGAAAAATGTACACCATTTTTCTCAACGGTTTTAACCCAAAACAAAAAGGGTGGACTTTTTAGAAGGGCATTTCAGGTTCATTGAAAAAGTTTTTAGTAAACCCTAGTTGTTCCAGGGGGTGCTGGGGGTTCTATCATCCCAATTTCATTTTTCTGGGAAATTTAAACATGATGCAATCACTCTAATGCATGAACTAGTTAGGGTGTGACAACTCACCCCCACTCAAAAGAATCTCGTCCCGAGATTTAGGATTTGTTGGGAAGAAAGTGGGGTACTCGAGTCGAAGACGATCCTTCCTTTCCCAAGTGGCTTCTTTCTCGGAATGGTGTGACCATTGAACCTTGAGAAACTTGATGTTATGGCGTCGAGTGGTACGCTCGGCTTGATCAAGGATACGAACGGGATATTCTCGATATGAGAGATTATCTTGTAGATCAAGCATTTCGTGGTCCACTCCACGGATAGGATCCGCGAAGCAACGCCTGAGTTGAGAAACGTGGAAGACATCGTGAACTCTGGAAAGATGCGGAGGTAGTTCTAATTGGTAGGCAACTTCTCCTTGTTTGGCAAGAATGCGAAAGGGTCCAATGTAACGAGGAGCCAATTTTCCTTTGATACCGAAATGATGGGTTCCTTTTAACGAAGTAACCCGAAGGTAAGCCTTCTCGCCGACTTCATAAGTCATGAGCTTATGTTTACGATCATACTGGCTCTTTTGACGAGATTGGGATGTTTTCAATTTCTCACGAATAACGCGAACCTGCTCTTCTGCTTCCTGAGTCATATCCGGGCCAAAGAGTTGTCTTTCCCCGGTTTCTGACCAGTTAAGAGGTGTTCAACATTTTCGCCTGTAGAGAATTTCGAAAGGAGCTTTGCCCAAGCTAGCTTGATAACTATTGTTGTAAGCAAACTTCGCGAATGTAAGGCATTTCTCCCAATCCATTCCAAATGAGATGACAGAATCTCGGAGCATATCCTCCAGAATTTGATTGACTCGCTCTACTTGACCACTTGATTGGGGGTGGAAGGCGGTGCTAAAAGAGAGACGAGTTCCCATAGAATTTTGGAAACTTTCCCAAAATCGAGAGGTGAAGAGACTCCCACGATCTGAGTTAATTTCCAATGGGACACCATGAAGAGACACTATTCGAGAGATGTATAAATCAGCTAGCTGGCTAGCGGTGATACTCTCATGAACGGGTAGAAAGTGGGCCACCTTGGAAAGACGATTGATTACGATGAAGATGGCATTATTCCCTCTCTTGGTTCTGGGAAACCCAGTAATGAAATCCATACTGATTTTATCCCATTTCCACTCAGGAATAGCCAAAGGTTGAAGGGTGCCAGCAGGCTGTTGATGCTCTACTTTAACACGATGACAGACGTCGCAACTAGCAATGTATTGAGCAATTTCTCTCTTCATCCTAGTCCACAAAAACCTTTGTGTAGGTCTTGATACATTTTAGTACTACCAGGATGAATGGTGAGAGGGGATTCATGAGCTTCCTTCAGAATCAGCCGCCTCAGCTTTCGTGCTTTGGGAACCACTAAGCGGTTTCCAAAGTATACGACACCTTGATCATCAATGGAGAAACAATTCACGACTCCTTTCTTAATGTTTCTCTTAATACGGGAGATTCCCGGATCTACCTTATGTGCCTTGATGATCTAATCCGTAAGGGTAGTGAAAATGCAACTATCCCTAGGTGGTTTTGGTAATTCCTAACAACACATAGCTCATTGAGCTAACATTATTCCAAGATTAATATTTCAGGAAAAGCTCAATGAATGGCATGGCATGGATGAGGAAAGTGGATCCCTCAAAATTCTAAGGACAAAAAGTTTGGCTCAAGCTTCAAGATCAAGACTCTACATTTTATATTTTAGTGATCCAAGATCACATTGAGTCTATAGGAAAAGCCAATACTATCAAGGAGGGATGAGGTGTTGCTTAATGGCTTGCTTGCTCAAAATGCTTAGTGATATGCTCCAAAATCCTCAACTACCTTACCACATCCACATATGACCTAAACCAAAAGTCAAACTCGGCCCCACCGATTCTTTCTATCTGGCGCCACCGAGTTTCAAATGTCATAGCCACTGCCACAAACCCTAGGAAAATCGGTCTCACCGATAGGGATCTTGGTCTCACCGAGATGGGATTGTAATCTCTCTGTTTCCCTTCATAAATTTTTGGTCTTACCGAGATGGGATTGTAAACTCTCTGTTTCCCTTTTGTAACATTTCGATCTCACCGAGATGAGCGAATCGGTCGCACCGAGTTTACCTGACCAACTCCCTGGTTAGCTTATTACCAAAATCGGTCCCACCGAGTTTGTGTAATCAGTCACACCGAGATTACGTTATGCCCTAACCCTAACCATATCGGTCCTACCGAGTTGCATCTCAGTCCCACCGAAAATCCTAACGATCACTAGGTTTGCTGAATCGGTCCGACCGAGTTTAACCATTCAGTCCCATCGAGTTTGGCAAATTGTGTGTAACGGTTAGATTTTGTGTGGAGGCTATATATACCCATCCACCCACTCTTCATTCGTGGAGAGAGCCATCAAGATATTCCATTCCAACCATATGAATCTTGATCTCTAGCCTTCCACAAGTTGCTTTCCACTCAAATCTTCTTTCCACCAAATCCAAATCCTGTGAGAGAGAGTTGAGTGTTGGGGAGACTATCATTTGAAGCACAAGAGCAAGGAATTCATCATCAACACACCATTTGTTACTTCTTGGAGAGTGGTGTATCCTAGATTGGCTAGGTGTCAATTGGGAGCCTCCGACAAGATTGTGGAGTTGAACCAAGGAGTTTGTAAGGGCAAGGAGATCGCCTACTTCGTGAAGATCTACCTCTAGTGAGGCAAGTCCTTCGTGGGCGATGGCCGTGATGGAATAGACAAGGTTGCTTCTTCGTGGACCCTTCATGGGTGGAGCCCTCCGTGGACTCGCGCAACCGTTACCCTCCGTGGGTTGAAGTCCCCATCAACGTGGATGTACGATAGAACCACCTATTGGAACCACGATAAAAACATCCGTGTCTCCAACTGCATTTGAATCCTCCAAACCCTTCCCTTTACATTCTTGCAAGTTGCATGCTTTACTTTCCGCTGCTCATATACTCTTTTGCATGCTTTCTTGAATTGTGTGGAGATTGCTTGACTTGTGCTAAGATAGCTAAAATCTGCCAAGAACTAAAATTGGGAAAAGGCTAGATTTTTATTTGGTCAAGTAGTCTAATCACCCCCCTCTAGACATACTTTCGATCCTAGAAGTGGTATCAGAGCTTTGGTCTCCATTTGCTTTGATTTCCATAGCTTTTGGTGATCATAGCCTTGGTTTCACAACCTAGGAGAGTATGGCGTCTAGCGAGGGAAATTATCACCGTAGAGGTCCTTACTTTGATGGCACTAATTTTGCTAGTTGGAAGCATAAGATGAAAATGCATATTCTTGGACATAACCCCGCCGTTTGGGCTATTGTGTGTATTGGCTTGCAAGGTGACTTCTTTGATGGGAAAGAACCGAACCATGAAGCTACCACGGAAGAGTTGAAGATGCTGCAATACAACGCTCAAGCTTGTGATATCCTCTTCAACGGATTGTGCCCTGAGGAATTCAACAAAATCAGTCGTCTTGAGAATGCAAAGGAAATTTGCGATACTTTGATTGATATGCACGAAGGTACCAACTCCGTCAAGGAATCCAAATTGGATGTGCTTCAAAGTCAACTTGACAAGTTCAAAATGAAGGATGGTGAAGGTGTTGCTGAAATGTACTCTAGGCTTGCTCTTATCACAAATGAGATTGCTAGCTTAGGGAGTGAAGAGATGACCGATAGATTCATCATCAAGAAGATCCTAAGAGCCTTGGATGGAAAATATGATACCGTGTGCACATTGATCCAAATGATGCCCAATTACAAAGATCTCAAGCCAACGAAAGTCGTCGGAAGAATTGTTGCTCATGAGATGTCACTCAAGGATAAAGAGGAACTTCACAACAAATCAAGTGGCGCTTACAAAGCCTCATGTGAAGCCCCCACATCATCGAGTGAGAAACAAACCTTCAATGAAGAATTGAGCTTAATGGTGAAGAACTTCAACAAGTTCTACAAGAGTAGAAGCAAAGAGAGAAGCTCCAAGTCAAGGTCCTACATTGACAAAAGATCTTCTAGTCGAGAGCGAAATTGCTACAATTGTGGAAGTCCCGAACACTATTCCAATGAGTGTACGGCCCCCAAGTTTGGCTTAACTTGGGTTTAACTGGGAACCTTTCCTTGGCCGAATACAAGCTGTTGAAGCTCACAGAAACACTCACCCCACCCCACTGTTCCTAGAGAAATTCATTGTGGCAGCCTGGAGTATTTGGAAGGAGATGATAATAAACACTTTAGAGCAGTAACACCTTCCCTCAACTCCTGGCTGGACAGATTCAAGAGAGACTTTGGACTTCTTCATCATAGAGTCAAAGAGGAGCATAGGCTCCTTGTGCTGAACCTTGTACACTCCCTTTAGTTGTTCCCTCTGTCTCTTAGTCTTCTTAGTCTACTTGTCACAAAGTTGGCAAGTTGTACCTCCTCCTCCCCCCACTATGTAAATACCCATTGTATAGTTTGTTTGTTCTTTTAATATAGTTACATAGTAGGAGCCTTTCCTACTGTTCCTGGTCAAAAAAAAGTGTACGCCCCCCTACAAGAGAAGAGAAGATTCTCCCAAGAGAAGAAGTAGAAGAGAAGAATCACCATCTAGAGAAAGAAGGAGTAGAGATGATCGTTATGAATGAAGACCCTCACGGAGAAGCAAGGATTTGGAAAGAAAGGACAAGTCATTAAGGAGCTACACAAAACCAAGACATCAAGCTCATGTTGGTGAATGGGTATCCGGCTCCGACTTCGACAACCACTGCGAGAGAAGCTATCACTCCGACTTCGAATATACTCAAGATGAAGGTGTTGCCGGTCTAGCACTTGTGACAACCAACTCCTACAACATATTTGACTCACCAAATGAAGGAGTTGGAACATGCTTCATGGCTAAAGGCCCAAAGGTATCACACCCCGAGTATGTTGATTTCAATAGTGATGAAGATGACTTGTTAGGTGATGATGTTTTACTTGTTGACAACTCTAGTGATGAATACTATGATCAAACGTCAATTAATCATGCTAATCAAGATAAAACGAATGACAATGATAAGGAGAAGATTGAGTCTTTAACTAAAGAACTAAACACTCTTAAGTTAGCTCATGAAACTATCTTAGGAGATCATCGAGAACTTTTAAGGACTCATGAGAAATTGTGCTTTGAAAAGCTCAACCTTGAGCAAGAGCATGAGTTCTTAAAAGTAATAAATGATGATCTTCATAAGAAAAGTTCTTCTTACATGGCCAAGCGTTTACTCTTATCCACTTACATGCCTCAAGTCAAGTCTAGTAACAAGAACAAGAAAGATTCTTTCTCTAGTAGTAACAATAATCATGCTAAATCCAATATTGTTGCTTCTAGTAGTTCTCTTGATTCCACTAATGATTCTCTTAGCCAAGTTACACTTGAGCAAGAAAATAGCTTATTGAAGGGAATTATAGAGAAAGGTGTTTACAAGAGCCTTGCCGGAAGTAAGCAATTTGAGGAAATTGTACGCAAGCAAGGAAGGCACCGGAAGAATCAAGGTGTTGGTTTTGAACAAAAGTTCAATGCCAATGGAGTTGAGTGGGAAGAAGATCAATACCCCAAGACGAAGTTTGTTCCTCAACAAGAGAAGTATGATCCTACTTCTTTCAAAGGGACACAAGCTCAAGATGATCTTCCACCACAAGACCACAAGCAAAAAGGCAACGACAAGCTTCAAGAGGAAATTGATGCATTTGAAGAAGCTCCTAAGGCCTTGGTCAAGTGGGTTCCCAAGACTACTTCAAGTTCCACTTCATCAAGTACAACTACAACACCGAGGATTCCCATCAAGATTGTGTGGATCCCCAAGAAGAACTAGAGAGTTCTTGAGGGTGACTCGGCCAACATACTTCACTCTTATCATCTTGGCAAGAACAAGGGCAATCAACTTCCACATCTTGCACTAGTTCAAGGAGTCACAAACCCTCTTGTTGGTAAGACAAGGGACAAGGTAACCTAAAAGCTTTCATAGACATCATCTTGTGTGTGCATCACTTTATGTCTATGGATATCCTTGTTTGTTCCTTGTGGGACTAACCCGTGTGGGTATTGAAAGTGCAACTCACTCCAATGGATATCTCCAAATGATCTACATCAACATTGAGCATCCACATCTTCAACATCTACATGAAGTCATCATCAACAAAACCCAAGTTAGTTCATCCCTCTTAGGGGGGATCTCACATCTTGGGGGAGCTTTACTCTAAGAATTGAGCTAAAGCAACTCTAATGGTGTGAACACAACAAATGCTTTATGTAAAAGTGGTAACCCCACTTGTGCTTAAACGATGAGTATGCCCTATGATCAAATGTTCTCATTTGACTCCTAAGTCAATATACTCATATATAGATGACCTAGCCATCGCCAATTGTTTGATAGATGCTAGAATTAGTTGTGCATGCTTTGCCACATATTTCAATTGCCATTTTATTGTGTGAGCATGTTGATTGCATATTTTACTCATTCGAGGACATCCACTTGTTGTTTTGATTGATTGGTTTTCTTTTCTTTTGCCAAGTGGATGGACAAGAATGCCTAAGAACCCTCTCTAGTTATCTATGCTTTTATCGTCTCAAACTCTATTCATGCTACATCACAAAATTTGATCAAGTCAGATTCGAACCACTCTGTGTGAGGAGCACTCGGAGTCCCCGATTCGTCGTAGACTTAAACTTCCAAAACTTCTTTGTGCATTTCGGTCTGACCGATTCATCCATTTCGGTTATACCGAGATCACTAAGTCGATCTAGGTTTTCAGTCTCGGTGCAACCGATTTGAACCTTTCGGTCACACTGAGTTTCAGTAACTGCTTGCAGTTATGAATCTTGGTGCCACCGAGTTTTTCCACTCGGTCACACCGATAGGGTCGGGCTATATATACTTACGGGCAAAATTTTGGAAATTTCTTGGAAACCCCTTCTCCGCGCATAGCTCGCTCTGCCTCCTGGGTCTCCGGATCGTCCTCCTCGTCGCCAGCCGCCTCCTGTCACTGGTCTCCGCCGCTGTCAATGGAATTCTTCCCCGCCGTTGCCGCTGTAGCGAGTTCATCACCGAACTAGGGTATGGACTCGATCACAGTGCTATCCCCGTCCGATTCCTAGCACATTGTGTTCATTATGATTCTTACCATGATTGAAACGCTTCTATCCAGTCAAAACACTCCGTAGATTAGAGTTGAATTGAAAATTTAGGGTTAGGTTTCCGCCGAAACCATATCGGACCCACCGAGTTGTGGAACTCGGTACCACCGGTTCGGCCCAGGCCATTGCACATGTAATTTTCGGTCTGACCGAGAATTGCAAATCGGTGTGACCGAGTTCAGGACTTTGTGAAACCCTAGCAGTCTTGGTGCCACCGAACTGTGACTCGGTCTGACCGAGTTCACTAGTTTAGGTTCCAACAGCTACTTCGGTATCACCGAGTTTACAAATCAGTTTATCCGAAATGCTGTCTGTGGAAAACTTAAACTAAGTTTTTGACTCATTCTTTTGCAAAAACCTCTGCATTTTGTGATGCTCATCCACTCTATCTCATCTATATCTATTCACAGGGTCTGCTGTCAGTGTTTGCAATATGTCTGATCAGAGTGACAGCCAGAACAGGTCAGAGGAGCAGGTTCACTTGAGTGAGGGCACTAGTCCCTCTAGCAGTTCAGATGATGGTAGCAGGAGCACTCCCAGCAACTTGCCCAAAGCTGCCACCAGAACAAGGAAGAAGAAAACTTCAGAGTCTGAGGATGAAGACTGTGTGGCAGTCGAGGATGATGCCACTGCCAAGAAGAAAGTGGTTAAGAAGGAATATAACACTGCTGCTGCTACCAAGCCAGGCATGAAGCAAAAGGTTCCTGCAAAGAGAATTCCAATGTCTAAGGCCAGAGCATCTACTCAAGTCCCTTTGGGATCTGAACCCAAAGAGGCTGCTGCAGAAGGGAAGAAGAGGAAGGAGAGGATCAAAAAGACCACTGCTAGAGTGCTTGGGAGATCCTCAATCATGAGAGATTCTGAAGAGGAAGAGGAAGAAGAGGTTGCTGCACCAGTACCCAAGGCATAAAAGCTGATGGGTGATGCTATAAAGTTAGGGGCTGCAACATCAAAGCCCAAAGAAGCACCCAAAGCAGCCTCCAAGCCCAAGAGTGCACCTAAGAGGAATACCAGGAGTATACCAGCTACTGAGAAGAACAAGGCCCCAGTGCCTGAAGTTGCTGCTCATGAAGATGATGAAGGACAAGTCCTGAGAAAGCTCAAACCCAAGATTCCAGACCACAATGATGCTCATCCTGTGGCTGAGAACATGAAGATCAGGAGAGACTCAGGGTTGAGGCTACGAAGAGAGACAGATCCATATGCTACGAGGAGAAGGACTGCTGTTGGTTACAGGTTCCACACAAAGGAACAACAGGACTTCTATGAGACAGTGTTGTTGGACAAGAAGCCTATAGTGTGTGAAATGAGGTGGGTCGACTGGAAGTATATCAAGGAAAATGAGGCACACTATCCTGGTGTGTTTGACAACTTCAGTGCTTATGGAGTTGCAAACTTTGTTGGGCATAAGCTCACAAAGTGGAATGAGGAGCTCATAAAGCAATTCTACTCCACAGCACACTTCTATCCAGATGGCAGGATAGTATGGATGTCTGAAGGTACAAGGTACCACTCAACTATTGAGGAATGGGAAAATCCGATCAATGCTCCTAAGGAAGAAGAAGATGACTTGGATGTCTATGCCAAGAAGAAGATGGATCACAACTCTATGGCAAACATGTACAAGGAGATTCCTGAATATGATCTTGAGACTCACCAGTTTGGGTCAGTAAAACACTTGCTGTCAGGGCTGCCTACAATCAATTGGATCCTTAGGCACACTCTCTTGCCCAAGTCTGGTGATCACAGAATGATCAGAGGCCATGCAATTAACTTGCTACATATATTTGATGTGCCACAAAAGTTCAAGGTCATGAGCCTTATAGTTGAGACTATCAAGAGGACTGCAGCTGACCAGAAAAGAAGTTGTGGATATGCCCCACAAATCCAGGAGTTGATAAACTCAAAGATGGGCACATGCACATACTTGTTGGATAAGGAACACTTGCCTATCTACCCAGACTTCGAGGACAATCAAGTTGTGATGAATGAGAATGAACCATCATCAGTACAAGCTCAAGACAAGAAGGAGAAAGCAAAGAAAGAGAAGGCTGCCAAGATGCCAACTCAAGAGGAGGCATCTGAGTACTTTTTGAAAAGCAAGCAAGATCAGCTTGGCTACCTGATTGCATCCACTCTGAGGATTGAGAAGGGACTGGCCACCCTGACTCAAAACCAGGAGAGCTTGGAAAGAGTCGTGGAGCAAAAATTCTATGACTTGGATGTGAAGGTAACTGAGACTCAGTCTGTTGTGGAGCAACTTCAAGACGATATGCAGGAGAGGAAGGGCAAGACAACCACTGATGCATTTTCCAAGGTGCCTAGAGCTCAGAGGTCTACTGCAGTGCCTGCTCCAGACACTAGAGCCACTTCATCTGCACCATCTACAGCTTCAGCGCAACCAGCTCCAGCACCAACTCCATCAGCTCCATCCACATCAACTGAAGCCTTCGTCCTTGGCATTCTCCGGACACCACCACCTGAAGACCAAGCTTGAGAGACGTTCTAGTGCTATGCATTTTCTATGAACTTTTTGGTAACTTGTTGCCAAAGGGGGTGAAAAATGTATAGATCATAGGCTTCAAGAGAGAGCGTTGCTTTTTATTCTCTCTTGCTTTGGTGGTTGAACTTTGTTTGTCTTTTGATTGCTTGAGATACTATGCTATTATCTGTGAGACATTGATGATCATGTGGTTGATCATAAGCTACACTTATGCTTGTTAGATGATATTATCTTACTTATCCTTATATGATCATTCACTTTGCTTGGTGATGAGTGCATGTATTTAATTCTTATCATTTTGAGTGCTCCACCAAGATGTATGTGACATGGAAGAGTAACCCATGATCCTAACTCATTGTGCATTTGCAGTCCAAAGAAAATCTTAAGATATGCACAAATTTAGGGGGAGCTCTTGCTTTTCACATACTTCTCAAAGCGACAATATCTTTCACTCTTATTATCATTTGTCGAAGCTTTGATCTATATGTTGTCATCAATTACCAAAAAGGGGGAGATTGAAAGTGCAACTATCCCTGGGTGGTTTTGGTAATTCCTAACAACATATAGCTCATTGAGCTAACATTATTCCAAGATTAATATTTCAGGAAAAGCTCAATGAATGGCATGGCATGGATGAGGAAAGTGGATCCCTCAAAATTCTAAGGACAAAAAGTTTGGCTCAAGCTTGAAGCTCAAGACTCTACATTTTATATTTTAGTGATCCAAGATCACATTGAGTCTATAGGAAAAGCCAATACTATCAAGGAGGGATGAGGTGTTGCTTAATGGCTTGCTTGCTCAAAATGCTTAGTGATATGCTCCAAAATCCTCAACTACCTTCCCACATCCACATATGACCTAAACCAAAAGTCAAACTCGGCCCCACCGATTCTTTCTATCCGGCGCCACCGAGTTTCAAATGTCATAGCCACTGCCACAAACCCTAGGCAAATCGGTCTCACTGATAGGGATCTCGGTCTCACCGAGATGGGATTGTAATCTCTCTGTTTCCCTTCGTAACGTTTCGGTCTTACCGAGATGAGCGATCGGTCCCACCGAGATTGCAATGTAAACTCTCTGTTTCCCTTTTGTAACATTTTGGTCTCACCGAGATGAGCGAATCGGTCCCACCGAGTTTACCTGACCAACTCTCTGGTTAGCTTATTACCAAAATCGGTCCCACCGAGTTTGTGTAATCGGTCACACCGAGATTACGTTATGCCCTAACCCTAACCATATCGGTCCTACCGAGTTGCATCTCAGTCCCACCGAAAATCCTAACGGTCACTAGGTTTGCTGAATCGGTCCGACCGAGTTTAACCATTCGGTCCCACCGAGTTTGGCAAATTGTGTGTAACGGTTAGATTTTGTGTGGAGGCTATATATACCCCTCCACCCACTCTTCATTCGTGGAGAGAGCGCCATCAGAACATACCTACACTTCCAATACACATTTTCTGAGAGAGAACCACCTACACTTGTGTTGAGGTCAAGATATTCCATTCCAACCATATGAATCTTGATCTCTAGCCTTCCCCAAGTTGCTTTCCACTCAAATCTTCTTTCCACCAAATCCAAATCCTGTGAGAGAGAGTTGAGTGTTGGGGAGACTATCATTTGAATCACAAGAGCAAGGAGTTCATCATCAACACACCATTTGTTACTTCTTGGAGAGTGGTGTCTCCTAGATTGGCTAGGTGTCCCTTGGGAGCCTCTGACAAGATTGTGGAGTTGAACCAAGGAGTTTGTAAGGGCAAGGAGATCGCCTACTTCGTGAAGATCTACCGCTAGTGAGGCAAGTCCTTCGTGGGCGACAGCCATGATGGAATAGACAAGGTTGCTTCTTCGTGGACCCGTCGTGGGTGGAGCCCTTCGTGGACTCGTGCAACTGTTACCCTTCGCAGGTTGAAGTCTCCATCAACATGGATGTACGATAGCACCACCTATCGGAACCACGACAAAAACATCCGTGTCTCCAACTGTGTTTGAATCCTCCAAACCCTTCCCTTTACATTCTTACAAGTTGCATGCTTTACTTTCTGCTGCTCATATACTCTTTTGCATGCTTGCTTGAATTGTGTGGAGATTGCTTGACTTGTGCTAAGATAGCTAAATTCTACCAAGAACTAAAATTGGGAAAAGGCTAGATTTTTATTTGGTCAAGTAGTCTAATCACCCCCCTCTAGATATACTTTCGATCCTATAGGTTGGTTTCGCCACCAGGGTGGATAGGAATCCTTGAGGAACAATGTGAAGGTTAAGCTTACGAAATTCCTCGTGGAGAAGTGGTTGACTTTGTTGTAATATCAGGTTGTTACAACAAGATTTACGACTTAGCGCATCGGCCATGACATTGTCTTTGCCCGGGGTGGAAGTTATTCCTAAGTCATAATCCGAGATCAACTCGACCCAACGTCTTTGCCTAAGATTCAAATCCGGTTGGGTGAATATATATTTAAAACTTTGGTGATCGGTGAAGATCTCGCAACGATTACCGAGAAGGTAATGTCGCCAAGTTTTAAGTGCATGAACTACAACTGCAAGCTCTAGATTATGTGTGGGATTGTTTTCCTCATGGGGGTGTAATTGTCGTGAAGCATAGGCAATTACCTAACAATCTTGCATGAGTATGCAACCTAGTCCTTGTCACGAGGCATCGCAATTGATAATAAAGTCCTTGGAGAAATCTGGTGGTACCAGTACGGGAGCAGATGTCAGGCGTCTTTTTAGTTCCTGAAAGCTGAACTCGCACTGTGGGGTCCACTCGAACTTTTTATCTTTCTTGAGGAGTTCACTTAGAGGTTTAGCAACCTTGGAGAAATTCTCGACGAAGCAGCGGCAATAACTCTCTAAGCCAAGGAAGCACCGAACTTGCTTGACCGTCTCAGGTGGAGTCCAATCAAGGACGGCTTGAACTCGCTCGGGATTCACAGCAATACCCTTACCAGAGATTACATGGCCTAGATAGGTCACTTCTGGCAACCAAAATTCACACTTGGAGAATTTGTCATAAAGGCGATGCTCTCGAAGTTTCGTCAATACCAGCCTTAGATGTTCGGCATGTTCCTCTTCATTCTTGGAGTAGATGAGTATGTCATCGAGGTATACTACGACAAATTTATCCAAATACTCCATGAAGACCGAGTTCATTAACCAAGAGAAGGTGGCTGGGGCATTGGTTAAACTGAAGGACCTAACGGTGTACTCGTATTGGCCATAACGAGTAACAAAGGCCATTTTGGGAATGTCCCTGTTTCTGATTTTGATTTGATGTTAGCCCAACCTCAAATCCATCTTGAAAAAGACTGAGGATCCAGCGAGCTGATCATATAGATCATTGATCCTGTGGAGTAGATACTTGTTCTTGATAGTGACTAAGTTGACAGGTCGGTAATCTACAACCATCCGATCCGTTCCATCCTTCTTCTTGACGAAGAGGACGGGGCAAGCCCAAGGAGGGGAACTAGGACAGATGAAACCCTTTTTCAAGGACTCATCAAGTTGGTTCTTAAGCTCGGCTAGTTCTAAGGGTGCCATCTTATAGGGTCTTCTAGAAATTGGAACGGTTCCTGGAACAAGGTCTATCACAAACTCGACATCCCTGTCAGGTGGAACACCTCGCAGTTCTTCTGGAAAGACATCCGGAAAGTCTTGGACTACCGGAATATCTTCAAGGTCTGGAAGGGGGTTGGCATTTAGGGAGTAAAGCTGGCGCTTGGCCACTCGAGTTAAGACATTGACTGTCTTGCCCGATGGGTGAGTAAGTTGAATGGTTCTAGTGGCACAATCAATCTTAGCATAATGAGCTGACATCCAGTCCATACCCAAGATGATGTTTATGTCCGAGGACTTGAGAGCTATTAAAGATGCAAGGAAGACAAGTCCATCAACAAGAATTTCGTTCCCATGGCTTACTCTAGAAGTTTGCCATTTGGAACACGGAGTTTGAATTGCCATGGAAGTGGGCATGTCACAGAATGTTGTGTTATGCAATCGAGAATAGTTCTTAGATATGAATGAATGAGATGCTCCAGTATCGAAAAGAACAGATGCCGGATGGCAATTAACAAGGAGCGTACCAAGGACGAGGTTAGGATCCTCATGAATTATTTGAGCATTTAAAATATTTTATAGCATTTAAATGCCCAAATGCAAATACTATATGGATAAAGCCAATGACCTTAAGATGTCCTAGAAAAATGTGCACCATTTTTGTCAAAGGTTTTAACCCAAAACAAAAAGCGTGGACTTTTTAGAAGGGCATTTCAGGTTCATTGAAAAAGTTTTTAGTAAACCCTAGTTGTTCCAGGGGGGTGCTTGGGGTTCTATCATCCCCATTTCATTTTTCTGGGAAATTTAAACATGATGCAATCACTCTAATGCATGAACTAGCTAGGGTGTGACATTGTTCCGACAACTCCCTCCATCTCAACCCGCCCCTTGCTATTCCGAAATTACAACGCGCGCGAAAACTCCCACCTCCTGTGAAATCCAAACACGCGAAATGCCCATGGTACCCCTGAACCGAAAGAACCGCCTCAAATCGATGGGGGTACTTCCGTAACTTACCCCACATTTCGGACAAGCGCGTCTCTAAGCCATGGTTCCCCACTGCACTCCCATCCGCCCACCCATTCGTACACCGAGGCCGCGAAAACCCGTGATGAAACCCCACACCCTGCTTCGTCCGCCACCCAGCCGGAGCCTCTTCCCCGACGACGTCGTCCACAGCAACACCTCGACGTCCCTCATCCACCATACCGGATGAGGATCCATCGTCGATCTCATCGTCCCGCCGGTTCAGCCATCCCGTCCTCCACCTCCAAGGAGCTGCCCCGATGTTCCCCTCGTCTTTCGCGCCACCTCCATTCCCACACCGCCGTCTTCACCTGCACCACCGGAATAGCATCATCATCACTGTTTCCTCGGATGAAGTTGCGGCCTAATCAGCGCCACCAAAGAGGTTGTACACTAATCGCCGCATTTTCTTCGTGATTCGATCTCACAGTGCTGCCGGCGCTCGGTCCCAAGTCGACACGGCGCGGCTCCATCCACGGCGGCGTTGCCGGCCACTTCCTCCACGGCGTCGCTCCCTCGGCGGCGATGTCCACATCAGTAGGACCTGCTGCTGCTTTAGCTCTCGCTCGCGCTGCTGCTCTGCTCTTGCTCTCGGTCCCCTGCCTGGTCTGCTCTTGCTATTGCTCTTGCTCACGCTGCTGCTCTCGCTCTTGCTCTTGCTTGCGATGCTGCTCCGATTTAGCTACACTTTAGTCGACTGAATCGACTTTTGGGTCAGTCGATTTTCAGGTGGTGGGGGGGCTCGCCGGGGTGAAGGAAGAACCAGCTGCAGCGGGGAGGGGGCTCGCCGGAGAGATACCCCACTATCTATCTTAGGGTTCAGGATAGGGGCAGTGGTCATAGGCGGTGGCGGGGCGTTGGCGGGGCGGTGGCGTGGGAATCGCCAGAGAAAAAGCTCGGCACGGGGTGGCCTAGAGGGATGGCCGGGACGGCGGCAGACCAGCGGTGGGGAGTGTTTTCAGGGCGGGCGGGGTGGCGCACCGCCGGCCGCGGGCGGTAGGGGGCTGCTGTTTGGTCGGCTCAGGGGGGTGAAGGTTGAAGATGAACCGCATGCCCTTGATTTCGTATCCAATGGCTGTAAAATCAACTGGCCAGAGATGAAAAAGTCAGTCGACCGACGTGTAGCCTCACCTTGCTAGTGCGTTCAGTTTCGACTGCAAAATTCAGTTTCGACAGTTAAGTTCAGTTTCGACAGTTAAGTTCAGAGATGAGCGGCTGATGTATTTGACATCTAGCACTTTATGGTTATGTATTTTACGTCATGTATTGGATATGCTATTATAATTCCACTCAGGTTAACGTTGTTCGTTGTCTCTCTTGTCCTGCTTCAGCCTCGGCGTCGTACAACTCACCGGAGCTGCTCCAACGATGAAACCCTCCATCACAGCGGAGCAGTACCTCGGGCTCCAGCTCCAGATGCCTAAGATCTTCTTCCCCTCCTCCGACAGCCAAGTCAGCCGGAGCATCCTCGCCGGCCAACCCAATCACGCTGAGATCGACATGGCTTCGCCAAAGAGATTCTACACTTGTTGCATCTCTTTTTTACTCTACATGTTATATATATTGTCCACTGAGCACACGGATTTGTTCCTTTAGTGTCTCCTTGAAAGAAAAAACGTAGGAATTTTAATTTTCACTTGTCCTCCTTTTCAAATTCCTATTCATGAAGCACAAGACTAAGAGATAGTAGCATAATAGCATTATAACCGTACATTTTCTTGTGGTTTGACTTAATGTCACCATGCTTCTTTGCATCCTGTGATCTTCCAATTGTTGTGAATCAAACACCCAGATTGGCAGAAATCCTGTGTTTTTTAATTCTCTGTTTTGCACGTGCATTCCTATCCTATTCCTGTCTATTTCCTACCCCTGCATTGTTGGAATCCTCCAATTCAAACGAGCCCTTACAGAATTACTTCTCTTACAGATAGTTGTCAAAGAAAACCTTGCGTGGTTTGTCCCGCTCCTGCTGCGCCGTCGTCCACCCCAGCTCAGCTGCTCCAACGACAGAAGGGTCCAGCACAGTAGGGATCCGGCTTCTAGACTGTCTTTCGCCGCCTCAGATCTTCTTCCCCGCCACTGGCAGCCATGAAAACCGCACTACCATCATCAACCGAGCAGATGACCTCGAGGACTACACGGGTCCGCAAGAGAGGTCTCACTCTTTCGTGTCTGCTTACGTTATGCATCGCTTAATATTACATGCTACTTTATCGTCCTGTTCACCGATTAGACTCTGAGTCAGCTCCAAACTAATGGTCAAACTTGAGTTTTTAAATGGTTGTGGGGTACATATCGGGGGCGCTATCAATAGTATCTATCTACTATTTGGTTAATCTCTGGTGTCTACTATGAGTTTCATGTAGGGTGGGAAACAAACAGTAAAGAAGCCATTATCTGTATTTTTTAACTGAAGCCATTATTTGCCTGCTATTATTGGTTTTGGGTCTATCCACAGATTTCTACCATCACTCTAGATTTCTGCATGCACTCCTTACATAATATCACTATGTTTTATGCATATGCATGACAGTTATTGTAAACAATGGAACTGAACATGTAGAGCAAAAGAGACGAGCCTTGTGTGGCAATAAAATTTCATGCAGATGTCGCTCCATGGTAGGCGCAAAGGCAGCCCCTGTCCATGCATTTCGGATTGTAATTGAGAGGAAGATATCTGTTCTGAGGGGGATTCAGAAGCAAAAGACAACTCCTATTTACCCCCTGAGGTCTTCGCTCTAACTTGGCATGCTGATGTTGCTTATATCATGCATATGGTCTCTTGCATTGCTTACTTTATACATCAAATATGTCATCTGCTTAGTTTAGACATCCTTTGTGCGAATGCCATCTGTTTAGTTTTTTCATCATTTATGTGAATTACGCAACGCCATCTTGTTTAGCCAGGTATCATATATGTGAATTTTGCAATGCCATCCTGCTTAGCCAGTCATCTTATATGTAAATTATATCAGGCCATCCTTTTTTTGGTTACATATTACATTTGTCAAAAATGTTATTACATTCAACTGCTCTTCGTGTGCATCAGCCATTTGACACGGTGATGGCAAATTCTGGAGTGAAAACAAGGTCTTCAGAGCAGACTATGCTATCTGACGAAGCGCATATCTCGCTGGTTACGGATAGCTCCTCAGAGGAGGATTCAGAGACAGATGACCAGTCCTATCCCCCCCCCCGAGGTGTATGCTCTAACTTGGCAGGGTTATGTTGCTCATATCGTGCGTACGGTGTCTCGCATTGCTATGTCATCATGTCATCATGTTTACATAGTACATACACATCATCTATCTGAATTATGGCATGGCAACCCATTTAATAAAGACATCATATAGTTATATCATTGTCAGGACCCCGATTCCAAGTCACATCGATCTAGCCGGTAACACCTCATATCACATTGCGGCCTCATGCACAGTATCCCACGGGTGTCGCCTTACCATGGCCCGGGACCGTTTGCGCCTTTTGGCACACGTATATGATAGTGTCGCTAGCATCCATATGATAGAGAACCCGGGCCGACATGGCTAGTCGTGAACCCAAAGCGGCACAGACCTATGGAGATAGGCATACATGAATCACATCAAGCATGTCGATCATCAGCGAGTGAATCCGGGCTGTAGCACTGGGCTAACAGGACTCCGGGGAACCCGGGCTGTAGCAGGCTAGGCAGGACCCCGGATGTCACCGCGTGACATTTCCCCGAAGAGACAGACATAAGAACGAAGTGAAACACATGCCGGCCAGTCAAGTGTCCTGAACAGTAGTGCTGGGCTAGCAGGACTCCGGTGAAGCGGGCTGTAGTGGACTACTATGGCTCGAGGAACACTAGACCACATTTCCCCATAAGAAAGGCTGCCAAGGATAAACAACTAGATTGTCGGATCCCACTCCATTTCAATCATACACACAATATGCCCGATATGAGTGCATACAACATGGCATCACAACAAAACTCTACAACTCAAGTACTTTGTTTAAAGGCTCCAGAGAGCCATACATAACATGTTCATACAGGTAGGGGTCACATGACCCGACACTCAAGTCATACAAGCATACAAGCACAAGCGGAAGTAAATAGTCTGAGTACAGACACTAGAAAGCAAGAAGGCTTCTGAAGCCTGTCAATCTACATAGGGCCCTCCGTGGCCAGGATCACCACCTGGGTGGCTAGTCACTCGTCGACATCAAGGTCTACGTAGAACCCATCGGAGGGGGCATGTTGTCGTCTGAAAACAGTAGTTAAGCAAACATGAGTACAAAGGTACTCAGCAAGTCTTACAACACAACCTACTATACATGCTCATTCTCAAGAAGGTGGTGGAGTTATTGCAGCAAGCCAGCTTTGACTCTTGGCTAAGCTATCCTACGAGACTCCACTAGTAAAAATAGTTTCGCACACGAGTCCACTACTCACCAACACAATACTCCACTGGGGATCCTCCCTCGTCATCCTACGAGAGGGCCATCCTCGGTACTCACACTTATCTTGAGTCTTTTAGTAGTATCCATTAACTTGTCTATGAACTGTATAGGCAACCAAGTAGTCCTTTACCGTGGACGCGGCTATTCGAATAGTTTTATACCCTGCAGGGGTGTACTTCGTCACACATGTTTCCACCACTTAGCGTCTGCACACGACATGTGCTCGGCAGACTTCAAGCGAAAACCGACATGGGTGTAGACCACGACCTGACTAACCTCACAAGTCTCTAGTCCAGGTTTATCGCCTATTCAGGTTCCATCCGCAAGGAAATCCGGCCGGGGTGTCCTCAACGGCCCCAAACGATGTGTACAGGGTCCCGAGACGCCAAACGGGCGCCCCCGACCACAGTGTATCTACCGCATCATAGCCCACCCCTAGGGTCAGCGCTATGCACGGCCGCCAACACATAACCTACAAACACCAGAAACTAGTTGCAACTCCTGAACAAAGGGCGAGAGGGGTCAGTAAGTCGAGCGCGGTCATATTTCAGGGCCCAATGTGTGGTAGTAGCTGAATCTTAAATCACGCATACAGATCTCAGTTCTTATGGACAGCCTCAATGAAACAACCCACCATGTACTCCTACATGGCCTCTCATCGATACCTTTACCAAAACATGTTCAACACATCCCTCACATTACCGACATAATCATTTCACTCTAGCCCATCACCCAGATGAACCAGACCTGACACAACACTAAGCATAGCAGGCATAGCAAGGTAGGAATCACATACATGGCTCGATCAACTCCTACACATGCTAGTGGGTTTCATCTAGTTACTGTGGCAATGACAGGTCATGCAGAAGATAAGGGTTCAACTACCGTAGCACACAACAATTTGAATTGTGTTGTCTTAATGCAGTAAACAAGAGCAGAAGCGAGAACATGGGTTTGTATCGGAATGATCAATGGGTTGCTTGCCTGTTGTAGTGGTAGTAGGGTACTGCCCTTCAGACGGATACTCGGGGTTATCCTCTGAGGCAGAACCTACCACGAAAGACACACCGAACATAATCAACACATGACAATATGCAACAATATGATGCATGCTATGACATGGCAAAATGAATGCGTCTTGGCAAAGATTCAAATGATAGTTCATTTATCTTAGCCTTATTAGTGCATTATCTTATTTTGCTTAAACAGAAAGGTTATCTTGTTTTGTCATGCATGAAACCATTACAGATGGATAGATTGAATTTTTCTGGTCATTTTTCATATATAAATCTTTGCATTTGGAGCTATGGTTGATTTTCTATGATTTTTAGAAGTTTTGGCTATTTTCTGGAATTTCCTACTAAAGAATAAATCCAGTAATTGAATTAATGCGTCAGCATGACATAGGTGTGATGTCAGCGGGTCAACTGGGTCAGCCAGGTCAAACCTGACTGGTGGGCCCTGTCTGTCAGTGACTCAGCTAATTAATAGAATTAAATTAACACTAATTAACTGTCAGTGGGGCCTGGGCCCACATGTCAGTGACTAAACTAATTAAAATTAGTTAGAACTAATCCTAAACTAATTTGCAGGCTGGGCCCACCTATCATAGACTCAGGGGGGTCAACCTGGGCCCACACGGGGGTCAAACAGGGTCAACTCACCGGCGTCTAGCTGCCAGCAAGGCCAGACGCGGCGGAGCAGCGCGGGATTTGCACTCCGGCGACCAAAAGGACGGCGGAGACTATCTACGTGATGCGGGGAGGAATCCGCATCGAGTGGTGGCAGTGGGTGGAGCTGGGGTGGCCGCAAACGTCACCGGCGACGAGTTTGGCGGCGGCCGGAGCTGGGGTAAGGTTGAACTAGTCCATAGGGGGCACGGGGAGGCGCGTGGTTTGGTGCGTTGAGCTCCTGGAGGTGTGGTAGGACTAGTGGACAGGGTGGCACGGCCATTGGGTGGTCGGAGCCTCGTCGGCGACGAGCTCCGCGGCGGTGCGTGTGGGTGAGCTACGTGCGGTCGCTATGGGGCTCGAGAGAGAGAACGGAGAGGGTGGGGAGGTGGCTGAGCTCACGGGGGTCTCGTCGAGGCAGTCGGCGAGGTCGGGGATGAGCTGATGCGGCGGGGACAGCGAAGGGGATATCCGGTGGTCGGAGTTGAGGACGAGCTCCGTGCAGTGTCTCTGGGGCGAGCGAGCGCTCGGGGCTCGGCCTACTTGATGTAGTCGACGACGGCGGAGCTTCCTGGCACGATGAGGCAACGAATGGACGACGGTGGCTGCGATGGAGCTTGTCGGCGGTGACGGCTGCGCTCGGCAGGGAGATGGGGAGAGAGCCAGAGAGGGGGAGAGGCCACGGGCAGAGTGGGAAGAAAGAAAGGGAGACGTGGGGGTCAGTGTGGCACTCGTAGACGCCTCCAGGGCATCGGCGGAAGCAGGAGGTGGCCGGCGTGTGGCCGCGAGCGCCGGCCACGCGCTCCTCGTCCTCCTGGCGAGAGGAGGAGGACGACTGGCAAGAGCCAGTGGACTGGGCCGAGCCGCGTGGGCTGGTGGGCTGCGCCAGGTAAGTCCCTGTTCTTTCTCTCCTTTTCTGTTTTTTTATTTATTCTATTATTTCTGTAACTTCAGGGCTTTATTAAAAATGCCAGGGCATTACCATAAATCATAAAATTAATCATGGCCGCTGCTTAGAATATATCCAACAACGAACATTTTAGTTTATGATTATTTGAGCATTTAAAATATTTTATAGCATTTAAATGCCCAAATGCAAATACTATAAGGATTAATCCAATGACGTTATATGTCCTAGAAAAATGTGCACCATTTTTTCAGGGGTTTTAACCCAAAACAAAAAGGGTGGGCTTTTTAGAAGGGCATTCCAGGGGGGGTGCTAGGGGTTCTGTCATCCCCATTTAAAATTTAAGAGGAATTTAAACATGATGCACACTCTAATGCTTGAACTAGCTAGGGTGTGACAACTCACCCCCACTCAAAAGAATCTTGTCCCGAGATTTAGGATCCTCCGGGAAGAAGGTGGGGTACTCGAGTCGAAGACAATCCTCCCTTTCCCAAGTGGCTTCTTTCTCGGAATGGTGTGACCATTGAACCTTGAGAAACTTGATATTATGACGTCGAGTGGTACGCTCGACTTGATCAAGGATACGAACGGGATATTCCCGATATGAGAGGTTATCTTGTAGATCAAGCGTTTTGTGGTCCACTCCACGGATAGGATCCACGAAGCAACGCCTGAGTTGAGAAACGTGGAAGACATCGTGAACTCTGGAAAGATGCGAAGGTAGTTCCAATTGGTAGGCAACTTCTCCTTGTTTGGCAAGAATGCGAAAGGGTCCGATGTAGCAAGGAGCCAATTTGCCTTTGATACCGAAACGATGGGTTCCCTTTAGCGGAGTAACCCGAAGGTAAGCCTTCTCGCCGACTTCAAAAGTCATGAGCTTATGTTTACGATCGTATTGACTCTTTTGACGAGACTGGGCTGTTTTCAATTTCTCACGAATAACGCGAACCTGCTCTTCTGCTTCCTGAATCATATCCGGGCCAAAGAGTTGTCTTTCCCCGGTTTCTGACCAGTTAAGAGGCGTTCAACATTTTCGTCCATAGAGAACTTCGAAAGGAGCCTTGCCCAAGCTAGCTTGATAACTATTGTTATAAGCAAACTCCGAGAATGGAAGGCATTTCTATCAACCCATTTCGAACGAGATGACAAAAGCTCGGAGCATATCTTCTAGAATTTGATTGACTCGCTCTACTTGACCACTTGATTGAGGATGGAAGGCGGTGCTAAAAGAGAGACGAGTTACCATAGCATTTTGGAAACTTTCCCAAAATCGAGAGGTGAAGAGACTCCCCCGGTCCGAATTAATTTCCAATGGGACACCATGAAGTGACACTATTCGGGAGATGTATAACTCAGCTAGCTGGCTAGCGGTGATATTCTCACGAACAGGTAGAAAGTGGGCTACTTTGGAAAGACGGTCGATCACGACGAAGATGGCATTATTCCCTCTCTTGGTCCTGGGAAACCCAGTGATGAAATCCATACTGATTTTATCCCATTTCCACTCAGGAATAGCCAAAGGTTGAAGGGTGCCAGCAGGCCGTTGATGCTCTGCTTTAACACGATGACAAACGTCGCAATTAGCAATGTATTGAGTGATTTCTTTCTTCATCCTAGTCCACTAAAACCTCTGGCGTAGGTCTTGATACATTTTAGTACTACCGGGATGAATGGTGAGAGGGGATTCATGAGCTTCCTTAAGGATTAACTGGCGTAGATGTTGTTTCTTGGGATCCACCAAACGGTTCTCTAAGAAGACAGCACCTCGCTCATCCACGGAAAAACATTTAGCAACTCCGCTAGCAATGTTTTCCTTAATCCGTAATATGCCCTTATCACGCTTCTGGGCAGCTATGATTTGATCCATAAGGGTAGGTTTCGCCACTAGGGTGGATAGAAAACCTCGAGGAACAATTGGAAGATTAAGCTTACAAAATTCCTCATGGAGAAGTGGTTGACTTTGTTGTAACATCAGGTTGTTACAATAGGACTTACGACTTAGTGCATCACCCATGACATTGGCTTTGCCCGGGGTGTAAGTTATTCCTAAGTCGTAATCGAGATCAACTCGGCCCAACGTCTTTGCCAGAGATTCAAATACGGTTGGGTGAAGATATATTTCAAACTTTGGTGATCGGTGAAGATCTTGCAACGATTACCGAGGAGGTAATGTCGCCAAGTTTTGAGTGCATGGACTACAGCTGCAAGCTCTAGATCATGTGTGGGATAGTTTTCCTCATGTGGGTGTAATTGCCGTGAAGCATAGGCAATTACCTGACGATCTTGCATGAGTATGCAACCTAGTCCTTGTCGCGAGGCGTCGCAATAGATAATAAAGTCCTTGGAGAAATCTAGTGGTACCAGTACGGGAGCAGATGTCAGATGTCTTTTCAGTTCCTGAAAGCTGAACTCGCACTGTGGAGTCCACTCGAACTTTTTATCTTTCTTGAGGAGTTCAGTTAGAGGTTTAGCAACCTTGGAGAAATTCTCGAAGAAGCGACGGCAGTAGCTCGCTAAGCCAAGGAAGCTCCAAACTTTTTTGACCGTCTTAGGTGGAGTCCAATCAAGGACAGCTTGAACTCGCTCGGGATTGACAGCAATACCCTTACCAGAGATTACATGGCCTAGATAGGTCACTTCTGGCAACCAAAATTCACACTTGGAGAATTTGGCATAAAGGCGACGCTCTCGAAGTTTCGTCAATACCAGCCTTAGATGTTCGACATGTTCCTCTTCATTCTTGGAGTAGATGAGTATGTCATCGAGGTATACTACGACGAATTTATCCAAATACTCCATGAAGACCGAGTTCATTAACCGAGAGAAGGTGGCTGGAGCATTGGTTATACCGAAGGACATAACGGTGTACTCGTATTGGCCATAACGAGTAACAAAGGCCGTTTTGGGAATGTCCCCATTTCTGATTTTGATTTGATGGTAGCCCAACCTCATATCCATCTTGGAAAAGACTGAGGATCCAGCGAGCTGATCATACAGATCGTTGATCCTGGGAAGCGGATACTTGTTCTTGATAGTGACCAAGTTGATAGGTCGGTAATCTACAACCATTCGATCCCTTCCATCCTTCTTCTTGACGAAGAGGACGGGGCAAGCCCAAGGAGAGGAACTAGGACGGATGAAACCCTTTTTCAAGGACTCATCGAGTTGGTTCTTAAGCTCGGCTAGTTCTAAAGGTGCCATCTTGTAGGGTCTTCTAGAAATTGGAACGGTTCCTGGAACAAGGTCTATCACAAACTCGACATCCCTGTCAGGTGGAACACCTGGCAGTTCTTCTGGAAAGACATCCGGAAAGTCTCGGACTACCGGAACATCCTCAAGGTCTAGAAGGGGGTTGGCGTTTAGGGAGTAAAGCTGGCGCTTGGCCACTCGAGTTAAGACATTGACTATCTTGCCCGATGGGTGGCTAAGTTGAACGGTTCTAGTGGCACAATCAATCTTAGCATAATGAGCTGACATCCAGTCCATACCCAAGATGATGTTTATGTCCAAGGACTTGAGAGCTATTAAGGATGCAAGGAAGACAAGTCTATCGACAAGAATTTAGTTCCCATGGCTTACTCTAGAAGTTTGCCATCTAGAGCCAGGGGTTTGAATTTCCATGGTAGAGGGCATGTCACAGAATGCCGTGTTATGCAATCGAGCATAGTTCTCGGATATGAATGAATGAGATGGTCCAGTATCGAAAAGAACAGATGCCGGATGACAATTAACAAGGAGCGTACCAAGGACGACGTTAGGATCCTCATGAGCCTCCTCGGCTAAAACATAGTTGACATGGCCACGTGCAGTGGTGACCGGCTTGGCATAGAATGTCTTTCCTGCTGGCTTACCACGGTCAACGGACTTTCCAGACTGATTGGGGTTGTTCTGGGGACACTCTCGACTATAGTGACCCGGCTCTCCACACTTGAAACATGTCACCACATTGGGGTGTGGAGCAGCATTAGCAGCGGGGCCACCATAGGGCTTGGGCGGTACAAACTGCTGGTTGGGACGAGGCGCCTCAAAGGATGGCCTCGGAATGAACCTAGGTGGCAGGGCCATGCTTGGGATCCACACCCGGTGCTTCTGAGCTCCAGAGCTGGATGAAGAGCCAAAATCACGGGAGTGCTTGCGTGAAGCGTCATAATCAGTCTGGCCTGTCTCAGCGCTGATGGCTTTATTGACCAACTTCCGAAAGGATGTGCACTCGTGCAGACGAAGATCGCGGCGAAGCTCAGGGCTAAGTCCCTTGCGGAACCTAGCCTGCTTCTTAGCGTCGATAGATACCTCTTCAGGAGCATAACGTGCCAGATTCCCAAATTCACGACTATATGTATCCACAGTCAGTCTTCCTTGGGTGAAATTGCAGAACTCCTCCCTCTTGCGATCTATGAGACCTTCCGGAATGTGATGCTCACGGAAAGCCTCACTGAATTCAGCCCAAGTAGTGATTTGGCCGAACGGGCGCATAGCTTCAAAATTTTCCCACCAAAGGCTAGCAGGACCTTCGAGATGATAGGCAGCATAAGTAACCTTGTCGGCTTCGGCTACATTGGCAGAACATAGCTTGTGGGTGATGCTGCGAAGCCAGTCATCCGCGTCGAGGGGCTCGACGGAATGGTTAAACTTTGGTGGGTACAGCTTGATAAAGTCATTGATTGACACCAAGTCATTTCGCGGATGGCGTGCAGTGTTCTGCTCAATCCGCTCCAGTAAGCGGTTAGTCTCACACTTGTTTCTTTCCGCCTCCAGCATCACTTCGGCCAGAGAGTGCGGGTGAGGCAGATTTTCACCCCTAGCTGCACTGGCTTCCCCCTGCTCCGGGCCAGCAGGGTTGCTGTGGGTGTTGACCATCCTAGGAGAAAACAAGACAACGGTTTAGATAAGGATGGCTCAAACTTAGCAAGGAAGTGCATAATGTAATGGATAACACGGAATGCAGAGATGTTCATCCGTATGTCATGGTAATATAAAACTGCCATGTATATAGCAACGGTCATACACACCATACATAGTTTAGTACAAGCCCAGACTACAGTACAACTATGATGAAAAATGTTACATCTCATCGGAGGCATTCCAAGCTCCTATGCATTATTTGTCTACACCTCCGGAATTGATTACACACAAAGTCATATTCCACAAGTCACGCACGACAGTGGAGATACAACTATTACAATACTAGTGATACTACTACTAACTCAGACAGCTCCATAGTGGTCCTCATAGAAGTCACCTCCATAGCCTGGAAGTTCAACGTGATCATCCAGGAACAGACGGTCCTGAGGAGCTTGTGGACCAAAGGGGCTAGGATGAGGTCTTGGACCAGCAAGTGGTGGCCTGCGGGGACCACGGGGAGGGGTGATGCCTCCCACATCACGCCAATCCACCATGTCTGGCAGAGCAGTTCTCACAGGATACAGATCCCTTGTATCCATACATCCTGCTTGCACTGCAGGTGCAAACCGAGTCAATGTGGCCCAATGATCAGCACGGGTGTTGAAAAGCTCCAGCCTCAAGGCCCGATTCTCTCGGTCCTTATACTTGAGCATCTCGGCAGTTGTACGAGTTAATGAGTCCTCCTGAGTGGAGTCAGCATAGATAGCCTGAGGATACCCTTGCGCTCCCGGAAGTGAAGGCATGTAATGGAAGTCGGTGTTCCGAAGCAGGCCAGTCCGGACTCGCATGATGGTCATCATGGAATAGGCAGCATCCTGCACAGCCATCTCAACAGTAACCCCGAGTCCATAGGAACAGTGGAGGGGCTTGGTAGATCCAGGATAAGAAGGAAATATCCTGACGGTGCAGAAATATTGGCTTTGATTAAAGTCTCGGAACTGCTCTTCGACAGTGTATTCGGGATACCAACGGTAACCCGTCTCGATCATTACCCGGACTAACATAGCAGTATGACCGGGCACATCAAGGCATCGGGTCAGGCGAACCACTTGGTTTTGAGCACGAGTGGCCATCTGAAATCACAACCACAATGCAAAGACATTAGAATTTCTAGGGAAAATTGGACAGCATAACAGCTGTAAATGCTCAGAAAAAGATTTGAGACATCCACAACAGTTTGCAATACCACTCAACAACATCATATCAAGGTTCTGATTCAACTGGAAACATACTAAAACTAGTAGAAACTATACTGAGGCTTGTAACAACAATCCTATAAGCTACTACGGATTAGTAACATGTGAACCTGATAGAAGAAGAGAGCCTAGTCCTTAACACACGTTGAATGAGAAGAGAATGACTCAGATCAGAGGGCATAAGGTAAAGAAGTAAAAGATCCTTACGTTCCCTCCCACAATCAATTCCCCTACATATAACTAAAGCATTTCAAGACTCGACATCGACCAGTTTGGCTCAACGAACCTATAGGCAGTCCGGCTCTGACGGCAACGCTGTCAGGACCCCGATTCCAAGTCACATCGATCTAACCGGTAACACCTCATATCACATTGCGGCCTCACGCACGGTATCCCACGGGTGTCGCCTTACCATGGCTCGGGACCGTTTGCGCCTTTTGGCACACGTATATGATAGTGTCGCTAGCATCCATATGACAGAGAACCCGGGCCGACATGGCTAGTCGTGAACCCAAAGCGGCACAGACCTATGTAGACAGGCATACATGAATCACATCGAGCATGTCGGTCATCAGCGAGTGAATCCGGGCTATAGCACTGGGCTAACAGGACTCCGGGGAACCCGGGCTGTAGCAGGCTAGGCAGGACTCCGGATGTCACCGCGTGACATTTCCCCGAAGGGACAGACATAGGAACAAAGTGAAACACATGCCGTCCAGTCAAGTGTCCTAAACAGTAGTGCTGCGCTAGCAGGACTCCGGTGAACCGGGCTGTAGCGGACTACTATGGCTCGAAGAACACTAGACTACATTTCCCCATAAGAAAGGCTGCCAAGGATAAACAACTAGATTGTCGGATCCCACTCATACCAAGCATTTCAATCATACACACAATATGCCCGATATGAGTGCATACAACATGGCATCACAACAAAACTCTACAACTCAAGTACTTTGTTTAAAGGCTCCAGAGAGCCATACATAACATGTTCATACAGGTAGGGGTCACATGACCCGACACTCAAGTCATACAAGCATACAAGCACAAGCGGAAGTAAATAGTCTGAGTACAGACACTAGAAAACAAGAAGGCTTCTGAAGCCTGTCTATCTACATAGGGCCCTCCGTGGCCAGGATCACCACCTGGGTGGCTAGTCACTCGTCGACATCAAGGTCTACGTACAACCCATCGGAGGGGGCATGTTGTTGTCTGAAAACAGTAATTAAGCAAACATGAGTACAAAGGTACTCAGCAAGTCTTACAACATAACCTACTATACATGCTCATTCTCAAGAAGGTGGTGGAGTTATTGCAGCAAGCCAGCTTTGACTCTTGGCTAAGCTATCCTATGAGACTCCACTAGTAAAAATAGTTTCGCACACGAGTCCACTACTCACCAACACAATACTCCACCGGGGATCCTCCCTCGTCATCCTACGAGAGGGCCATCCTCGGTACTCACACTTATCTTAAGTATTTTAGTAGTATCCATTAACTTGTCTATGAACTGTATAGGCAACCAAGTAGTCCTTTACCAAGGACGCGGCTATTCAAATAGTTTTATACCCTGCAGGGGTGTACTTCGTCACACATGTTTCCACCACTTAGCGTCTGCACATGACATGTGCTCGGCAGACTTCAAGCGAAAACCGACGTGGGTGTAGACCATGACCTGACTAACCTCACAAGTCTCTAGTCCAGGTTTATCGCCTATTCAGGTTCCATCCGCAAGGAAATCCGGCCGGGGTGTCCTCAACGGCCCCAAACGATGTGTACAGGGTCCCAAGACGCCAAACGGGCGCCCGACATACCCGGCCAAAGTGTATCTACCGCATCATAGCCCACCCCTAGGGTCAGCGCTACGCACGGCCGCCAACACATAACCTACAAACACCAGAAACTAGTTGCAACTCCTGGACAGAGGGCGAGAGGGGTCAGTAAGTTGAGCGGGGTCATATTTCAGGGCCCAATGTGTGGTAGTAGCTGAATCTTAAATCACGCATACAGATCTCAGTTCTTATGGACGGCCTCAATGAAACAACCCACCATGTACTCCTACATGGCCTCTCATCGATACCTTTACCAAAACATGTTCAACACATCCCTCACATTACCGACATAATCATTTCACTCTAGCCCATCACCCAGATGAACCAGACCTGACACAACTCTAAGCATAGCAGGCATAGCAAGGTAGGAATCACATACATGGCTCAATCAACTCCTACACATGCTAGTGGGTTTCATCTAGTTACTGTGGCAATGACAGGTCATGCAGAGGATAAGGGTTCAACTACCGTAGCACACAGCAGTTTGAATCGTGTTGTCTTAATGCAGTAAACAAGAGCAGAAGCGAGAACATGGGTTTGTATCAGAATGATCAATGGGTTGCTTGTCTGTTGTAGTGGTAGTAGGGTACTGCCCTTCAGACGGATACTCGGGGTTATCCTCGGAGGCAGAACCTACCATGAAAGACACACCAAACATAATCAACACATGACAATATGCAACAATATGATGCATGCTATGACATGGCAAAATGAATGTGTCTTGGCCTAATGCAAGCTAAAACAGAAAGGAATGAACCCATTTGAATCAAAGAATCAAATGATAGTTCATTTATCTTAGCCTTATTAGTGCATTATCTTATTTTGCTTAAACAGCAAGGTTATCTTGTTTTGTCAATCATGAAACCATTATAGATGGATAGATTGAATTTTTCTGATCATTTTTCATATATAAATCTTTGCATTTGGAGCTATGGTTGATTTTCTATGATTTTTAGAAGTTTTGGCTATTTTCTGGAATTTCCTATTAAAGAATAAATCCAGTAATTGAATTAATGCGTCAGCATGACATAGGTGTGATGTCAGCGGGTCAACTGGGTCGGCCAGGTCAAACCTGACTGGTGGGCCCTGTCTGTCAGTACTCAGCTAATTAACAGAATTAAATTAACACTAATTAACTGTTAGTGGGGCCTGGGCCCACATGTCAGTGACTAAACTAATTAAAATTAGTTAAAACTAATCCTAAACTAATTAGCAGGCCGGCCCCACCTGTCATAGACTCAGGGAGGGTCAACCCGGGCCCACACGAGGGTCAAACAGGGTCAACTCGCCGGCGTCTAGCCGCCGGCGAGGCCAGACGAGGCGGAGCAGCGCGGGATTTGCACTCCGACGACCAAAAGGACAACGGAGACTATCTACATGATGCGGGGAGAAAGCCGCGTCGAGTGGTGGCAGTGGGTGGAGCTGGGGTGGCTGGAAACATCGCCGACGACGAGTTTGGCGGCGGCCGGAGCTCGGGTAAGGTTGAACTAGTCGCTAGGGGGCACGGGGAGGCGCGTGGTTTGGTGCATTGAGCTCTTGGAGGTGCGGTAGGACTAGTGGACAGGGTGGCGCGGCCATTGGGTGGCCGGAGCCTCGTCGGCAACGAGCTCCGCGGCGGTGCATGCTGGTGAGCTATGTGCGGTCGCTACGGGGCTCGAGAGAGAGAACGGAGAGGGTGGGGAGGTGGCTGAGCTCACGGGGGTCTCGTCGAGGCAGTTGACGAGGTCAGGGATGAGCTGATGCGGCGGGGACGGCGAAGGGGATCTCCAGTGGACGGAGTTGAGGACGAGCTCGGTGCAGCGTCTCCGGGGCGAGCGAGCGCTCGGGGCTCGGCCTACTCGATGTAGTCGACGACGGTGGAGCTTCCTGGCACGATGAGGCAACTGGACGGCGGTGGCTGTGGTGGAGCTTGTCGGCGGCGACGGCTGTGCTCGGCAGGGAGATGGGGAGAGAGCCAGAGAGGGGGAGAGGCCACGGGGAGAGTGGGAAGAAAGAGAGGGAGACGTGGGGGTCGGCGTGTCACTCGTAGACGCCTCCAGGGCATCGGCGGAAGCAGGAGGTGGCTAGCGTGTGGTCGCGGGCACCGGCCACGCGCTCCTCCTCCTCCTGGCGAGAGGAGGAGGACGACTGGCAAGAGCTAGTGGACTGGGCCGAGCCGGGTGGGCTGGTGGGCTGCGCCAGGTAAGTCCCTGTTCTTTCTCTCCTTTTCTATTTTTTATTTATTCTATTATTTCTGTAACTTCAGGGCTTTATTAAAAATGCCAGGGCATTACCATAAATCATAAAATTAATCATGGCCACTGCTTAGAATATATCCAACAACAAACATTTAAGTTTATGATTATTTGCGCATTTAAAATATTTTATAGCATTTAAATGCCCAAATGCAAATACTATAAGGATTAATCCAATGACCTTAGATGTCCTAGAAAAATGTGCACCATTTTTGTCAGGGGTTTTAACCCAAAACAAAAAGGGTGGGCTTTTTAGAAGGGCATTTCAGGTTCATTGAAAAAGTTTTTAGTAAACCGTAGTTGTTCCAGGGGGGTGCTGGGGGTTCTGTCATCCCCATTTAAAATTTAAGAGGAATTTAAACATGATGCACACTCTAATGCTTGAACTAGCTAGGGTGTGACAATCATCTCATCCTGTTTAGTGTTTATAGTCATCATATTTTGAATTATGGCATTCTATCTGTGAATGTATGTGAATTATGGCAGGCCAACCTATTTAATAAACACATTATATAGTTATGTCATGTCATCCTGTTTACATAGTCTCATATTTTGAACTATGTCTTTCCATCTTTTTTAGTTAGCCATCATAATGTGAAATTGTGTCATGCTATCCTGTTTAGTTAGCCATCATATATGTGAAATTGTGTCATGCTATCTTGTTTGCTTAGACAACATAAATATGAATTATTTCATGCCCTCTTTTATTCCCCACTATCCATTGCACCTATCTATCATACAATGTCTATACTTTCAATTACTTTTCTTGTTTATCAGCCATTTGAATTGGAGAGCGTGATGGCAGTATCTAAGGGAGTAACAACACGGTCTTCAGAAAAGATAGTGCTACCAGTTGATGCAGATAGAACCACGGTTGTACTTGCCCAAGGACCAGATCCACCGCACATAACCCAGACTCTCGCAGATTGTACCCCTACCCAGTTGGACAGAGAACCAGCTACACCCCATCTAACCCCAACCCCGGCAGTTAGTAACCCAGTTCCAGTTGACACAGCACCGTCTCCACCACAGAGCACCCAAACACGAGCAGTTAGTAAGGGAACTGCAGTGCCCAAAGCACAAGGACCACCACTCCGAATCCCAACTCAACGCTTAAAGGAGAAGAAGATTTGTTCTCAGGTCAGGTTCTATAGCTATGGTTCATACTGCTTTTCTCTTGCATGACTGTATTTACTCATACCAACTATTTTCAAATTTGAAGGATGGAATTGAAACTCCAATGGCGCAACAGGTATGTTTTAAACTTGTTTCTTTAACTGGTTTGCTGTTGTAACCTGCTCTATGTTGATTTCAGTTTCAATTGAATAAACAGTTATGTTCTCATGTCATGCACATTACAAGTGTTGTTATTGCTCTATAGTTACCCACACTTATATTCTGTCTATTCTGCTTTGTCTTGAACAAATATTATTTGAACTATGTCTCTATCTTGATTTGGCAACAAAAACTAGAATGATATAGACCATAAAGTGACCATGGTACATAGATATATGTTTGCTTCATGCTGTTATCCTGTCCACTTTACTACTGAACTCATTTACCAAAATGAGTTTCATATACAACATGGTAAACATGTGATGTGTCTGCTTGTTTCTCTTCTAGAATGCAGACAAAATATTGGAAAACAGTACCGCATTATCCAATGGTAAAGGAAGTAATGCAGATAAGGTTCAAGATAGTGAGACATCCCTGTTGGTCTCCAAGAAAGCTGATAAAAACTATCTTGACGACAGTGAGGGAACCCAAAAGTCCTATCTTGATATAGTGTTCGAGTTACTGGCCACTACTGCTGGCACAAGCTCTTCGAACTCGCTGCCTGAATCAGTTCGTCTTCTTGAGTCTCAACTTCAAGTTGAAATACATCGATCAGATGTGCTGCGACAGGAAGCTGAAGGACTAAGGAAGTCCCTCTAGAATTCAGATGCATATTTTCTGGTGCAACAGCAAGCGCTGGAGGATTTAAGCGCCAAACAAGAGAAAGTTAATAAGCTTGCTAACCATCTTGCCAGCATTATGGGTACCCAGGATATTGTTTCTTGAGATCTTCTGAAGTGGTTTCAGTTCTGGATCTGTTTTGCTGCGGCATTTATTTGCGCTGGTCGCCAACTTTGACAACCAGTGTATATGATATGCTTCTTTGTTCCCTATATTTGCACTGGTGGCGAACTTTGATGCCCAGTGGATGTAATATGTGTAATAGCCGTGATAGCCTAGCGTTAGTTGCTTGCGTATTTATTTCCTTGTTGTCTTGTTTATTTGTTTGCTTGTAGTCATTGCAGTTCTTTTTCCGCGGTTAGCTAGTGGCTGCAATAACCTATTTTTTAAAACTAGGCCACAATAACCATGGGCTAATATTTACTGTAGTGACACTGGGCCTCCTACTGGCCATAGAAACAGTGGGCCTTCTACGGTCCATAGAAACAATGGGCCTTCTGCGGGTCATATTATCAATGGGCCTTATACGGGTCGTATAATCGATTGGCCAAACATGGGCCAAACAGACCGCATTATGGCCGTAAACGGGCTAGAGTTGGAATCGTTCGTTCATGGGCCGACCATAACGGGCCATCGTTAATAGGCCGTATTTGATGACACTATGAAATCGGCCCAACGTATTAACGGACCACAAACGGGCCGACTGTAACCACGGGCTGAATTTGGCCCACAAGCAGAAAATGACAGTAACGGGCCGTAAGTATACGAATGCTGGAAATGAGCCCAAGAATAAATGGGCTCTGAGAAGGCCGAAAGATAACATGGGCTGGAAATGGCCCAACGGAATAACGGGCCGTTAATGGGTATAAAGTGATACACTGTTCATTACGGGCCAGTTTCACCACCGGCCGTTAATGGGTGTAAAGTGATACATTGTTCATTACGGGTCAGTTTCACCATGGGCCGTTAGTAGGCCAAGAGTTACATAGGGCCTCATATGGGCCAAAAGACGTCATGGGCCATACATGGGCCAGAAGTGAAAATTGGCCGGAATCATATTGGATGGCCCAGATGACGCTACTGGGCCTAATTCAGATAGGGCGTAACGGGCCTTGGGTTAGCGGGTTGTAAATGGGCTATATTCGAACAGGCCGTTAACATGCTTTCCATGGGCCGGCCCGCTAGCTTTTGACCAAGTCAAACGGGCTGGCCTTTTCACAGGAATGGGCCTCTGTTGGGCCGTGCCACGTGTCGATGTATCATAGGCGCCTATCTCACCCACTGACGAGCTGATACGTGTTTCGTCCGGCCAATAAGAATTTTACACGTGGAAATATCCCATTGGTCGGTGCTGTTAACGGGTTATCGGATCCAAAACCCGACCCGATAGCTTAACGGTGTTCCGTTACGGTGGATGCCACGTGTCGGTCACCCTTGACGAAAGCACTTCTGTGACGCGCGATTTATCATCATGGAAGTGGACACTTCCGTGATGATAATTTTGGTAATGTCATGGAACACTTCTACGACAACACAGGTATGACTATCTTGATTCTGTCATAAATTTGTCATGGATGTACATGCATGACAAAAAAGTGACCTACTGTGACAAACACATATCATCACGGAAGTGTATTTTGTTTTGTAGTGTTTATGTGTAAGAGAGCGTATCATATCACATGGTTTGGATGCACCGGCGAAGTTTGCACCAACTCTCAAGGTGAGAAAGGGCAATGCACGGTACCGAAGAGGCTAGCAATGATGGAAGGGTGAGAGTGCGTATAATCCATGGACTCAACATTAGTCATAAAGAACTCACATACTTTTTGCAAAAATCTACAATTCATCAAAAACCAAGTATTACGCGCATGCTCCTAGGGGGGTAGATTGGTAGGAAAAGACCACCGCTCGTCCCCGACCGCCACTCATAAGGAAGACAATCAAATAACACCTCATGTTTCAAATTTGTTACACAACGTTTACCATACATGCATGCTACGGGACTTGCAAACTTCAACACAAGTATTTCTCAAATTCACAACTACTCAACTAGCACAACTTTGATATCACTATCTCCATATCTAAAAACAATCATCAAGTATCAAACTTCTCTTAGTATTGAATGCACTTATATGAAAGTTTTAATTATGCCTATCGGAGTAATCGACCACGGGTACCCTGAGGACGGCAAGATGATATTTCAAGACATCGGGGCTAGCAAAGCCCCTCAGTACGACTACGCCGGCCAGCCGGCTGCCGACTGCGCCAACCAGCCGGCTGCCGACTGCAGCCTGACGCGAGCCCGACATGACGACCGTACCCGGCAATGTTCACGTGACACCCCAGCCATCATGTACAGTGTCACTTGTCCGCTGGCACTATTTATGAAGTGATCCAGGGGACAAGGATGGCACCCCACCATGCCACTAGCTAGCTAGCTACCATGCCTACATGGCTTACATCCTAAGCTAACTCCCACTATATATATGAGCATCTATCCATCCATCCAGGATGGACTCACACACACTCACGCATGAGCACTCATATGCTCACGGTCATGAGCATGGCCGGCCACTAGCATGCCTCACATAGGCATATACCAGATCAGATGCACTTGGCACTGATCCCAGATACAGCTCCAGGAGCACTTTGTACTGCCCGATGTACACCCCAGATAGACACACTCACACATGCAGTAGTAGGAGTATTATCTCTCCGGAGAGCTCAGAAGCTGGGTAAACCACCACGTGCTACTCGCATACCCGCTCCCGGTCCTATCAGCAGGAGTCTTGCTCACACACTAAGTCCTTGTGGCATCTGTCGACTCACAAGCCCCCCGTGAGAAATACCACGACAGTTGGCTCCCACCGTGGTGTGGTACTACTACTATGCTACTACGCTGCTGCTGGTTTCGCTGTCCGGGCCGGACCATCTTCGTCTTCCCCACCGCGGCGTCGCACCGTCTCTCCGATAGCGCTCGGGGGCTCGACTTCGACCTGCCCCCGGAGCGGCCGTGCGGGACGGCGCGTCCTCACCGTCGGCCTCGCCATCATCGTCAGCACCGGTGCGGCGTCGCCTCCGTCTCTCCGGTGGCGCTCGGGGTCCCGACATCGACACGACCCCGGGGCGGCTGCGCGTGACGGCGCGTCCTCGCCGTCGGTCTCAGCATCAAGCGCCTTCTCCACACCCGCGTGCGCTGCTGCTCACCTGCCTTTTTGTTCGCCATACACTTCCCAGATGCAGGGCCATACATTGCACGTACACTGCTTGGCTACTACTCGTACTCAAGTCAGACAGTAGCCAGACTCTACTCATACATTTCCTAGATGCAAGTTCTGCAATGCTCATGCACCATTCCTAAGCTAACCATGCATCAGTCAATCAAAGTCAACCATGTGCCTCGCTCTGGCTCTTGCTCCGTCGCCGCCTGCGAGCATGTCCAGGCCTCCGCGTGCGCGCCCCCGCAGACCGCGGTGCTACTGCTCCGCCTCCTCCGTCCGTGGCCCGGCTACCCGCGTTGTTGCGCCGCCTGCGCCACCCGGCCTGCGGCCGGCTCGCGCCACTCGGTCGGCTCTCCGCCGCCTGTCCGCGCACCCGCGCGGCCGACCGGCCGGCCGACTCCTCCACCGCGATGCCCCGGCCGCTGCTCTGCCTACGAGCCCCGTCCCGGGCCGGCCGCCCGCTCGCGCGCCTGCACGTCGCTCCGCCTCACTCCAACCTCCGCGCCTTTCCACCGGCGCGGCCGCGCTCGCATCAGCCGCCTCCGCGCCCGGCCGCGCCGGCTCTGCCCTAAGTGCCCGGCCACCAGCACCGCGGCTGCCGCGTGCTCCTCCGCCCGCGCCGGCTGTGGGCCAGTCCTGGCCCGGCTGCCTGCCGGCTCCCTGCGGCCGCCCCCGCGCGCCGCCCTTTCCGGCCGCATGCCGGCTTCGAGCGGGCCGGCTGCCCGCAGCCCGGCCTCCTGTGCGCCCCGGACGCCTGTGCCTCGTCCACCGGATCGCCAAGCCGGCCCGGCCCGGCCGCCTGCTCCGCCTCCGCGCCGGCTTCGCCTTCTCGCCCCGCCAACCCGGACGGCCGGCTGCCCTGCTTCCGGCTCCTCTGCGAACCTGGGTGCTCCGCACCCGCATCGGTTGTCCGTCCCTGCACCGGCTGGCTCTGGGCCCCCGCCGGCTGCTGGGTGCTCCGCGCGAGCCGACTTCGGGCCCTCGCCGGCTCGCCTCCGCCCCGTTGCTCCGCAGCCGGCTCCGCGCGCCTCGCGCGCCCCCCGTCGGCTCTGGCGCTTGCCGCGTGCGCCGCTCGTCCGGGTTGCCGCTGGCGCCTCCCGCGCAGCCGACTCGCCACGCGGCCGGCTGTGCTGCGCCCGTCAGCGTCCGGCCTCGCCCCCGGCCGACCTCCCTCGCTTCTGCGCGTCTGGCTCGGGCCGGCTCCGGGTCCTCCGCCCCGCCTCCGCCAGCAGCCGGCACGCGCCAGCCAGCCCCCGTTGCAAACTGACTGCCGCCTTCGGCGAGCAAAGAAAAAACGAAAGAAAAAAGAGAAAAAGGGGCCGGGTGCCCATCCGGTTGTGTAGAAGAAGAGAAGAGCCGACCGGAGGAAAGTCAAAGGTGTCGGCTGGTTAAAAAAAAGGGGCCGGCTGGCTGGAGCTTGAGCCGGCTGTGTGGGAAAAGAGGCCGAGTGCCCAATCCGGCTGCCAGAGAAGAAAACTCAAGATATCGGCTGAAAAAAAGAGATAGAGATAGGATGCGAGCCGGCTGCTCGTTTCCAGAAGTCCGACTACCCAGCCGGATGGAAAAGAAATGTGCATCCGCCTGGGACAAAGAGAAGACAAAGTAGCTGCCGGAAGATCTGGCCCGACTGCTCAGCAGTCGGCCCGAATTTCGGGGGCTACATCCAACGGGTGCGCTGACGCGCCCCGCGAGAGGGAAGACAAAGTAGCTGCCGGAAGATCTGGCCCGACTGCTCAGCAGTCGGCCCGAATCTCGGGGGCTACACACAGCGGGTGCGCTGACGCGCCCGCGCGTAGAAGAAGACAAAGTAGTTGCTGGGAGATCCGGCCCGACTGCTCAGCAGTCAGCCCGAATCTCGGCGGCTACACCCAGTGGGTGCACTGACGCGCCCCTACAGAAGATTGCAGACAAGAGAAGAGTTTTGTCTGCCTCCTAGTAGTCGGCAGAAGAGAAGAAAAAGGACGTTGCAAGACGCCTGGCCGCCTGGCCGGTCGAGCCTGACCGGCCGGGACCCCCCTTCGAGCACCCGGGGGCTTGAAGGCTACACCCAGCAGGTGCGCCGACGTGCTCCACGAGCGCCGAGTCGCGCCGGCTGTTTTCGACGACCACGACTACACAAAAATCAATGTGAGCACCTCACCCGCATTTTTCGCACCGCGAGAGCACGGATAACCCCGAGCGATGCTCGGGGGCTATCTCCGCATTTTATTACAGTTGCATCACTGTTCGCCCCGGCGCCAGCCAGAGTTGGCCCAGGGGCTGGCCGCTTGGCCTGAGACGTTAGTTCCTGCAGACGGCTTAGTAGCGTGCGCAGTACCAAAGGCTCACTCTTAGTCACAGACCGCAGAGCGGCTGTCCGGCTAGCAAGGGTGAATGCTGGAGGCCACCCACGCGAAAAACGTTCGGGAAGAAAAACGGTTCGGGCGACCCGGCCATTTTCCTTTACAAGTATCTACTCGGTTGAATCTGCTCCTAGACTCTAAGTACTTTACACTCCACTTCGCGGCCCACTCTTAGCCACAGACCGCAGAGCGGCTGTCCGGCAAGCAAGAGCACAAGCCAAAAAGCGGAGGGAACACGAAAAGGATTAAGGGGGCTCGGACGAAACCGAGTCGGCACCCTCCGCATAAAACTTGCAATGCTAAAAGCAAACATTTGATATATCCGCATGGACTAAGTTTGTCTTTTTTCATGATCATTTCCATGAACACTCGCCGAAAAACCTCCGCCCAACTTTGCCAAGTTGCCCAGAGGCCTGGGGGCTACTGTCAGAGTAATCGACCATGGGTACCCCGAGGACGGCAAGACGATATTTCAAGACATTGGGGCTAGCAAAGCCCCTCAGTCCGACTACGCCGGTCAACCGGCTGCCGACTGCGCCAACCAGCCGGCTGCCGACTGCAGCCTGACGCGACCCCGACGTGACGACCGTACCCGGCACTGTTCACGTGACACCCCAGCCATCATGTACAATGTCACTTGTCCCCTGGCACTATTTATGAAGTGACCCAGGGGACAAGGATGGCACCCCACCATGCCACTAGCTAGCTAGCTACCATGCCTACATGGCTTACATCCTAAGCTAACTCCCACTATGTATATGAGCATCCATCCATCCATCCAGGATGGACTCACACACACTCACGCATGAGCACTCATATGCTCACGGCCATGAGCATGGCCGGCCACTAGCATGCCTCACATAGGCATATACCAGATCAGATGCACTTGGCACTAATCCCAGATACAGCTCCAGGAGCACTTTGTACTGCCCGATGTACACCCCAGATAGATACACTCAGACATGCAGCAGTAGGAGTATTATCTCTCCAGAGAGCTCCGAAGCTGGGTAAACCACCGCGTGCTACTCGCATACCCGCTCCCGGTCCTATCAGCAGCAGTCTTACCCACACACTAAGCCCTTGTGGCATCTGTCGACTCACAATCCCCCCGTGAGAAATACCACGACAATGCCTAAAAGCAAATTGCCATGTTGTTCTAAAGGACTCTCAAATTAATATAAGTGAAGCATGAGATATCAATTATTTCTATAAAATAAACCACCACCATGCTCTAAAAGATATAAGTGAAGTACTAGAGCAAAAACTATATAGCTCAAAAGATATAAGTGAAGCACATAGAGTACTCTAATAAATTCCAATTCATGTGTGTCTCTCTCAAAAGGTGTGTGCAGCAAGTATTATTGTGGTAAACTAAAAAGAAAATACTCAAATCATACAAGACTCTCCAAGCAAAACACATATCATGTGGCGAATAAAAATATAGCTCCAAGTAAAGTTACCGATGAATGAAGACGAAAGAGGGGATGCCTTCCGGGGCATCCCCAAGCTTAGGATTTTTGGTGTCCTTGTATTTTACCTTGGGGTGCCATGGGCATCCCCAAGCTTAGGCTCTTGCCACTCCTTATTCCATAATCCATCAAATCTTTACCCAAAACTTGAAAACTTCACAACACAAAACTTAAAAGAAAATCTTCATGAGCTCCGTTAGTAAAAGAAAACAAACCACCACTTCAAGGTACTGTAATGAACTCATTCTTTATATATATTGGTGTTAAACCTACAATATTCCAACTTTTATATGGTTTATAAACTCTTTTACTAGCCATAGATTCCTCAAAATAAGCAAACAACACACGAAAAACAGAATCTGTCAGAAATAGAGTAGTCTGTAGTAATCTGTAGGTTTCCAACACTTTTGGAACCCCAAATATTCAAAAATAAATTGCTGGACGTGAGTAATTTATCTATTAATCATCTTCAAAAGGAATTAACTAAATAGTACTCTCTAGTAAAAAAATGGCAGCAATTCTCGTGAGCACTAAAGTTTCTATTTTTTACAACAAGATCAAAAAAAACTTTCCCCAAGTCTTCCCAACGGTTCTACTTGGCACAAACACTAATTAAACACAAAAAACACAACCAAAAAAGATGCTAGATAAATTATTTATTACTAAACAGGAGCATAAAGCAAGGAATAAAAATAAAATTGGGTTGCCACCCAACAAGCGCTATCTTTAAAGCCTTTTAGCTAGGCAAAAGATTACAACGATGCTCACATGAAAGACAAGAATTGAAGCACAAAGAGAGCATCATAAAACACGTGACAAACACATCTAAGTCTAACAAACTTCCTATGCATAGGCATCTTATAGGCAAACAAATTATCAAGGCAAGCAAAAACTAGCATATGCAAGGAAGCGGAAAGAAACAATAGCAATCTCAACATAACGAGAGGTAATTTAGTAACATGAAAATTTATACAATCATATTTTCATCTCTCATAATAATTACATGTGGTATCATAAGAAAATTCAACAAAATAGCTATCACATAAAATATCTTCAACACGACCCACATGCATGCAAAGTTGGCACTCTTCCAAAATAGTGGGATTAACATTAACTAAAGTCATGACCTCTCCAAACCCACTTTTATCAAAAAATTCATAAGATTGAACATTCTCCAAATATGTGGGATCTAAAGTTGACACTCTTCCAAACCCACTTTCAATATTATTGCAAACACTATTATCAATCTCATATTCATCATGGCGCTTAAATAAATTTTCAAGATCAAAAGAAGAATCACCCCAATCATGATCATTGCAGCAAATAGTAGTCATAGCAAAACTAGCATCCCCAAGCTTGAGGTTTTGCATATCATTAATGCAATTAACATTAAGAGAATTTATAATAATATCATTGTAATCATGCTTTTCATCAAAGGGACTATCAAGTATGGGTGCAATAGCAACGATCTCATGTTTAACATAAGGAACTATAGCAAATTCATCTTCGTAAATATTGGCATCATGGCCACAAGAATAGCAAGCATCATGTTCATAAAGGGATATTTCAACCCAATCATAGAAATCATAATTATCTATAGATTCATGCATATAATTATTTTCTTCCGAAGCAACGGTCATTCTTTCAATAAATTCTTTGACATAGACATTATGAGCATAGTTTTCATAGCAATATTTAAGTATGTCAAAATTTTCAGATTCGTAGAGAGTAATATCATACTTTTCAATCAAAGAAGCAACTTCATAAGCACCCTTAAAAGCAACAAATTCTTCAATTTGTTCGATATCGTAGTAACTATAAAGACCCTTTGCATAAGAAGATAAGATTTCATTATCATTAAACTCACATAGGTAGGGGAGGTGTTTTTTAGGGTTCTTAGAGCAACAAGTAAGATCACAAATTTCAAAAAGATTCCAAGCATAACATAGCAATCTGTTTATTTGATCCCATAAGAGTCTCCCTTTTTCAGACAAACGGTGACGCACAAAATGAGCATGCTCATCTAAAGATTTCCCGTCAACTAGGCTAGTTGGGGTTTTAGCACGAGCGCATAAGGATCGAAGATGATCCAAGTAGAACACTTTAAGTGGATCCATATCAATAGATTTTTAGCAAGCAAAGATGAAAGCAAAATAGAAGGCACATGGAAACACAAACAAAGATAAATATGGAAAGAAGGCAAACGGAAAAGAGGGCGAATAAAACGGCAAGGGTGAAGTGGGGGAGAGGAAACCGAGAGGCAAATGGCAAATAATGTAATGCGAGGGATAAGAGTTTGTGATGGGTACTTGGTATGTCTTCACTTGTGCGTAGATCTCCCTGGCAATGGTGCCAGAAATCCTTCTTGCTACCTCTTCAGCACTGCGTTGGTTTTCCCTTGAAGAGGAAAGGGTGGTGCAGTAAAGCAGCGTAAGTATTTCCCTCAGTTTTTGAGAACCAAGATATCAATCTAGTAGGAGACCACGCGCGAGTCACCTCGTACCTACACAAACAAATAAGAACCTCGCAACCAACGTGATAAAGGGGTTGTCAATCCCTTCACAGCCACTTGCAAGAGTGAGATCTGATAGAGATGATAATAATAAGATAAATATTTTTGGTATTTTTATGATATAGATTGAAAGTAAAGATTGCAAAATAAAGTAGATTGGAAACTTTTATGATGGAAAATAGACCCCGGGGCCATGGGTTTCACTAGTGGCTTCTCTCAAGATAGCATAAGTATTATGGTGGGTGAACAAATTACTGTTGAGCAATTGATAGAAAAGCGAATAATTATGAGAATATCTAGGCATGATCATGTATATAGGCATCACGTCCGTGACAAGTAGACCAAATCGATTCTGCATCTACTACTATTACTCCACACATCAACCACTATCCAGCATGCATCTAGAGTATTAAGTTCATAAGAACAGAGTAACACCTTAAGCAAGATGACATGATGTAGAGGGATAAACTCATGCAATATGATGTAAACCCCATCTTTTTATCCTCGATGGCAACAACATAATACGTGTAATTGCCCTTTCTATCACTGGGATTGAGCACCGCAAGATTGAACCCAAAGCTAAGCACTTCTCCCATTGCAAGAAAGATCAATCTAGTAGGCCAAACCAAACTGATAATTCGAAGAGACTTTCAAAGATAAACCAATCATACATAACAAAATTCAGAGAAGATTCAAGTATTGTTCATAGATAAACTTGATCATAAACCCACAATTCTTCGGATCTCGACAAACACACCGCAAAAATAAGAGTTACATCAAACAGATCTCCAAGAGAATCAAGGAGAACTTTGTATTGAGACCCAAAGAGAGAGAAGAAGCCATCTAGCTACTAGCTATGGACCTGAAGATCTGAAGTAAACTACTCACACATCATCGGAGGGGCCATGGAGTTGATGTAGAGGCCCTCTATGATCAATGCCCCCTCCGGCGGAGCTCCGAAAAAGGCCCCAAGATGGGATCTCTTGGGTACAGAAGGTTGCAGCGGTGGAAATAGGGTTTCGTGGTGCTCCTGGATGTTTGCGGGGTACATGGATATATATAGGAGGAAGAAGTAGGTCGGTGGAGCAACGAGGGGCCCAAGAGAGTGGAGGGCGCGCCCAGGGGGGTAGGCGCGCCACCCTGCCTCGTGGCCTCCTTGTTGATTTCTTGACGTCCACTCCAAGTCCTCTGGATCATGTTTGTTCCAAAAATCACATTCCCGAAGGTTTCATTCCGTTTGGACTCCGTTTGATATTCCTTTTCTACGAAACACTGAAATAGGCAAAAAACATCAATTTGGGTTGGGCCTCCGGTTTATAGGTTAGTCCCAAAAATAATATAAAAGTGTAAAATAAACCCATTATCATCCAAAACAGATAATACAATAGCATGGAACAATAAAAAATTATAGATACGTTGGAGACGTATCAATCACCATGATCTTGCGTGTGCGTAGGATTTTTTTTGAAATTACTGCGTTCCCCAACAGTGGCATCCGAGCCAGGTCTATGCGTAGATGTTATATCCATGAGTAGAACACAAAGGAGTTGTGGGCGTGGGTATATACATATTGCTTGCCGTCACTAGTTGTTTCCTGATTCAGCTGTATTGTTGGATGAAGCGGCCCAGACCGACATTATGCGTACGCTTATGCGAGACTAGTTCTACCGACGTGCTTCACACACAGGTGGCTGGTGGGTGTCAGTTTCTCCAACTTTAGTTGAATCGGATTCAATGAACAAAGTTCTTTCTGAAGATCAAAAAGCAATCACTATACCGCGTTGTGGTTTTTGATGCGTAGGTAAGAACGGTTCTTGCTCAGCCCCTAGCAGCCACGTAGAGGACGTCTAACTTGTTTTTGCAGGGCATGTTGTGATGTGATATGGTCAAGACGTGATTATATAAATTGTTGTATGAGATGATCATGTTTTGTAACATAGTTATCGGCAAATGGCAGGAGCCATATGGTTGTCGCTTTATTGTATGAAATGCAATCGCCATGTAATTGCTTTACTTTATCACTAATCGGTAGCGATAGTCGTAGAAGCAATAGTTGGCTAGACGACAACGATTGTTCGATGGAGATCAAGGTGTCAAGCCGGTGATGATGGTGATCATGATGGTGCTTTGGAGATGGAGATCAAATGCACAAGATGATGATGGCCATATCATATCACTTATATTGATTGCATGTGATGTTTATCCTTTATGCATCTTATTTTCCTTAGTACGGCGGTAGTATTAGAAGATGATCTCTCACTAAATTTCAAGGTATAAGTGTTCTCCCTGAGTATGCACCGTTGCTACAGTTCGTCGTGCCGAGACACCACGTGATGATCCAGTGTGATAAGCTCTACGTTCACATACAACGGGTGCAAGCCAGTTTTGCACACGAAAAATACTTGGGTTAAACTTGACGAGCCTAGCATATGCAGATATGGCCTTGGAACACTGAGACCGAAAGGTCGAGCGTGAATCATATAGTATATATGATCAACATAGTGATGTTCACCATTGAAAACTACTCCATCTCACGTGATGATCGGACATGGCTTAGTTGATATGGATCACATGATCATTTAGATGATTAGAGAGATGTATATCTAAGTGGGAGTTCTTAAGTAATTTGATTAATTGAACTTTAATTTATCATGAATTTAGTACCTGATAGTATTTTGCTTGTCTATATTGTTGTTGATAGATGGCCCGTGCTGTTGTTCCGTTGAATTTTAATGTGTTCCTAGAGAAAGCTAAGTTGAAAGATGATGGTAGCAACTACACGGACTGGGTCTGTAACTTGAGAATTATCCTCATTGCTGCACAGAAGAATTACGTCCTAGAAGCACCGCTAGGTGACAAACCCGCTGCAGGAGCAACGCCAGATGTTGTGAACACCTGGCAGAGCAAAGCTGATGACTACTCGATAGTTCAGTGTGCCATGCTTTACAGCTTAGAACCGGGACTTCAACGACGTTTTGAACGTCATGGAGCATATGAGATGTTCTAGGAGTTGAAGTTAATATTTCTAGCAAATGCCCGGATTGAGAGATATGAAGTCTTTGATACGTCTCCAACGTATCTATAATTTGTGAAGTATTCATGCCATGTTTACAATAGTTTTATATGATTTTGGTATGATTTGATTAGAACTAACCCGGACTGATGCTGTTTTCAGAAGAACTACCGTGGTGTCGTTTTTGTGCAGAAATAAAAGTTCTCGGAATGCGATGAAAATCAACGGAGAATTTTTCTGGAAAATATAAAAAATACTGGAACAAAAATCTACCGGAGGGGAGTCCCGTGGGCCCCACGAGGGTGGGGGCACGCCCACCCCCCTGGGCATGCCCCTGTGCCTCGTGGACTTCCCGTGGGGCCCCCTGGCTTGTTCTCAACGCCAACCTCTCCTATAAATGCCCAAACCTCCAGAAAATAACCTAGATCAGAAGTTCCGCCACCGCAAGCCTCTGTAGCCACGAGAAATGAATCTAGGCCCTCACTGGCACCCTGCCGGAGGGGGCCATCATCACCGGAGGCCATGGAGGATGATCCCGGAGGGGCCATAATCACCATGAAGGCCAAGATCGAGAGGGAGAACCTCTCCCCATCCAGGGGGAGGCCATGGAGGAGGAAGCACAATGGGGAGAACCTCTCCTCCTCTCTCTCAGGGGCGCCAGAGTGCCATCGGGAGGGAATCATCGCCGCGGTGATCGTCTTCATCAACATCACCATCATCATCACCATCCTCATATATTTTACACGGTCCACTCTCCCGCACCCCGTTGTAATCCCTACTTGAACATGGTGCTTTATGCCACATATTATGATCCAATGATGTGTTGCCATCCTATGATGTTTTGAGTAGATATCCTTTGTCTTTGGGTTGATTATTGATCTAGATTGGTATGAGTTGTATGTTTTATTTTGGTGCTGTCCTATTGTGCCCTCCGTGTCACGCAAGCGTGAGGGATTCCCGGTGTAGGGTGTTGCAATACGTTCATGATTCGCTTATAGTGGGTTGCTTGAGTGACAGAAGCATAAACCCGAGTAAGGGGGTTGTTGCGTATGGGATAAAGGGGACTTGATGCTTTAATGCTATGGTTCGGTTTTACCTTAATGATATTTAGTAGTTGCGGATGCTTGCTAGAGTTCCAATTATAAGTGCATATGATCCAAGAAGAGAAAGTATGTTAGCTTATGCCTCTCCCTCATATGAAATTGCAATGACAACTATGGGTCTTGTGAACAATTGCCTAGGACAATTCCGCACACCGACCCATCATTATTCCACACTCGCTATTTATAATATTTAGTAATATATTCTAACTTTATGATAACAGAACCTACTTTCATATTTTAGCTCTCTGATACCATGCAAAGTTATCCTCTTCATACCCACAACGTAGTTTTATTTCTCGTTTCTAGTTGGAAGCAAACGTTCGGTGTACGTTGAGTCGTATCAGTGGCAGATAGGACTTGAGAGAATATTGATCTTAACTTTAGCTCCTTGTGGGTTCGACACTCCATACTTATCACTTCCACCTTTGGGAATTTCTACGATGATTCCCTGCACTTGGGGATTATCAAGCTCTTTTCTGGCGCCGTTGCCGGGGAGCAATAGCGTGGGGTTGATATTCTTGTGTATGCTTGTTTGCTTTCTTCACTAAGTAGATTTTGTTTTTACCTTTTTTGTTTCTGTTTAGTTGTGGGTGAAACATATAAAAAAATAAAAGAATGAAAATACAAAAAGAATTTACTTGCCTCTCATACCTAAAAAGTTTTTTTCAATCAGAGAAGTGATTGGAAGGTTATGCATTGGAGATGTGAGGGTCGACCTTGAACACTTGTGTTCATGCTCATGGAAACAATGTAAAAAAATTCATGGAATCTTATCTGAAAATAATTATCCCCTTGTATATATCCATTTTATCATAAAAAAATGTGCCAAGCCTTGGTTTTAAGATGATTAGATTGCTTGTTTACTATGTACAGTACAAAAACAGAAACTTTGGCTGTAGCGTGTTGTCGGATTTCGGGTTCCGGCAGACCCTTGAGGTTCGAACACTGCGGTGCGCGTGGAGATTTCGCCTCCTACCTACCTGCACCCCTCCGCCATGCTAGGATCTAAGCTATCGGAAGAACAACACAAGAGACACAGGGTTTATACTGGTTCGGGCCACCGTTGTGGTGTAATACCCTACTCCAGTGTGTGGTGTGTGGATTGCCTCGTAGGCTGATGATGGTGAACAATACAAGGAAGAAAGGCCTCGCGAGGGCCTGTTCTTGGCTGGGGCGATGAACTGCTAGGTGGAGTTCACTCACCTTCTCTCTCTCCCAGCCTCCAGCCAACCGACCCCTTGCTATGTGGGTGGCTGGTACTATTTTATAGAGGCCCTGGTCCTCTTCCCAAATATTGAGCGAGAAGGGAGCCAACAATGGCGGGCTAATTTGAAGGGGGACAACAAGTATCAACTATCCTGACAAAAGTAGTCTTCGCCTGCGCAAAGCTCTGGTGATGACGCCGTCTTGGGCTCCACGGTGACCTTCATCTCGTAGTCCTCCTGGTCTTGGTCTCGTTGCACCGAAATGGCAACCTTTGCCTGATGCCTCGGTACTCCGCGGTTGCGCTTGCCCCCTTTGCACCAAAGAGGAAAGGAGGACGCTGCGCGGCTGGCACCCGCCTGGCGCCCTGAGTCGTCATGGCTTGCGTCACGGGCACCTCATGAGGTACCCCGCCTTGATCTCTCCGCCTCCTCGTGAGCCAGCCTGACGAGGCCGTGCCTGAGGAAGCTCCGCGTCGTCCGCCCGACGAGGCTTGGCCCCTCGCGAGGGTCTTGGGTTTGTGTTGGTGAAGATGGGCCGTGCTGGCCCCCCCTTTGAGCCACGCCGCAGACCGCAGGCAGGCAAGTCTGGGGACCCCCGTTCCCAGAACGCCGACAGTAGCCCCCGGGCCCAAGGCGCGCCCGGACTTGGCCGTGCAGGGAGGCGGAAGGGCAACAGCGAAGCGCCGCGGGCCCTAACAGCCTGCGGCCTTAGGCGCCGCACGGCGGTTGATTAGTCGTGGGCGGCACTGTTCCCCCACGCCCTCCTTATTTTGCGCCACGCTAGGCAGACCCGTAGTCGTACACAGCCGTTCCCTTTTCTGTTGCTCGAGTGCCCTCTGTCCTTCCTCCGCTCGAACTCCGGCTTTTGTTTTCAACCTGATCTCGAACCTCCCCCCCTTCCCATCGCCATGGCTCCGATGAAGAAGGGGAGAGGGAAGAAACTTGAGTCTCCGCCTTGCCCGCCGCCGTTGGCGGCCCCCACCGAGGGCTTGGGCAAGGTCAGCTTGGCTCTGGCCACCATCTTCAATGAATGCGGGAGGATGACGGCCTGGCCCGCGTCCCACTTCTCCATCGACAAGATTGCCACCGAAGTCCCGTATCTTGCCGACGCCCTGTGGGCAGGTCTGGTTCCTCCCTTTTCTGATTTCTTCAATGTCGTGCTTTCCGACTACCAGATCCACATGATGCATCTGAGTCCTGAATCCATCACCCTCCTTTCGGTCTTTGCCTTCGTTTGCGAAGCTATGGTGGGCATCCCTCCTTCGGTTGCCTTGCTGTGCCACTTCTTCTTGTTGCATCTTGTCGACCCTACCCCATGCTGGGCTTGCGTGAGCTTCGTTGCCGCGTCTGAGACTGCGGCCTCTGGGATTGACTTCAAGCTCCCCCTGCCCGCGGTTGGGTTCCGCGAGCGGTGGCTGTATGTGGACGTAGGGGTGCCCAGCCCCCTGCTATCGGAGCCGACCTCGCCTGCTGTCCCCAATTCAGGCTGGGGCCAGGAGACGCTTGAGAGCCCCCGGCTCGTCGTCGTCTGGCGCCACTTCGTGCTCTTGAGGTCGCTTGGCGTGACAGCGCCCAAGGTGGTGAAGGAGTTCCTGCTATGCCGCGTTGCTCCTCTTCAACGCCACTCTCGCCGGATGTGGGCCTTCCGTGGGTGCGAGGATCATATGAGGCTCCAGGAAGAGGACCTGGCTCCTGAGGTGCTGAGGACGGCGCTCTTGACCCTGGCTGGGGACCCAACCCCGGCAACGTCCGGCAGGGAGGCGCCTTGCTGTAGCTCTGCCAGAGCAGGGGCGACTTTGTGAAGCAGATGCCCGTCTTTGATGAGTGGGGTCCGCGCCCCGCCGGCCTTCAGGGGCCTCGCGAGAACCCAGTGGTGGTGACTGCCCTTCCAGTCGGCCAAGGCGACTCATCCTCGAGTGGCGGAGCAGGGAGGCACGAGGCGCCAGAGGCCGAGGGGGTTCCCGGCGCGGTGACAGCGCCGGGCGAGGCTCATGAGGAAGCAGCTCCTGGGGCCCGTGCCGCTGAGGCTGAGGGTGACGAGCAGCTGCCCTTTGCGCCTGTGACCGAGGCCCCTGAGGCTCCGGCTACCTCTCCTGGCGAGGCGATTGGCAGCGCACATCATGCAGACACCCCTGACGCAGGTCGCTTTGACGCTCCATTTTCGTCGCTGATTGATTCCTGCGCCCAACTCTTAGGCCACTTCCGCGTGGACTTTGAGGCCCTCCGGAAGAGAAGGGAGGCCCTGGGCGACGATTACCCTTGTCGCCTACTGAAGCGTAGGAAGTACTTTGCCACTGATGAGTGAGCCTTCTCCTTTCCCAGCTCCCGATCCTTCTGTTGCTTTTACTGACCCTTGCTCCGCAGGCCCCTTCCAGCCGAGCTTGCGGAGACGGCTGAGGAGCCGTCCCCCTTGGCTTCGCCCCCTCCACCGTCCTCAAGCGCTCCGAGTAGCGGAGCCCTTGTGGTGAGGGCGATCGAAAAGGCGAATCATCTCGAGGCTGCGCTTGCCCCCTTTGCACCAAAGAGGAAAGGAGGACACTATGCGGGCTGGCACCTGCCCGACGCCCTTGGTCGTCATGGCTTGCGTCACGGGCACCTCGTGAGGTACCCCGCCTTGATCTCTCCGCCTCCTCGCGAGCCAGCCTGATGAGGCCGTGCCTGAGGAAGCTCCGTGTCGTCCGCCCCGCGAGGCCTGGCCCCTCGCGAGGGTCTTGGGTCTGTGTTGATGAAGATGGGCCGTGCTGGGCCCCCCTTTGAGCCACGCCGCAGGCCGCAGGCAAGCAAGTCTGGGGACCCCCGTTCCCAGAATGCCGAAAGTAGCCCCCGGGCCCAAGGCGCGCCCGGACTTGGCCGTGCAGGGAGGCGGAAGGGCAAGAGCGAAGCGCCGCGGGCCCTAACAGCCTGCGGCCTTGGGCGCCGCGTGGCGGTTGATAGGACATGGGCGGCATTGTTCCCCCACGCCCTCCTTATTTTGCGCCATGCTAGGCGGACCCGTAGTCGTACACAGCCATTCCCCTTTCTGTTGCTCGAGCGCCCTCTGTTCTTCCTCCGCTCGAACTCCGGCTTCTGTTTTCAACCCAATCTCGAACCTTCCCCCCCCCCTTCCCCATCGCCATGGCTCCGACGAAGAAGGGAAGAGGGAAGAAACCCGTGTCGCCACCTTGCCCGCCGCCGTTGGCGGCCCCCGCCGAGGGCTTGGGAAAGGTCAGCTCGGCTCTGGCCACTATCTTCAAAGAGTGCGGGAGGACGACGGCCTGGCCCGCGTCCCACTTCTCCATAGACAGGATAGTCACCGAGGTCCCGTATTTTGCCGATGCCCTATGGGCGGGTCTGGTTCCTCCCTTTTCTGACTTCTTCAATGATGTGCTTTCCCACTATCAGATCCACATGATGCACCTGGGTCCTGAATCCATCACCCTCCTTTCGGTCTTCGCCTTTGTTTGCGAGGCTATGGTGGGCATCCTTCCTTCGGTTGCCTTGCTGCGCCACTTCTTCTCGCTGCGCCTTGTCGACCCTACCCAATGCTAGGCGTGCGTGAGCTTCGTTGCCGCATCTGAGACAGCGGCCTCTCGGATTGACTTCAAGCTCCCCCTGCCCGCGGCTGGGTTCCGCGAGCAGTGGCTGTATGTGGACGCAGGGGTGCCCAGCCCCCTGCTATCGGAGCCAACCTCGCCTTCTGTCCCCAATTCGGGGTGGGGCCAAGAGACGCTTGAGATCCCCCGGCTCGTCTTCGTCTCGCACCGCTTTGCGTTCCTGAGGTCGCTTGGCGTGACAGAGCCCAAGGTGGTGAAGGAGTTCGTGCTACACCGTGTTGCTCCTCTCCAACGCCACTCCCGCCAGATGTGGGCTCTCAGCGGGCAAGATGACCGTATGAGGCTCCAGGAAGAGGACCTGACTCCTGAAGTGCTGAGGACAGCGCTCTTGACCTTGCCTGGGGATCCCCAACCCCGGCAGCATTCAGCAGGGAGGGGCCTTGCTGTACCTCTGCCAGAGCAGGGGCGATTTTGTGAAGCAAATGCCTATCTTTGATGAGTGGGGGCCGCGCCCCGTCGGCCTCCAGGGGCCTCGCGAGAACCCAGTGATGGTGAATGCCCTTCCAATCGGCCAAGGCGACTCTTCCTCAAGCGGCGGAGCAGGGAGGCATGAGGCGCCAGAGGCCGAGGGGGCTCCCGGCAGGGTCACAGCGCCGGGCGATGCTCACGAGGGAGCAGCTCTTGGGGCCCATGCCGCTGAGGCTGAGGGTGATGAGCAGCTGCCCTTTGCGCCTGTGACCGAGGCCCCTGAGGCTCCGGCTGCCTCTCCTGGCGAGGCGATTGGCAGCGCACATCATGCAGACACCCCTGACGCAGGTCGCTTTGACGCTCCATTTTCGTCGCTGATTGATCCATGCGCCCAACTCTTAGGCCGCTTCCGCGTGGACTTTGAGGCCCTCTGGAAGAGAAGGGAGGCCCTGGGCGACGATTACCCTTGTCGCCTGCTAAAGCATAGGAAGTACTTTGCCACTGATGAGTGAGCCTTCTCCTTTCCCAGCTCCCGATCCTTCTGTTGCTTTTACTGACCCTTGCTCCGCAGGCCCCTTCCAGCCGAGCTTGCGGAGACGGCTGAGGAGCTGTCCCCCTTGGCTTCGCCCCCTCCACCATCCTCATGCGCTCTGAGCAGCGGAGCCCTTGTGGTGAGGGCGATCGAAAAGGCGAATCGTCTCGAGGCGTATCGTGGCCCTGCGCACCTCGCGATCCTCCTTCACGGGCCTTCTCGTGGCATAGCCAGCCTGTCGTGGGCTTCTTGCTTGGTCGTGGGCTGCGATTTGCTGAGGCGCTCCCTGCGCTCTTTGCCTGGGGACGGACTGGCTCCAGGCTGGGCTTCTGGTGTGGCGTGCCCCGCCGTCGGGAGGGTGCCAGCCCCCAGCCCCTTGCCCGGAGGGGGAGTGCTGATTCGTGGCCCCCGGCGCTTGCTTGGGGCAGATGATGGTGTGGAGGATGTGCTCGAGCGCGCTCGGGAGCGTCGCGCTCTCCGCCAAGGATTCCTTCGAAGGGCGGCTGACGCGGTGAGCCTGCTTGGTGAAGAGCTGGCTGATGAAGACGCGCACCTTGAGGCCAAGGGCCTGCGCCTGGCTGCGGAGAGGCGCGCGCTGGAGGGCGCCATCGCCCTTGCGCGCGGTCAGCACGATCTTGACGATGCAGAGGCCAAGGCGTCGCTGGTGGCCTCTCGGGAGGCCCAATCTTGGGCCGCTCAGGAGGCCCGAGAAGCCGACCGGCGGCGAAAGGCGGCAGAGGAGCGGGCTCGGGAGCTCCTGGCCTGGTTCCACTCATTGGAGGAGTAGGTGGAGCTGCATGAGGCAGCCCTTGCATCGATGAAGGTGGCCTCTGGCGACTCGGCAGAGCTCCAGAAGCGTGAGGAGGCGCTGACGCTGGAAGCCGCCGAACGTACCCGCGAGTACAAGCGCCTGGAGACGAGGGAGCGCTTGGTGACGCAGGCAGAGGATGATGTCGCTGCACGGGAAGCCCGTGTCCTGGAGGAGGTCGGACGTCGGGTGGCCACGGCGCATTTGAACCTTGAGCACGAGTTCGAAGAGAAGCTGGAGTTGATCCAGGCTGAAGCTGAAGGCAGGACTGCCGCCTTGAGGGCCAAGCTGGAGGAGGCGACGCGGCGGGCCGATACTTTTCGGGCCGCCCTTGAGGTGCTCCTTCTTCGCCAGCGGGTGGAGGAGGCTGAGGCCGTCGCGCGCCAGAATGCGGACGAGATACGTCAGCGGCGGATCTTGGAGCATGAGCACGGCCCCATGCTCACCACGCTCCGGGAGAGAGCGAACACATCCTTGGGCAACGTCTGCGAGGCGGCTGTTGGCGAGCCGCACGCAGTCAACTATGCTGGCAATCTTCAGTTCTTTACTGACGTGGTGACGCAGCTGGAGGCGCGGTCGGTCTGGGCTGACAGGTTGGTGGAGGAGAGGAGCCACGCCCTGCTCGGGCGCGCCTTTTCTCGCGTCTTCAGCCACCTCCGGAACATGGATCCCCACTTTGATTTTGACGTCGCCATCTCCCCAGTCCCCCAGGCCGTCCGAGGCGATCTGGCGCACTGGGTGGAAGACAATGTGGATGCTCTTATCAGGGACTTCACTTCAGACAACGACGACGTGATCGTGGCGGCCGACGAGGGCAGCGTGGTGAACGGCCCTGACGCCGCTGGCGGTGACGCGGACAGCGATGGCGAGTTCAGCGATGCCAGCAACGGCTCGGGTGGTGCTCGTGAGAACGCATTGGGGGATTTATCCGACTGATTGTGCATCGTTCCTACTTCCTTACCCTGCATGAATAGAACTCAGGTTTTGGCCTGATGGCAGTGAGAGCATTTTGGAGGGGGGGGCCCTTATGTAAAACTTGTGTTCATCGTATTAGTAGACGCTACATTGCCCATGCGCCCGCGCCAAGTGGTTGGCCTAAGCGACGCGCTGGTCGGCTAGTTTACCTTTGTCCCGTGCTGGCCCTGAGGCAGCCTGTGGGAGGTTGTGGTGTCTCGAGTGTTCCCTGATTGGGTTCGTAGGATCTGTAGTAAAACACCCTCCTAAGAGGACACGTCGGCGGCAGTGTGGGCTGCGCGCAAGCTAGGCCTGACCCGGCTCGCGAGGGGCTCGCGAGGGGAGGCGGCTGAGGCGAAGTGGTAACCAAAACGCGAGAAATCGCTCGAACGAGACTAAGCACCCCTTCCCCGGACACACGCAAATCTCAAATTCGAATCCAACTTGAAACCAGCGGGGGAAAGCGACAACCAAAGGGAAGAGCAACGAAAGCAAACCAAAGGCCGCGTCCGGCACCTAGTCTAGTCTTGGACGTCTTCTCACCAGCGCGGAGCTAAGTGCTGCCACTGGGCGTGGGAGGGAGCCCCAGGGCCTGAGGCCGGCACCCCTGAGACTCCGGGGCGTGTACAGCCCCACTCATTATTACGTGAGAGTGTCACGGGGCGGCGAGCTTCACAGGCACTGGGCCTTCTTCATAGGTACCGTCCTTGCTTCATATCGCCAGATGAGGGCCCCGCCTTGCGCCACACTCTAGTGCCATCAACGACGACCGGAAACCTGGACGCCGCCGATGGGGTAGAGCGGTCGCCAGCGGTTCCCCCGACGACCACGGGTCCTCCGCCGGGGGCAGGCCCTGAGGCACCTCCCCAGTGGAGGGCCTACCTCCTGAGGACGCCTTGCTCCGAACGCCGCGGTGGTGATGTCAAATCCCTGCCCCTCTCCTGCAGCCCCCTGCACCCTCCTCCCGAGGGGTAGGAGACTGTGGTTGCGGGGCAGCTGCCCGCTGTGGCAACCTGCACCTCCTGCGATCCATGGTTAGCATATGCTTGCTGAAGAATTAGCGGTACCCGATAATCGTTACCTCCAGCGTGCCCAGTGGGACCGTCCCGGGACTCCTGGAAGGGCTCAGCTTCTGGCGCCTCGTCCCCCCAGCTTGGGCTGAGGAGCGAGCCTTGTTCGCCCTCGTGTGGGTGTCCTTGGTCCATCATGAGGGGCATGTATTCCTCTGGCGCCGTCATCCCGAAGGCCACGCCATAGTGCTCTGCGTGCCACGTGGTCCTGCCTGACGCGCCTACCGTGGGTTGGCAGCGCGGCTGTCCACCGGGGCCGCGGGTCATGTCGAGTCCTTCTTCTTCACGGACCGGGAGCGGGGGCAACACCGCCGCCGGTCCGGTGCTGACAGCCTTGCTGGTGTTGGAGTAGCCTTGGAGCCCGCGGGCGCGCGCGGAGCCCCCGCGCGGGCTGCCCTGGGCTTGAGATGGGAGCTGGGTGCATAAGGGGTGAGCCCCCGAGGCGGCGAAGCCCAGGAGCTTTGCCACCCACTCCAGCAACACGTCGCGGCCGCCCTCTAGCAGTCTGCACTGCAGCAGCTCCCGGGCCACCGTGAGCGCGGCCCTCGTGTTCGCCTGCTCCCGGCGGGTGTACGGTGTCATGGTCGCGGCGTGATTGGAGGCCCTTGCTGCCGACCGCGCCTGCCACGGTGTGAGAGCTGTCGAAGCCTGTCCGTGTTGCCCACGGCCCGCAGCGCCCTACGGACCGCAAGCTGCCTGGGGCACGGGGTCGGCCAAGGCGAGCGGCTCTGCGCGGGCGGGCCATGCCGCCCATGGGTCTGGGTTGCCCTCCTGGTCGCCGGGCATGGTGATGATGACACGACGGGGCACGAAGCGGTGGAAGACGAATTCCGGCGCACCCCTACCTGGCGCGCCAAATGTTGGATTTCGGGTTCCGGCAGACCCTTGAGGTTTGAACACTGGGGTGCACGCGGAGATTTCGCCTCCTACCTACCTGCACCCCTCCGCCATGCTAGGATCTAAGCTATCGGAAGAACAACACAAGAGACACAGGGTTTATACTGGTTCGGGCCACCTTTGTGGTGTAATACCCTACTCCAGTGTGTGGTGTGTGGATTGCCTCGTAGGCTGATGATGGTGAACAATACAAGGAAGAAAGGTCTCGCGAGGGCCTGTTCTTGGCTGGGGCAATGAACTGCTGGGTGGAGTTCAGTCACCTTCTCTCTCTCCCAGCCTCCAGCCAACCGACCCCTTGCTATGTGGGTGGCCGGTCCTATTTATAGAGGCCCTGGTCCTCTTCCCAAATATTGAGCGGGAAGGGAGCCAACAATGGCGGGCTAATTTGAAGGGGACAGCAAGTATCAACTATCCTGACAAAAGTAGTCTTCGCCTGCGCAAAGCTCTGGTGATGACGCCGTCTTGGGCTCCATGGTGAGCTCCGTCTCGTAGTCCTCCTGGTCTTGGTCTCGTTGCACCGAAATGGCAACCTTTGCCTGATGCCTCGGTACTCCGCGGCTGCGCTTGCCCCCTTTGCACCAAAGAGGAAAGGAGGACGCTGCGCGGCTGGCACCCGTCTGGCGCCCTGAGTCGTCATGGCTTGTGTCACGGGCACCTCACGAGGTACCCCACCTTGATCTCTCCGCCTCCTCGTGAGCCAGCCTGACGAGGCCGTGCTTGAGGAAGCTCCGCGTCGTCCGCCCCGCGAGGCTTGGCCCCTCGCAAGGGTCTTGGGTTTGTGTTGGTGAAGATGGGTCGTGCTGGGCCCCCCTTTGAGCCACGCCGCAGGCCGCAGGCAGGCAAGTCTGGGGACCCCCGTTCCCAGAACGCCGACACGTGTGATTTTACATTTTTTACTGGAAAGTCAAATGGGTCTGAAACTTTTTGCACATTACTTATGAGTAAATTTTTCAAATTTTCATATTTTTTTAGAATTTGTTGGAGTTACAGAAGTTTACTAAACTTCCAGATTATTACAAACTGTCCTATTTTTGACAGATTATATTTTCTATGAGTTCGCTTATTTTGATGAATCTATGGGTAGCAATGTTGGGGATATCGCTTATCGAGAACTTATCGGTCGACCCATGATAAGGGGTAAATCGGCCAGTTTATCGGCATATCGGCCGATTTATCGCCATATCGGCTGATTTATCGGCCGATTTATCTTATCGGTCTGACAGCGGTAAGCGATAAATCGGCCGATTAATCGGCATATCGGAAGATATCTTGAACAGTGATGGGTAGTATCAGGGGGTATGAACCATGGTGAATTTGGAATACAGTATATATAGTTCTAACATGAAATTGGAATAAGTTTGCAACAGTACCTAGAGGTAGTGATTTGCTTTATTTACACTAACGGATCTCACAAAGTTTTTGTTAAAGTTTTGTGTGGATGAAGTGTTCGAAGATCGAGGAGCTATCAATATCAGAAGAAGAAAGAGAGGCAAGATCTCAAGATTGGGGATGCCCAAGGCACCCCAAGTAAATATTTCAAGGATACTCAAGCATATAAGCTTGGGGATGCCCTGGTTGGCATCCCATCTTTCTTCTTCAACAATTATCGGTATACCTTGGTTTTTGTTTTGTTCACATAATTTGTGTCCTTTGTGTTTTTGTTTTTCCTTTAAGAACTATGCTAGTATGAGATAGCCCTTTATTGATTTATAGAATACTTCATGTGCTTCACTTATATCTTTTAAGTATGATCTTATAGAATTGCTCTTTGTGCTTCACTTAAATCTTTTGAGTATGGTTTTATATAATACTTCGTGTGCTTCACTTATATATTTTGAGCTTGGATATTGGTTAGTCTATATTAATTGTAGAATGCTCCATGAACTTAACTTATATCTTTTGTAGTATGAATAATACTATCATCTAAAGTGGATTTAGAAGAAGTTTGCTCCCACTATTCTGAATGAGGAGAATTTTGCTTATGTGGATAGTAGTAAAATTTCTATGCTCGTAGATCATGAAAAGAATGCTTTATGTGATGGTTATATTTTGAACTCATTCATGATGCTACTGAAAATTATTATGAGGTAGGAATACATGCTTGTAGGAGTTGCAATAATATCAAGTTTCCTCTCTATGTGCTTAAAGTTTTAAAGTTATACTTGTTTTGCCTTCCTATGCTAGTTGATTCTTGTTCCCATAAATTGTGTGCTCACAAATCCCTAGGAATAGGAAGTGGGTTAGGTTCAAATGTGCTAGTGATATGTCTCCGTCGTATCTACTTTTCCAAACAGTTTTGCCCTTGTTTTGGACTCTAACTTGTATGATTTGAATGGAACTAACCCGAACTGACGCTCTTTTCAGCAGAATTGCCATGGTGTTGTTTTATGTGCAGAAAACAAATATTCTCAGAATGACCTGAAACTCCACGGAACATCTTAGAAAAAACAATAAAAAAACCTCACCAAAGATGAAGACCAGGGGGCCCACACCCTTCTCACGAGGGTGGGCCCCCCCCTAGGGCGCGCCCCCTACCTCGTGGGCCCCCTGGAAACCCTTCGACGCCAACTCCAACTCTATATATTCGCTTTCGGAGAGAAAAAAGTAAGAGAGAAGAAATCATCGCGTTTTACGATACGGAACCGCCGCCAAGCCCTAAAACCTCTCGGGAGGGCTAATCTGGAGTCCGTTCGGGGCTCCGGAGAGGGGGATTCGTCGCTGTCGTCATCATCAACCATCCTCCATCACCAATTCCATGATGCTCACCGCCGTGCGTGAGTAATTCCATCGTAGGCTTGCTGGACGGTGATGGGTTGGATGAGATTTATCATGTAATCGAGTTAGTTTTGTTAGGGTTTGATCCCTAGTATCCATTATGCTCTGAGATTGATGTTGCTATGACTTTGCTATGCTTAATGCTTGTCACTAGGGCCCGAGTGCCATGATTTCAGATATGAACCTATTAGGTTTTCATGAATATATGTGAGTTCTTGATCACATATTGCAAGTGTATAGTCACCTACTATGTGTTATGATCCGGCAACCCCGAAGTGACAATAATCGGGACCACTCCTGGTGATGACCATAGTTTGAGGAGTTCATGTATTCACTATGTGCTAATGCTTTGTTCCGGTTCTCTATTAAAAGGAGGCCTTAATATCCCTAAGTTTCCAATAGGACCCCGCTGCCACGGGAGGGTAGGACAAAAGATGCCATGCAAGTTCTTTTCCATAAGCACGTATGACTATATACGGAATACGTGCCTACATTACATTGATGAATTGGAGCTAGTTCTGTGTCACCCTATGTTATGACTGTTACATGATGAATCGCATCCGGCATAATTATCCATCACTGATCCGGTGCCTGAGTTTTCCATATACTGGTTCTCGCTTATTTACTTTCCCACTACTACTATTACGAATCACTACAAAATACCAAAAACATTACTTTTGTTGTCTTTACTTTTGTTGCTGCTACCACCACTATCATATTACTTTGCTACTAAACACTTTGCTGCAGATACTAAGTTTCCAGGTGTGGTTGAATTGACAACTCAGCTGCTAATACTTGAGAATATTCTTTGGCTCCCCTTGTGTCGAATCTAAAAATTTGGGTTGAATACTCTACCCTCAAAAGCTGTTGCGATCCCCTATACTTGTGGGTTATCAGGACTAATTTCTGGCGCCGTTGCCGGGTAGCATAGCTCTATTCTTTGAGTCACTTGGGATATATATCTGCTTATCATTATGAAGAACTTGAGAGATCCAAAAACCAAGATCTATCCCTCAACTACGAGGGGAGGTAAGGAACTGCCATCTAGCTCTGCACTTGATTCACCTTCTGTTATGAGTAAGCTAGCGACACCTACACCTGCTTCTGCTATTCGTTCTGATATGTCGCATGTTATTGATGATGCCACTTCTGCTATGCATAATACTTATGATGAAACTGCTTCTATGCCTGATACTATTGTGCCCCTTGGTGAATTTCTTGATGAACAAATTGCTAGGGCTAGAGAAAAAGAAATTATTGAATCTGAATACGATGATGATTGTGATGATGAAAATATGCTTGTTATTCCTGAGGGTTATCTTTTTGATATGGAATCTTCTGCCGCTATTTTAGCTTGCAAGGATAGATATGAGCTTAAGAGGTTATTAATTAAATGGAATAAAGAATCACTTAGAGATAAAATGAAACCCGACCCTGCTTTTGCTACTTCACTAATGATTATGAATTCTCTATTGATCCTGATATAATTACTTTGGTTGAATCTGATCCGTTTTATGGCTATGAATCTGAAACTGTTGTGGCACATCTTACTAAGTTAAATGATATAGCTGCCCTGTTCACTAATGATGACAGATCGCGTTACTTTTATATACTCAAAATATTTCCATTCTCATTAAAGGATGATGCTAAGATATGGTTTAATTCCCTTGATCCTGGTTGTGTGCGTAGTCCCCAGGATATGATTTATTACTTCTCTGCTAAATATTTCCCTGCTCATAAGAAACAAGCTGCTTTGAAGGAAATATACAACTTTGTGCAAATTAAAGAAGAGAGTCTCCCACAAGCTTGGGGGAGGCTTCTCAAGTTACTTAATGCTTTGCCTGATCATCCTCTTAAGAAACCTGAAATACTTGATATCTTTTATAATGGACTAACCGATGCTTCCATAGATTACCTAGATAGTTGTGCTGGCTCTCCTTTCAGGGAAAGAATACCGGATGAAGCTGAAATTCTATTGAATAATATGTTGACAAATGAAAATAATTGGGCACCTCCTGAGCCAGCTCCTGAGCCAACTCCTGCTCCAATTACTGAGCCTATTCTTAAACCAACTCTGAAGAAGAGAGGCATTCTATTCCTCAGTCCTGAAGATATGCAAGAGGCAAAGAAATCTATGAAAGATAAAGGTATTAAAGCTGAAGACGTTAAGAATTTACCTCCTATTGAAGAAATACATGGTCTTAATATACCGCCTGTTGAAGAAACATATGATCTCAATTCTTATTGAAGAACCTCCTGATCCCGATATCCCGACACAGGTAGTAAAGGTAAATTCTCTCTATAGATATGATAAAGCTGAAGTGCCTCCTACTAAAATTGCTAGTCAGTGCTTGGATGAGTTTGATAACTTTATATTTAAGCAAGATGACTTCAATGCTTATTTTGGTAGACAATTAAAAGAAAATGCTTATATGATTAGACACTTGGGTGATTATATGGCTAATATTAAAGGTGAACTTAAACTTGTTAGCAAACATGCTTCTATGGTTACCACTCAAGTAGAACAAGTGCTTAAAGCTCAAAAAGAAGTGCTTGATGAAATGAATAGTAAGAAAAATGATTATGCTGTTAGAGTGGCTACTAGAACTAGTAGAATGACTCAGGAACCTTTGTATCCTGAAGGCCACCCTAAGAGAATAGAGCAAGATTCTGAAAGAAATAATATTGATGTTCCTAGTTCTTATAAAAAGAAGAAGAAGAAAAATGATAGAACTGTGCAAACTTCTAGTGAACCTATTGCTGAACCACCTGATAATCCAAATGATATCTCGATGTTTGATGCTGAAACACAATCTGGTAATGAACATGAACCTAGTGAAAATATTAATGATAATGTTCATGATGATGCCTAACCTAGTAATGACAATGATGTGGAAGTTGAACCTGCTGCTGATCTTGATAACCCACAATCAAAGAATCAACATTATGATAAAAGAGACTTTGTTGCTAGGAAACATGGTAAAGAAAGGGAACCTTGGGTTCAGAAACCCATGCCTTTTCCTCCGAAACCATCCAAGAAAAAGTATGATGAGGATTTTGAGCGCTTTGCTGAAATGATTAGGCCTATCTTTTTGCGTATGAGATTAACTGATGTGCTCAAAACAAATCCTTATGCTAAATATATGAAAGATATCATTACTAATAAAAGAAAGATACCTGAAGGTGAAATTTCCACCATGCTTGCTAATTATACTTTTAAGGGTGGAATACCAAAGAAACTTGGAGACCCCGGAGTACCTACTATACCTTGCTCCATTGAAAGAAATTATATTAAACTACTTTATGTGATCTTGGAGCCGGTGTTAGTGTTATGCCTCTCTCTTTATATCGTAGACTTGACTTGAATAATCTTACACCTACCAAAATATCTTTGCAAATGGCTGATAAATCAACTGCTATACCTGTCGGTATTTGTGAGGATGTGCCTGTTGTGGTTGCAAACGTTACTATTTTAACGGACTTTGTTATTCTTGATATTCCCGAGGATGATAGTATGTCTATTATTCTTGGAAGACCTTTTCTTAATACTGCAGGGGCTGTTATTGATTGCAACAAAGGCAATGTCACTTTTCATGTTAATGGTAATGAGCATATGGTACACTTTCCGAGGAAACAACCTCAAGTTCATAGTATCAACTCTATTGGAAAAATTCCATCGATTATATTTGGAGGTTTTGAATTTCCTCTTCCTACTGTCAAGAAGAAATATGATATACTTATTATTGGGGATGTGCATATCCCCGTTGAGGTAACTTAGTGTTATTCGAAATTTCTCCGGTTTCATGATTATCGGAATGAGTTTGTTAACAAGACTTGATCAACCTTGTTAGTGGATTCTTTTTGATGAGCATGAGATGGATGAAACTAGAAGCACAAACTTCTGTACCCCACTTTTACTTTCTGTTATTTATATTAAATAAAGTAAAAATAGTATTTTTCTGTCTGTTTCCTGACTTATCCGTGCAATATAAAAATATTCCGAAAATAAAAGTCCTCATAATGCCATGCCAATTTAATATGATTTTTTCGGGAATATTTGAGGATTTACTGTGCAAAAATTACCGCGGGAGGAGCTGCCACCTGGCCACGAGGGTGGTGGGCGCCCCCCCTAGGGCGCGCCCCCTGCCTCGTGGGCCCACGGTGGCCCTCCTCCACTTATCCCAGCACCCATCTTCTTCCTCTGTCTCACACAAACCCGAAAAACCAACTCAAGCACGAGTTCCAGCCACTTTTGCTGTGATTTTCGATCTCCTTGCTCAAAGCACCTCTCGCAAAACTGCTTGGGGAGATTGTTCCTTGGTATGTGACTCCTCCATTGGTCCAATTAATTTTTGTTCTAATGCTTTATTCTTTGCAAATTTGTGCTGCATAGGTGACCATGTTCTTGAGCTTGCATGTCAAATTTATATGGTTCTAAGTAGTTCTAATGCTTGATATAGGCTCTAGGCACTTGTAGGAGTAGTTGCTATCAGTTTTATTGAAGTTGGTTCACTTTTGTTTGAAGTTACTAAAAAATTCAGATTATTTCAGAAAAATAATGAGGAGATTTTTTAGGGGCTCATCAAGCCAAAGCTCAAAGGAAAAGGCACCGAAGCCTAAGTATAATTTGCCGCGCACCGCGGAGATTCGGGCGTGTGAATGGCCTTTTGAATATTTCTTGAGAGCAGCCGGTATCTATGAAGATTTTCATGAATTGGCTCACAATGCAGGCCTCACTGCTTTCCTCCACGACCAATGCGATCAATATCTCTTACTCACAAATACTTTTGTGCAAAAATTTCATTTTCATTCTAAGAACTAACCACCTACGGTGGAGTTTCATTTATATGATGAGCATAAGGAGATGTCACTTTATGATTTCTGTCGGATTTGTTTAGTCCCTTTTGAGGGCAAGATAGAAGAACCACATCATGATGATGTGGCTGGGTTTATTGATACTATCACTGTAGGAGAAACTAGGAAGGTTTCCGATGCACGAATCACTAGCATACATTTTCCTGTTTTACGTTACTTTGCATTATTTGCTAGTCGTTGTTTAATTGGACATGGAAACTGTGGAAACCTTAGCATCGCTGATACAATTATTCTGCACCACGGTTTATACAGTGATAACACTTTTAGTATGGGCGGTATTATTGCTAGACATTTAAGTATGAACCATACTAAGGGTCCCATCTTTGGAGGCGTCTATGCCACACGCCTAGCTGCACATTTTAACATACCTATTAGGCATGCTAAGAAGGAAGAAAAGGTGCTGCCCCGTGTTTATCTAGATCATAAAAGTATGGTGGCACATGATTTTATTTTTAAGAATAGGGCAGGAGAGCTTAAATATCAATTGTTCTTTAACAAACATCATCCTGAGACTATTATCCTGCCTGCTCCTTCTTTGTCTAATTTTGTAGGACCCTACCTCGTTACAGGGGCTGCCGTCCAAGCTTACAAGAATCCTGCACTAGCCCCGGAACAGGAACCACAAGATGAGCCTCCACGACAATCTGTTTATTCTTGGGATCTAGAGATGACTGTCAGCTAGTGGTAGTCAGAGTCTTCTTCCTCATCACAGTATGATCCCAACTATTCCTCCTCATCACAGTACGACCCCAACAACTATTATTATGGATATCTGCCAGGCCAGCTGTGGCCATAGACCAACTTAGGCCAAAAGCCTAAGCTTGGGGGAGTACGTCTTTCTCACCGACATTACATTTATGTTCACACACACTCATTGCTAGATGTCGGTGCTCATACTTTTTCACTGTAATATCCTTGCTAGTTTAGTTTCCTTTTCCTGCTTTCTTTTGTGTTCACTAAACCTTAAGAAAACCAAAAAAATTAGAAGTAGTTTATTTTTCTGTTGTAGTAGTAATAATTAAAAAGAAAAGCCAAAAATATTTCCCATTCTTCTTTTGCTTGTTGGGAGCTTTCCTGTGTAAATAGTTTTATTTCTTTTCTTTGGGGTCAGTAGGAGAAGACCATGATTAAATTGTTGAAGTGGCTCTTATATGCATTATTGTTGATTTAACCAAGAGCCCATATTGCCTTGTATTCTCCTGTTTATTGAATGCTCGCAGATTCCAGCTTAGTCCAATGCACGTACACTCTTATTATTATTCACACCGTTCGGTCGTGCAAGTGAAAGGCAATTATGATGATATATGATGGACTAACTGAGATGAGAAAAGCTGGTATGAACTCGACCTCTTTTGTTTTTGTAAATATGATGAGTCCCTCGTTCTTGATTCAGCTTATTATGAATAAACATGTTTGCAATGACAATTAGAGATCATAGTTGCTTGTTCCATTCTTGATTAGCTATCAGTTATAATGGTTTACCTTGTGTGCCAACATGCTATTGAGATGATTATGATGTGGTATGATGAGGTGGTATCCTCCTTTGAATGATTTAAGTGACTTGACTTGGCACATGTTCACGCATGTAGTTGAAACAAAATCAACATAGCCTTCACGATATTTATGTTCATGGTGGATTATATCCTAATCATGCTTGCATCAAATGTTTATTAATTTTAATGCATGTACATGGCTGTTGTTGCTCTCTAGTTGGTCGCTTCCTAGTCTTTTGCTAGCCTTCACTTGTACTAAGTGGGAATACTGCTTGTGCATCCAATCCCTTAAACCCCAAAGTTATTCCAGATGAGTCCACTATACCTTCCTATATGCGGTATCTACCTGCCGTTCCAAGTAAATTTGTATGTGCCAAACTCTAAACCTTCAAATAAACATTCTGTTTTGTATGCTCAAATAGCTCATGTATCAACCAAGGTTGTCCTTATCTTCCATGTTAGGCGGGTTATTCTCAAGAGGACTGGACTCCGCTCCTCACTCACGAGAAATGGCTGGTCACCGGGATGCCCAGTCCCATGCTTTATGCAAACTAAATCAAAATTAATTGCAAACAAAAGTCCCCCCGAGACCTGATGTATGTTGGAGGCACTCGTTGTTTCGAGCAAGCCATGGATTGATGCTTGTTGGTGGAGGGGGAGTATAAACTTTACCATTCTATTTGGGAACCGCCTATAATGTGTTTAGCATGGAAGATATCGCCATCTCTTAGTTGTTATGTTGACAATGAAAGTATACCGCTCAAAATAAAATTTATCTCTATTTCAAAACCGAGCTCTGGCACCTCTACAAATCCCTTCTTACCTTTGTGAAGGGCCCATCCATTTACTTTTATGTTGAGTCATCACCCTCTTATTAAAAAGCACTAGCTGGAGAGCACAACTGTCATTTGCATTCATCACTATTAATCTATGTTGAGTGTGACTATGATTGGATCTCTTTTACCATGAATTACAATGTCTAGTCAGTCCTTGATCTTTAAAGGTGCTCTGCATTTATGTTTTGCGGTCTCAGAAAGGGCTAGCGAGATACCATCTTGTTATATCATATTATGATTGTTTTGAGGAAGTGTTGTCATCAGAAATTTATTATTATGACTTGCTAGTTGATTATGCTATTGATATGAGTAATTGTGAGACCTGAGAATTATTGCAAATGTGGTTAGTTATGATCTATGCTGAAAACTTGAATGCTGGCTTGACATAGTTACAGTAACAAGAGCAAATAGAGTTTGTAAAAGTTTTTCTTTCTTTCTTTCAGCTTGTCAACTGAATTGCTTGAGGACAAGCAAGGGTTTAAGCTTGGGGGAGTTGATACGTCTCCATCGTATCTACTTTTCCAAACACTTGTGCCCTTGCTTTGGACTCTAACTTGTATGATTTGAATGGAACTAACCCGGATTGACGATGTTTTCAGCAAAATTGCCATGGTGTTGTTTTATGTGCAGAAAACAAATATTCTCGAAATGACCTGAAACTCCACGGAACATCTTAGAAAAAACAATAAAAAACCCTCGCCAAAGATGAAGACCAGGGGGCCCACACCCTTCTCACGAGGGTGGGGGGCGCCCCCCCTAGGGCGCGCCCCCCCTACCTCGTGGGCCCCCTGGAAACCCTCCGACGCCAACTCCAACACTATATATTCGCTTTTGGAGAAAAAAAATAAGAGACAAGAAATCATCGCGTTTTACCATACGGAACCGCCGCCAACCCTAAAACCTCTCGGGAGGGCTGATCTGGAGTCCGTTTGGGGCTCCGGAGAGGGGGATTCGTCGCCTCGTCATCATTAACCATCCTCCATTACCAATTTCATGATGATCACCGCCGTGCGTGAGTAATTCCATCGTAGGCTTGCTGGACGGTGATGGATTGGATGAGATTTATCATGTAATCGAGTTAGTTTTGTTAGGGTTTGATCCCTAGTATCCATTATGTTCTGAGATTGATGTTGCTATGACTTTGCTGTGCTTAATGCTTGTCACTAGGGCCCGAGTGCCATGATTTCAGATATGAACCTATTATGTTTTCATGAATATATGTGAGTTCTTGATCCTATCTTGCAAGTCTATAGTCACCTACTATGTGTTATTATTCGGCAACCCCGAAGTGACAATAATCGGGACCACTCCCGGTGATGACCATAGTTTGAGGAGTTCATGTATTCACTATGTGCTAATTCTTTGTTCCGGTTCTCTATTAAAAGGAGGCCTTAATATCCCTAAGTTTCCAATAGGACCCCGCTGCCACGGGAGGGTAGGACAAAAGATGTCATGCAAGTTCTTTTCCATAAGCATGTATGACTATATACGGAATACATGCCTACATTACATTGATGAATTGGAGCTAGTTCTGTGTCACCCTATGTTATGACTGTTACATGATGAATCGCATCCGGCATAATTATCCATCACTGATCCGGTGCCTACGAGTTTTCCATATACTGGTTCTCGCTTATTTACTTTCCCACTGCTACTATTACGAATCACTACAAAATACCAAAAACATTACTTTTGCTGTCTTTACTTTTGTTGCTGCTACCACCACTATCATATTACTTTGCTACTAAACACTTTGCTGCAGATATTAAGTTTCCAGGTGTGGTTGAATTGACAACTCAGCTGCTAATACTTGAGAATATTCTTTGGCTCCCCTTGTGTCGAATCAATAAATTTGGGTTGAATACTCTACCCTCGAAAGCTGTTGGGATCCCCTATACTTGTGGGTTATCATCTAGTCATATTATTCTTGATGCTCTCTCTTTATGTTTCAATTCTTATCTTTTATGTGAGCATCATCGAAATCATCATGCCTAGCTAAAAGGCATTTAAGAAAAGCGCTTGTTGGGAGACAACCCAATATTTACCCTTACTGTTTTTGTCTGTTATCATGATTAAGCTACTGTATTAATCATGTATTATAGCTTTTGTTTCAATAAAGTGCCAAGTAAGACCTTTGGGAAGACTTGGTGAGAGTTAATGTGATCATGCTGTAAAAAAACAGAAACTTTGTGCTCATGAGATTATCTGTCATTTTTTTACAGAAGAGTGCAATTGAGTTGATTATTTTTCAGAAGATTAATTGACAAATTCCTCACGTCCACCAATTTATTTAATAATTTTTGGAGTAGCAGAAGTATGGTTGGTGTACAGATCATTACAGACTGTTCTGTTTCTGACAGATTCCGCTTTCATTGCATAGTTTGCTTGTTTTCTAGTTTCTATGGCTTATATTTCTCAATATAAATTGTAGAAATGATATGGTACCACAGGCATTGTGTGAAGATAATGATGAACCTTGTCTTTGATAGTACCAAAGTGAATGGTTTAATCTTTATCATACTAACCTATCTCACGAAGTTTCGTTAAGTTTTGTGTGATTGAAGTTTTCAAGCTTTGGGTGTGATATCGATATGGGGACAATAAGAAGTGGAAAGACCCTATGATTTGGGATGCCCAAGGCACCCCAAGGTAATATTCAAGGAAGACTCAAGCGCCTAAGCTTGGGGATGCCCTGGAAGGCATCCCCTCTTTCGTCTTCAAAACTATCGGTATACCTTACTCGGAGCTATATTTTTATTCGTCACATGACATGTGTCTTCCTTGGAGCGTATTTTCAATTTTACTTGCTATTTGAATAAAATCATTGGATCTGCAATCTTGAATGAAGAAGAATTCTCCCATGGCTATTTAATTATTTGAGTACTTAGTATTCTTCACTTATATCGTTTTGGAGTAGTTTGTCATATACTCACGTGCTTCACATATATCCTATGAGTAAAAGCTTGAATGAATTGAATATCATAAATTTGAATTTATATACGTTTCATATGCTTACAACATGGGGAGTAATGACTTCACACATAATAAGTATAGGTAGTAAACTTATTGGAAGTTAGCAAACATAGAATTGGTCACTTGAACAATTCATGAAAGAATATTGAAGGAAGAGAGATTTCACATATAAATATACTATCTTGGACATCTTTTGAAATTGTGAGCACTCATTAAAATATGACATGCTAAAAGGTTGATGTTGGACAAGGAAGACAACTTAATGGGTTATGTTTTTCTATATCAGAAACATTATATTGTCTTGGATCGTCCAACATGTTGAGCTTGCCTTTCCCCCTCATGCTAGCCAAATTCTTTGCACTAAGTAGAGATACTACTTGTGCTTCCGAATACCCTTAAACCCAGTTTTGCCATGAGAGTCCACCATATCTACATATGGATTGAGTAAGATCCTTCAAGTAAGTTTTCATTGTTGCAAGCAATAAAAATTGCTCTCTAAATATGTATGATCTATTAATGTGGAGAAAATAAGCTTTATACGATCTTGTGATGTGGAAGAAATAAAAGCGATGGACTGCATAATAAAGGTCCATATCACAAGTGGCAATATAAAGTGACGTTTTTTTCATTAAGATTTTGTGCATCCAACCATAAAAGCGCATGACAACCTCTGCTTCCCTCTACGAAGGGTGTCGGAGTAATGGGCAACGGGTAGGCTAACCCGACGCCCATAACCTTTCAAGACATCAGGGATGACCGCGCCCCTCAGGATGCCAAGGTAAAGAGCCGCCTTCTGGAAGCCAGCTGGAGAAATAGCCGGCTGCCCATAGACGGCCGAGTACAAAACGCGAGGTCGAGACGAGCCGACTCCTGCCAGGCGGCTTCCAGAGAAGCCGGCTCCGAGGAGTCGGCCCGCGGCCCCTTCGAAGCTCGTACCGACATCAAGGGGGACAGGGCGGGGGATGGCTACAGTGCAGCCCATCCCCTCCCCTTCCTAAGGGCTAGCGTGGCCACAGTGCGTTGTACCAACAAGGAGCCCCGCCCGACGCGACACTGTATCCATGCCAGCCCTGACGTCACCACGGGGAGGCGGAGTCCTGCTCCCATGACAGCCTGTCTGTATGGCCCAAGGATGATGAGCCCCACTAGTCAGTGAGAATCAGAAGACGGCAAAGAGCCCTACCAATCGGACCCGATGGAAGTCGGCCCCTAGGAGTCGGCCTGCTCCTCCCATCGGCCCCACGCGCCATTAACCAGACAAGACGGGGAGTGGCTACAGTAATCGCCCGCCATGACAGCAGTGCTGTAGCCATGATCCTTCGACCAAGCCTGCGTCATTAGAAGTGCAGCTACAGTGATCAGCAGCTGGCAAGACCCCCAAGCGGCGGGTACGGCCTGTCGGCTCCGTACCAGAACAGTTGGAGGGCCCCCCCGATCGGCGGGCCCCAGTAGTCAGCGCCCGAAGAGACTGACGGCTGGGCCTGCACCCAGTCATATTACCCTTGTACCCCTGGGGTGTAGGCCTATATAAACCGCCAAGGCACCCATGCAAAGGGTTCGGACCCATTAGAACTAGACCAGAGATATATGAAGGAGAAAGCTAGCCTTGCCTTCTCCTACCTCCAGCATACAGCTCGAGGAGCACCCTTGTACTCACTTTGCCTTAGTTATCATGCGGAGACCCCGTAGAGTAGGACTAGGGGTGTTATCTCCTAGGACAGCCCCGAACCTGGGTAAAGTACGCCAGCGTTCATGTCTACGCCTAATCCCGCTTCCGGGCACCGACGACATTCTACTCGCTCCCACCATGATAAGCCATCCTTTGGCATATGTCGCACCCAACCCCCGATATTTGGCGCCCACCTTGGGACAAGGTGCACCATCGTCCGGAGACCTATTCTGGACGGGAACCCTTTTTCTCCCTGGCGAGCGTAGCCATCCCTGCAGGCCAGACGGAGTCTGTGCCGACGCGTTGCTTGGCACGGAAATCGCCTGTGCGGCCAGTTGCCTCGCCAAACTTGTCGACGATCTCTGCCTCTCCGACAAGCCCACATCCGACGCGGGCATAGGCGACCCCAAGAGCCTCCTTGCAGGCCTCCTCGACCAACTCCACGTCGCCATCGAGCCTGCTGTGGACTTGGAGTCCGTAGGCTCCACCGACCCGATGTTGGTCGACTCCGACACTGTGTCACTCGACGCGTTCCCCACCAACGTGGTGGTCTACGACGAGCCGCTCCCTCATGCGGAGAGCGGCGGAAGCACCGTCACAGAGGTACTTGTCATCGGTCATGGCGAGCACTCCGACGGAGGTGCTCGCGGCCCGCTTGATGCGGCACTACAAGACCTGACCGTGCCCATTCCCGAAGACGCCGACACCCAGACGCTGGAGGCGCGCCGCCTTCAGCTTGTCGAAGGTGCCAAGAAGCTGGCCAGCATGAGACGCCTGTCGGAGGCCTATCAGCGTGAGATGGACCGCGCTGTGGGCGACACGCTGGCTCCCACCGGGCCCAGCCGCCTTGGCGTAGTCCAACAGCGCGGCGTGGCCATCGCCAACCTGTTCGGGGCAGATCGCTCTGTCTACGCCACGCTGGCAGAAAACATCCGAGCTGCCCAAGCGGCAGTAGACAAGCTAGACAAGTTCGAGGGCAAGGAGCATCGCCTGATGGAGGAGCGCGTTCAGCGGCTCCTCGACGCGGCTGCCGAGCAGAACGAGGCCGACTGCCGCACTGACGCGCTGCGTCGGCAGAATGACGACCTGCACCCCCTCCGAGACCAAGGCGCGACATCTCGGACACCGACCGGTGGCGTCCGTGGAAGAAAAGACAAGGAGCCGGCTGCTAGCCGCAGTCTGACTCGTATCACCATAGAGCACGACCAAGACGGCCGCCCAAGAGCAGTGGAACGACAGGATGACTGTCCGCCTCCTCCCCCTCGCAGGGAAAGGCGAGTCTCCCCACCGCCTGTTAACCACCCGACACTCGGTGATCATCTTGGCCGATGAGAGGGAGTCGGGGAGAATGATGCCCGCCACCGGATCAACCGTCTCCACCGATCCCTGGCGCTTGAAGAAGAAGATGAGCTGGGCCCGCCGTGCTTCGGCCCTCGCATTCGAGACGAGCCTTTCCCCAGAGAGTTCACACTCCCAAGAGACACGCCCAAATACACCATCTCTGTGAAGCCGGAAGATTGGCTAGTTGACTACTCCACAACAGTCAGCATAGCAAACGGCAACAAGCGTGTTGCCGTGAAGTATGTTCCGCTCATGCTCCAGGGCACGGCCCGGACTTGGCTGAACAGCTTGAAGCCCCGTAGCATCAACAATTGGGTCGACTTCACCGATGCCTTCGTCCGCAACTTCACTAGCACGTACAAGCGGCCTCCCAAACCTCGCCATCTTTCCTTGTGCGTGCAAGGCCCCAACAAGTCAACTCGCGACTACCTCACGTGCTGGGCCGAGCTCTGTAACTCCTGCGAGGCCGTGCACGAGCTGTAGGCCATCGAATACTTCACCTCCGGGTGCCGAGAGGGCACCCTCCTCAAGCACAAGCTCCATTGCGACGAGCCAGAGACCCTCGACGAGCTGCTGATCATAGCAGACAAATATGCCATGGCCGACTCCTCCATGAAGGCGGAAATCCAAGTTAGTGCGACTGGCAAGGTGGCTCCTTAGGCTCCACGAACCCCGGCTGGAGACGCCAGTTGGCGTCAACAATAGAACGACCACAAGCGCAGGGCCACACAACCGGCTTCCACCAGCCGGCAGGTGGCAACAGTCGAAGACCAGCAGCCGGAAGGGCCGCCTCCGCCCAAACGACAGAAGGGCGGCAAGCCCAACTGGTTGCCGGCTTTCTCATATGAGCAGACTTTGGATGCTCCCTGCAAATTCCATAGTGGTGCGAAGCTGTCCAACCACACCACTCGGAAGTGCCACAGGCTCACTAGGATCGTCAAGGGAGACGGCCTCATGCCTCCCCCGCCTGCTGGGCAGCTGCCTCCTCTCCTGCCCCAGCAGCCGGTGGTCAGACCAGTCGGCGCAATACAAGATGAATACCCAAAAGAGCATGGAGCCTATGTCATCTTCACCAGTGTGGCCGATGATCGACGCAGTAGGCCGCTGTAGCAACAAGAAGTAAATGCGGTAGCATCAGAGACCCCAGAGTTCATGCATTGGTCTAAAAAGCCCATCAGTTGGAGCAGAGCTGACCACCCGGAGGTGATGCCTAAGCCCGGCTCCTATGCCCTGATTTTGGATGCCACCTTTGCCACGGACAAGCGAGCAGCTCGCTTCTCCCGAGTCCTGATAGACGGCGGCAACAACATTAACATCGTATACAAGGATACCATGGAGAAATTAGGAATCAGATAGAGGCAGCTTCAGCCCAGCCGGACAGTATTCCATGGCATAGTTCCTGGCCTTTCCTGCTCACCAATCGGCAAGATTCTGATAGACGTCCTCTTTGGAGACAAAGATTATTTCCGCCGAGAGTCAGTATGGTTTGAAGTGGTGGACCTTGAGAGCCCATACCATGCGTTACTTGGTCGGCCTGCTTTGGCCATGTTCATGGCTGTTCCCCACTATGCCTACCTCAAGATGAAGATGCCGACTTCCAAGGGGATTCTGACCATAACTGGCGACTACAAGAAGGCGTCCGCCTGCGCAGCAGAGAGCAGTCAATTGGCCGAGTCCCTCGTGATCGCAGCTGAGAAGCGGCTCCTTGACCAGGTTGTGGCGATGGCAAACAAGCAGCCAGAGATGTCGCCCGATCCCAAGGAGTCAGAAGCCGAGGGCTCGTTCAAGCTGGCCAAAGAAACAAAGAAGATACCCTTGGACCCAGAGCACCCGGAGAGGTATGCTGTCATAGGTACAAACCTCAACAGCAAATAGGAAGGCGAGCTCGTCGATTTCCTCCGTGAGAATCGGGACATCTTCTCATGGTCCCCCAAAGACATGCCAGGTGTCCCGACGGATTTCGCCGAGCACAAATTACATGTCCGGTCTGATGCCAAGCCAGTCAGGCAGCCCTTGCACCGCCTGTCAGAAGAGAAGAGAAGAGTCGTCAGAGAAGAAATTGCCCGGCTGCTGGCAGCCGGCTTCATCATGGAGGTGTTCTTTCCAGAGTGGTTGGCCAACCTAGTCCTTGTGCTGAAGAAGAACAAGCAGTGGTGTATGTGTATTGATTACACCGGCCTCAACAAAGCATGCCCCAAGGACCCGTTTGCTTTATCAAGAATCGACCAAGTAATAGGCTCCACAGCCGGATGTGAGCTGTTGAGTTTTGTGGATGCATATTCAGGATACCACCAGATCAAGTTGAACCCGGCTGACAGACTAAAGACCACCTTCATCACGCCATTTGGATCCTTCTGCTACTTGACTATGATGTTCGGCTTGAGGAATGCCGGCGCCACCTTTCAACATTCCATGCAGAAGTGCCTCCTCAAGCAACTCGGCAGAAACGCCCACGTTTACGTGGACGATGTGGTGGTGAAGACAGAGAAGCGTGGAATGCTGCTAGAAGACCTCAAGGAGACCTCAAGGAGACCTTTGAGAACTTGCGCTGATTTCAAATCAAGCTCAACCCAGAGAAATGCGTCTTTGGAGTACCAGCCAGCCAGCTTCTTGGCTTCCTGGTCTCCGAACGCGGCATAGAATGCAACCCTGTGAAGATCAAGGCCATTGAGAGGATGGAAGCACCCAGCCGACTGCTGGACGTACAGAAGTTCACCGGCTATTTGGCATCCATCAGCTGAATCATCAGTCGGCTGGGCGAGAAGGCTCTCCCCTATACCAACTCATGAAGAAGACCACTTTTTCAAGTGGAAACACAAGGCTGATGAAGCTTTTCTCCAGTTGAAGATGATGTTGACTACTCCACCTGTCCTGGCGGCTCCGACTCCTAAGGAGCCCATGCTCCTATACATCGGCGCCACCAGCCGAGTGGTCACCACAGTCATCGTGGTAGAGTGCAAGGAGGAAGGCAAAGCCCTACCAGTCCAGAGACCGGTATATTATTTGAGCGAAGTACTGTCGACCTCTAAGCAAAACTACCCCCACTACCAGAAGATGTGCTACGGTGTGCACTTTGCCGCCAAAAAATTGAAACTGTACTTTCAAGAGCATCCAATCACTGTGGTCTGCACAGCTCCACTGGCCGAGATCATTGGAAGCCGGGATGCTTCGGGCCAAGTGGCCAGATGGACCATAGATCTGGCCCCCTACACCATCTACTACCAGCCTCGCACCGCCATCAAGTCACAAGCGCTGGCCTACTTCCTCGTCGACTGGGCCGAGACCTAGTACTTGCCGCCAGCGCCTAACTCCACCCAATGGCGGATGCATTTTGACGGCTCCAAAATGCGCACCGGCTTGGGAGCCGGCATCGTCCTCACCTCTCCCAAAGGAGACAAGCTCAAATATGTGCTGCAAATCCACTTTGCCGCCTCCAAAACGTCGCCGAATACGAGGCACTCATTCACGGGCCCCGGCTTGCCAAAGAGCTCGATATTCGCCGGATCCTGTGCTATGGGGACTCCGACTTGGTGGTCCAGCAGTCGTCAGGCGACTGGGACGCCAAAGATGCAAACATGGCAAGCTACCGCTTCCTCGTTCAGCAACTCAGTGGATATTTTGAGGGATGAGAGTTTCTCCATGTGCCAAGAAATGACAACGACCAAGCAGACGCCCTGGCATGAATCGGCTCCACCCGTCAAGCAATACCAACCGGCATCGCCCTTCAGCGCCTTCTCAAACCGTCTCTCAAGCCATCACTAGAGTCAGATTCTATCTTCGTGCCGGCTCCTCCTCAAGCAGTCAGATCCGACTTGAGAGCTCAGTCAGCCGGCACGGGAGTTTTGACGGATGGCCCGGGGGTCGCAGCAGTCGCACCCGGCCCGGGGACTTCAGAACCAGGCCCGGGGACTGCAGCGACTCGCCCGAGGACTTCAGAACTCGGCCTGAGGACTGCACCAATTGGCCTAGGGACTTCATCGACACGGCAAGCGGCTGCCGACTCCAACCCGCCGCCTCGCGGCCCAGCCTCCCTTGTCCAAGTTGCAGTCTTGACAGTTGCAGAAGTCGTAGCACCTTCATGGGCCCAGCCCATCCTCAGTTTTTTGGTGAACAAAGAGCTACCAACTAATGAGATCTCGGCCCGGCAAGTGCAACGTCGGGCAGCAGCCTACACCATTGTCAACAGAGAGCTCGTGAGGCGCAGTGTCACTGGTGTCTACCAGCGCTGCGTGGAGCCAGAGCAAGGCCAAGCAATTCTCAAAGACATCCATCAAGGCGAGTGTGGCCACCACGTGGCTTCAAGAGCACTCGTCGCCAAAGCCTCTCGCCATGGTTTCTTCTGGCCGACTGCTCTTGAAGACACCAAGGAATTGGTCCAAAAATGCAAAGGGTGCTAGAAGTTTTGTTCCAAGCCACATCAGCCGCCTTCTGGGCTCAAGACTATTCCCATTGCCTGGCCCTTTGCTGTCTGGGGCCTGGACATGGTGGGACCATTCAAAATAGCGCAAGGTCGCATGACCCATCTGCTTGTCGCGGTAGACAAGTTCACCAAGTGGATAGAGACCAAACCAATCAAGAAGATGAACGGTCCGACTGCTGTGACTTTCATCTCCGACATCACCATCAGATACGGCATACTGCATAGCATCATCACCGACAACGGCACAAACTTTGGCAAAGGCGCCTTGGCCCGTTTCTGCGTGACGCGGGGCTTCAGACTGGACTTAGTGTCTGTTGCCCATCCGCAGTCAAACGGACAAGTAGAGCGAGCAAACGGCCTCATCTTGTCCGGCATCAAGCCTCGATTGGTCGAGCCTCTGGAGCGTTCGGCCGGCTGTTGGCTCGACGAGCTGCTGGCCGTCCTCTGGAGCCTGTGCACAACTCCAAACAAGTCAACCGGCTTCACGCCCTTCTTCCTTGTCTATGGTACCGAAGCCGTCATCCCAATAGACATAGAGTTCGACTCCCCTCGAGTCACCATGTACACCAAAGAGGAGGCAGAAGAAGCACGTCAAGACGGCGTCGATCTGCTGGAAGAGGGCCGGCTGTTAGCACTCAGTTGGTCCAGCATCTACCAGCAGAGCCTGCGCCGATATTATAACTGGAAGGTCAAGCCAAGATCTTTCCAAGAGGGAGACCTTGTGCTCCGGCTGATCCAGCGAACAACCGGTCAGCACAAGCTCTCAGCGCCTTGGGAAGGCCCCTTCGTCATCAGCAAAGTGCTAAGCAATGACTCCTACTAACCGATCGACGCTCAGAAGCCTCGAGCGCGCAAGAGGGACGACTCCGGTAAGGAGACGGAATGACCGTGGAACGCAAACCTCCTCCGAAGATTTTACAGTTAAAGCAGTATGTACCGCGCTACCTTTTGTATTAAGTACAAAGACTCTGGGTCCCCCGAGACGAGCTCGGGGACTGCCCTCTTTTATCAATATGATAAGAATCATGCCCATAAGTGTGTTATTTTTTATGCCGCTTGGCACCGGGTCCGACTAGTCGGCCCGGGGACTTGCCGCCTTGCACTACGAAATGCTTCCTGCAGCCGGACAAGTAATGTGTGGCACCTATGCCGTCTCCTGCTAGAAGCCGCAGCTCACAGAGTGACTGGACGGTGGGTAGGAGTAAGGTAGAAAGGGTGCCCATAGGAAAAATGGCTAAGGACACAAGCATGGGCATAGTCTAAGCCGGCTTCCCGCATATTACGACCAACTGTTGAGTAGTTGGCTCGCCGTGTTCTACTTAATTTGCCAAAGAACTATAAACGGCTAAGTACTTGCCTTCCCAAAAGAAGCTAAGTACTTGACCCAGCAACAGTCCGTAGAGCGGCTGTCTGACTGGAAAGACGGCAACCAAGGGAAGGCGGCAAAGGAAAAAGCCAAAGAGCAATAGGCAAGAAGAGATAGAACTCGGAATGTATTTACATAGCAAAGGCCCTTGGCCAATCTTCAAACAATAGTTCAAGATACACCCCGCGGGTGGAATTGTGCAAAATTAACAAAGTTCATTGAGACCGATAAGCAGGTATAAACAAAGGTAAAGTGGCAGCCTAGGAAGCAGCAGGCGAGCTTGGTGGAACGGCGGAATCGGCAACGCCGGCTGGTGGAGCGGCCAGCTGGGAAGTCTCCGCTTGGTCGCCCCCAGTGGTAGCCGGCTCGGTTGGGCGCGGCTCATTGTTGGAGGCGCGGTCGAGCTGAGGCTGGTCGTCTGCTCCAACCTCCGGCGCCTCCCCTTAGCCTTCCTCCTCCGCCCCGCCTTCTTCCTCACCACTGGAGTCGATCACCTCCACTGAATCCTTGTCGTCAGCCGGATTCATCCCGAACCATTCCAGCGGCGCCTCGTCGCCATTCTCAGCCCGCTCCGGGACGAAGACGTTGGTGTCAGTGTACTCGGTGATCGATGCCGCACGCTTGATGAGGACATCTTCCACGACCGCCAACTCCGCCTGAGCTTCAAGCCGGAATGTGGCTAGCTGGGCTAGACTCATCCCAGGATACCATGCCTTGACGAACTCTAAGGCCCGGCATGCTCCAGCCCGGGCCAAAGAGCCCTTCCAGGCTTCAAGGCGGCCAGCCGCTACCTCCAGCCAGTTGGCAGTCCGACTTGGGGTGCGCGGTGCCTGCATATTCGGCCACAGGGCGGCGATCGCCTGGGTGCCGACACATTGAAGCCAGCGCAGCATCCGGTGGGCCGCCCGAGGACGAGCCTCAATGCTCAGGATCTGCTTGTTAAGGGTTCGGGGGGAGTCAGCGGCGATCTTCACGCCATCCGCCCTCCGCCCTTCATGATAAGCCTCGATGGCCTGGTTGGCGGCGTCCGAGTAGCCAGGGAAGAAGTCTGCCAGGACAGGAAGGCAAAGAGCCAAATTAGAGCTTAGAAGCCGGCTCGACCAACAGCCGACAGCTCAAAGAAGAAAAGTGAGGAGAGGCTCACCGTCGACGAGATCCTCGATCTCATGGAAGCCGGAGGACATCATCGCCTCCTTGTTGGTCCAGGAGGAGCGCTCGAACGCGAATTCGGCAAGCAGGGCGGTCTCCTTGTCCTCCGCCTCTTTTTGGGCCTTCTTGAGCAGCTCCTTCTGCTCCGCCAACTGCGTGGCCAGCCGGTCGCGCTCCTCAGCCAGCTGGCCGCACTCCTCCTCCTTGGTGCGCAGGGCAGTGTTGGGCTCGCCCAGCTGCTGCTGCAGGGCGGCGTTGGCCTCTGCAAAGGAAAGAGCAGAACAAGGTGTTAGTTACCAACAAAAAAGAATAGTCGCCGGGGAGATCCATCCCGACTGCTCAGCAGTCGGCCCGAATCTCGGGGACTACAACCCGCGGGTGCGCCAGCGCGCCCCCGCAGAGAAGGAAGAGGACTCACTCCGGCTTTCCGACAAGTCGGCGGTCTGCTTGGCCAGCTCCTCGACATTGGCATTGAAGGTGGTCATGTGAAGATTGTGGTAGTCATGTGACAAAATTTCAGACAAGTATTAATACTTGGAACTCGCTGATCAGAGTTCCGAGCCGCCTGCTCAGTAGCTGTCCCGAAACTCGGGGACTACACCTAGCGGGTGCGCTGGCGCGCCCCCACCGAGAAGAACAAGAAACAGAGACAAAGAAGAAGGGAACGTACCCGGATGGCTTCTCGCGATGCCAGATACGCCTTGGTAGAGTTCTTGATGGCATCGCCCTCGGCTCGGAGCCTGGCTTGGACGTCCAGAAGCGCCCGGTTCAATGGGCCCATCCCGCCTCCCCGCACCCACCTAGTGGGCGCGGCGCTCGTCGCTTCGGTGTCCAGGATCGTGGAGCTCGTGGCGCCGGTCTCCAGAGGGCGCGGCGGCGAAGCCGCCTTCGCAAGACGGCGACGCATCGGCACGCCGACATGGAGAACTAGGCCCGCCACCACCTCGTCTACAGTCGGCGGCACAGGCGGGTCCACCGATTGCTCGCCTTGCGCGCTCCCAGATGGCGGCGGTGGCGGCACGATCACGTCCGGCGTGGCGGTGTTGCCGCCATCCCTCTCCATGACCGGGTTCTCGCCGCCGGCCTCCCAAGTTTGCGCCATGAACTCCGGGGGTGGCGCCGCGGAGTTCAGAGGAATAACAAAAACCACTGACTGGCGGTGCGCGGCTTCTTCAGCTTGCTTCTTCAGCGCATCGGCAGCCTCGGCCTCCGCCAGTCTCTTCTTGGCGGCGGCCTCCACCTTCCCAGCCTCCGCCTTCTTCAGGCAGGCGGCTTCCTGCACTTCACGCACCTCTCGTGCGTTCCGCTCTGTCACCTCCCAGAGGTCGGCGGTAGGGTCAATCCGCCGAGTGGTGGCGGAAGTCTCTGCCGACCCCACGATGGAGGCGGCAGCAACCTTGTCAATAGAGAGGGGAGCCCTGGACCCAAGGGCGACAAGCAAGCAAACTCAGAAAAATCAACGAAAGAAAAAATGAAAGCGCAAGAAAGGTAGCACTTACGCGGAGACCAGCAGCAGCTTCTTCACTTCCTTGCGAAAGCGGTGAGCCTTTGGAGCCGCCTCGTCCCGCTTGGTCGTTGCGGCCGAGCCCTTGGGCTTCTTCGGCCGGCTGCCGAATAGGCTCGGCGCGGCCCTGCGCTTCTTCGCGCCGCCTTAGGCGTCCGACGTGGCAGAAGAGCTCGCGCCAGGCTGGCCAGCTCCTGGCTGGTGGCGTGGGGCGACCTCCTCCGCATCATCGTCAGGCCAGTCCTCGAAAATGGCCCCGAGCCTCGGGCCGCCCACTTTGCTGCTTCCTCCCTCGGCGTCGTCCTCCAAGGCCGCCGCCCCCAAGTCGGGGTCGTCGACATCGCTCTCCGCCCGGTTGGGTAGGAATTCACGGGCCGACCCCACGGTGCCGGCTGCCGGATGGAGGGGGGTTCTAACCAAAGCCGATTGGTCAGATTGGCCAAGACGGACTCGGCGGCAAAGGAGTCAAAGAAAAAGGAAAAGAAACAACTCACCATGGGCGAAGGGTTGGCGCGTGAATACGGCTGCTTGCCGAACTGCCTCTCTCCCGTGAGCTCGCAGTTCGCAAGGTAGTTCACCATGTGGGCTACCTCCGCGTGAGGCATCTGCTTGTTGCACAGACGACTCGGGTCTCGATGCCCACTCATCTGGCAAATCATGTGGGGGCGACTTTGGAGTGGGAGCACTCGGCGCACCATGAAGGCAGCCAGCAAATCCGGCCCGGTCAGGCCCTCCGACTGCATCAGCACTCGGAGTCGCGCGATGGCGCCGGCTCCTACGGGCATCAGCGTCCTAGCCCGATAGGACCAGTTGGGCTACCTCCAAGCCGGTGGGCCGGCCACGTTGGCCGGCAGATTGACCCAGTCGCCCTCCGCGAAGACGCTCTTCACGTAGAAGTACGATCGCTGCCACATCTTCACCGACTTTATCAGTTGGATGGGGGGAAACGGGTTGACGGCCCCCGATCTCCGCACGATGATGAACGCGCCGCACTGAGTCGGCACGCCTGCGGCTTGGTTGCCGAGCTTGGAGTAGAAGAACTCCCCCCCAGAGCTCGATGGTGGGGAGAACGCCGAGGAAGCCTTCACACAAGGCGACGAAGGCGGACAGCAGCACCACCGTGTTGGGGGTGAGGTGGTGCGGCTGGAGACCATAGAATTCAAGAAAGGCGCGGAAGAAGCCGCTCGCCGGAAGGCCAAGGCCGCGTAGGCAGTGCGAGCCGAAGACGACCCGCTCGCCCTCCTCCGGCGCCGGCGAGATTTCCTTCTTCGGCGCGAGGCGGACCCTCACGAAGTCCTTGCCAGGCAGCCGTCGTGTCATGCGGAGGAAATCTATGTGATCATCGTGGACCTCCGAACCGTCCTAGGTGCCGGAGTGCACCGCGGGGGACATGGCGGCGGAAGAAGAGCTCATCGGGAACGGGTCACGGCGGTGCTCGGCATGGCTTGCGGCATGGCGGTGAGAGGAAGAAGAGGAGGAAGCGGTGGGGAGGAGGGGCGCGCATGCTCTGCCGCTCCCCCTCCTCCCCCTACTTATAGACCAGTGGGCTGCGAAGCCAAGGGGGCGGGTGTGGAATTTACTGCGCCCACTACCCCACGCCTCCCACGTTTATCGTGCAAAGTTACTGCGCAGTAACTCCGCGGGAATCTCAACCGTCCGCCCAAGCCGCAGTGGATCCGCTCGCGTGCCGTGGCATGGTAGTGGTGGGCCCCGCCTATAGGCGTGTCCTGTCGCGCTTGTTGGTGGGCAGACTGGCCCGGCCGCTCATCGCCATGTGACAGGCCCGAAACGGGCAGCGGCCCGGAAGCTTAGCTAGCATGCCACTTGGACCCCGCCGAGGCGTTCGAAAATTTTGGACAAGTCAGATTGGGCGAGTCCGACTCCTGCCAGTCGGCCCAGCAGAAGCCGAACGAAGCTTCGCCTCAAGCACTCAGAGAAAGGAAACTGCTAAGGCTCCTTGACCAGTGGCCCGCGATGCCTCACCAGCTTCGGGGACTACTGTCGGAGTAATGGGCCACGGGTAGGCCAACCCGACGCCCATAACCTTTCAAGACATCGGGGCTGACCGCGCCCCTCAGGATGCCAAGGTAAAGAGCCGCCTTCTAGAAGCCAGCTGGAGAAATAATCGGCTGCCCGTAGATGGCCGAGTCCAGAAGGCTAGGTCGAGATGAGCCGACTCCTGCCAGGCAGCTTCCAGAGAAGCCGGCTCTGAGGAGTCGGCCCGCGGCCCCTTCAAAGCCCGTACCCACATTAAGGGGGACAGGGCGGGGGATGGCTACAGTGTAGCCCATCCCCTCCCCTTTCTAAGGGCTCGCGCGGTCACAGTGCGCTGTACCAAGGAGGAGCCCCACCCGGCGCGGCACAGTTGCCATGCCAGCCCTGACATCACCACGGGCAGGCGGAGTCCTGCTCCCACGACGGCCTATCTGTATGGCCCAAGGACGACGAGCCCCACCAGTCAGCGAGAGTCCAGAAGACGGCAAAGAGCCCTACCAATCGAACCCGATGGGAGTCGGCCCCTAGGAGTCGGCGTGCTCCTCCCACGGGCCCCACGCGCCATTAACCAGACAAGACGGGGAGTGGCTACAGTAATCGCCTGCCATGATGGCGGTGCTATAGCCATGATCCTTCGACCAAGCCTGCGTCATTAGAAGTGCGGCTACAATGATCAGCAGCCGGCAAGACCGCCAAGCGGCGGGTACGGCCTATTGGCTCCGTACCAGACCAGTCGGCGGGGCCCCAGCAGTTGGCGGAGAAGTCGGCGGCCGAAGAGACTGACGGCTGGGCTTGCGGCCAGTCATATTACCCTTGTACCCCTGGGGATAGGCCTATATAAACCCCCAGGGCACCCATGCAAAGGGTTCAGACCCATTAGAACTAGACCAGAGATATAGAAAGGATAAAGCTAGCCTTGCCTTCTCCTACCTCCAACATACAGCTCGAGGAGCATCCTTGTACTCACTTTGCCTTAGTGATCATGCGGAGACCCCATAGAGCAGGACTAGGGGTGTTATCTCCAAGGAGAGCCCCAAACCTGGGTAAAGTACGCTAGCGTTCGTGTCTATGCCTAATCCCGCTTCCGGGCACCGGCGACGTTCTACTCGCTCCCACCATGATAAGCCATCCTTTGGCATATGTCACACCCAACCCCCGACAAAGGGCCTATCTTTTACTTTTATCTTCTACTTTTATACAAGAGTCATGGTGGTCATCACCTTTCCTTTTTACACTTTATCCTTTGGAAAGCACTTTGTGTTGGATCGGTCCGGATATATATATCCACTTGGATGTAGGTTCTCATAAATTATTATTCTTGACATTACCCTTGAGGTAAAAGGTTGGGAAGCAAAACTATAAGCCCCTATCTTTCTCTGTGTCCAATTAAAACTTTGAACCCATAAATATCACATGAGTGTTAGCAATTGTGAAAGATTAAATGATAGTTGAGTATGTGGAGTATGCCGAATCAAAGCTCTTACATAGACTCTTCCTAAAAATAAGATTAATTGCAATTGTTTGATGACTAAGAGCACGGTTTGTTAGTTCTCAAGAAAGTTTATGATCTATACTTTAACATATGAATAGCTTGTTACTTGATCATGAGAAGTTTTATGAGTTGAGCTATTGTTATGATATATGATGATGCTAGAAAAAGTGATTGGAACTATCATTGATGAAATTTATGCACTTGCTAGCATTCACACTTCATAAATTATTTCTTTTATCATTTACCTACTCGAGGACGAGCAGGAATTAAGCTTGGGGATGCTGATACGTCTCCGACATGTCTATAATTTATGAAGTATTCATGCCATGTTTACAATAGTTTTATATGATTTTGGTATGATTTGATTAGAACTAACCTGGACTAACGTTGTTATCAGCAGAACCACCATAGTGTTGTTTTTGTGCAGAAATAAAAGTTCTCGGAATGCGATGAAAATCAACCGAGAATTTTCTAGAAAATATAAAAAATACTGGAACAAAAATCTACCGGAGGGGAGTCCCGTGGGCCCCACGAGGGTGGAAGGCGCGCCCCTGTGCCTCGTGGACTTCTCGTGGGGCCCCCTGACTTGTTCTCGATGCCAACCTCTCCTATGAATGCCCAAACCTCCATATAATAACCTAGATCAGAAGTTCCGCTGCCGCAAGCCTCTGTAGCCACGAGAAATCAATCCAGGCCCTCTCTGGCACCCTGCTAGAGGGGGCCATCATCACCGGAGGCCATGGAGGAGGATCTCAGAGGGGCCATCATCTCTATGAAGGCCAAGATCCAGAGGAAGAACCTCTCCCCATCCAGGGGAAGGCCATGGAGGAGGAAGCACAAGGGGGAGAACCTCTCCTCTTCTCTCTCGGTGGCGCTGGAGTGCCATCGGGAGGGGAATCATCACTGTGGTGATCGTCTTCATCAACATCACCATCATCATCTCTTTTACGCGGTCCACTCTCCCGCACCCTGTTGTAATCCCTACTTGAACATGGTGCTTTATGCCACATATTATGATCCAATGATGTGTTTCCATCCTATCATGTTTTGAGTAGATGTCCTTTGTCTTTGGGTTGATTGATGATCTAGATTGGTATGAGTTGTATGTTTTATTTTTGTGTTGTCCTATTGTGCCCTCCGTGTCGCGCAAGCATGAGGGATTCCCGCTGTAGGGTGTTGCAATACGTTCATGATTCGCTTATAGTGGGTTGCTTGAGTGACAGAAGCATAAACCCGAGTAAGGGGGTTGTCGCGTATGGGATAAAGGGGACTTGATGCTTTAATGCTATGGTTGGGTTTTACCTTAATGATCTTTAGTAGTTGCGGATGCTTGCTAGAGTTCCAATCATAAGTGCATACGATCCAAGAAGAGAAAGTATGTTAGCTTATGCCTCTCCCTCATATGAAATTGCAATGACGACTATCGGTCTTGTTAACAATTGCTTAGGACAATTCCGCACACCGACCCATCATTATTCCACACTCGCTATTTATAATATTTAGTAATATATTCTAACTTTATGATAACAACACCTACTTTCATATTTTAGCTATTCGATACCATGCAAAGTTATCCTCTTCATACCCACAACGTAGTTTTATTTCTCGTTTCTAGTTGGAAGCAAACGTTTGGTGTACGTAGAGTCGTATCCGTGGCAGATAGGACTTGAGAGAATATTGATCTTACCTTTAGCTCCTTGTGGGTTCGACACTCCATACTTATCACTTCCACCTTTGGAAATTGCTACGATGATTCCCTGCACTTGGGGATTATCAGTCTCCAATAAGTTCTACAACTGCGAAATGGAGGAGAATAGTTCTGTTAGTGAACATATACTTAGAATGTCTGGGTACCACAACCACTTGACTCAGCTGGGAGTTAATCTTCCTGATGATAGTGTCATTGACAGAGTTCTTCAACTACTGCCACCAAGCTACAAGAGCTCTGTGATGAACTATAATATGCAAGGGATGGATAAGACTATTCCCGAGCTCTTCGCAATGCTAAAGGCTGAGGAGGTAGAAATCAAGAAAGAGCACTGAGTGTTGATGGTCAAAAAGACCACTAGTTTCAAGAAAAAGGGTAAAGGGAAGAAGGGGAACTTCAAGAAGAACAACAAGCCAGTTGTTGCTCAAGTGAAGAAACCCAAGTCTGAACCTAAGCCTAAAATTGAGTGTTTCTATTGCAAAGGGACTCGTCACTAGAAGCGGAACTACCCCAAGTATTTGGCGGAGAAGAAGGATGGCAAAGTGAATGGTATATTTGATATACATGTTAGTAATGTGTACCTTACTAATGCTTGCAGTAGTGCCTGGGTATTTGATACTGGTTCAGTTGCTAACATTTGCATCTCGAAACAGGGCTACGGATTAAGCGAAGATTGGCTAAGGACGAGGTGACGATGCGCGTGGGAAACGGTTCCGAAGTCGATGTGAGTCGGCACGCTACCTCTACATCTACCTTCGGGATTAGTTTTAGACCTAAAAAATTGTTATTTGGTGTCAGCATTGAGCATGAACATTATATCTGGATCTTGTTTGATGCGATATGGTTACTCATTTAAATCAGAGAATAATGCTTGTTGTATTTATATGAGTTATATCTTTTATGGTCATGCACCCTTGATCAGTGGTCTATTTTTACTAAATCTTGATAGTAGTGATACACATGTTCATAGTATTGAAGCCAAAAGATGCAGAGTTGATAATGATAGTGCAACTTATTTGTAGCACTGCCGTTTAGGTCATATTGGTGTAAATCACATGAAGAAACTCCATTCTGATGGACTTCTGGAATCACTTGATTATGAATCACTTGGTACTTGCGAACCATGCCTCATGGGCAAGATGACTAAAACTCCGTTCTCCAGGATAATGGAGCGAGCAACAGAGTTATTGGAAATCATACATACTGATGTATGTGGTCCAATGAACATTGAGGCTCGTGGCGGATATCGTTATTTTCTCACCTTCACAGATGATTTCAGCAGATATGGGTATATCTACTTAATGAAACATAAGTCTGAAACATTTGAAAAGTTCAAAGAATTTCAGAGTGAAGTGGAAAATCATCGTAACAAGAAAATAAAGTTTCTACGATCTGATCATGGAGGAGAGTATTTGAGTTATGAGTTTCGTCTTCATTTGAAATAATGCAGAATAGTTTTGCACCTTACGCCACCCGGAACACCACAGCACAATGGTGTGTCCGAACGTCGTAATCGTACTTTACTAGATATGGTGCAATCTATGATGTCTCTTACTGATTACCACTATCGTTTTGGGGTTATGCTTTAGAGACGGCTGCATTCACGTTAAATAGGGCACCATCTAAATCCGTTGAGACGACACCTTATGAACTCTGGTTTGGCAAGAAACCCAAGTTATCATTTCTTAAAGTTTGGGGCTGCGATGCTTATGTGAAGAAGCTTCAACCTGATAAGCTCAAACCCAAATAGGAGAAATGTGTCTTCATAGTATACCCAAAGGAGACTATTGGGTACACCTTCTATCACAAATCCGAAGGCAAGATATTCGTTGCTAAGAATGGATCCTTTCTAGAGAAGGACTTTCTCTCGAAAGAAGTGAGTGGGAGGAAAGTAGAACTTGACGTGGTAATTGTACCTTCTCCCTTATTGGGAAGTAGTTCATCACAGAAATCAGTTCCAGTGATTCATACACCAGTAAGTGAGGAAGTTAATGATGATGATAATGAAACTTCTGATCAAGTTATTACCAAACCTCGTAGGTCAAGCAGAGTAAGATCTGCACCAGAGTGGTACGGTAATCCTATTCTGTAAGTCATGTTACTTGACCATGACGAACCTACAAACTAGGAGGAAGCGATGATGAGCCCAGATTCCACAAAATAGCTTGAGGCCATGAAATCTGAGATCGGATCCATGTATGAGAACAAAGTATGGACTTTGGTTGACTTTCCCGATGATCGGCAGGCCATAGAGATGTTACTGTCTACAAAGCTCGACTTGTTGCAAAAGGTTTTCGACAAGTTCAAGGAGTTGACTACGATGAGACCTTCTGTGACACCCTCGATGCGGCTATATCTCCTACGTGTCGAAGAACAACTTAGAGGCATAACCGCATTAAAAGCAGTGTTGCAAGTAAGGTAATCTTCACAATAACCCATGTAAATATATAAAAAGGGGAAAGGATACATAGTTGGCTTACACTCGCCACGTAACACAAATACATGAATAAAATTACAATCATCCAATACACTCATGGTCCGACTACGGTACCAAAATAAAGATCAACCCCCACATGTGACAAAGTCCCCGATCGCCCCAACTAGGCACCACTACTGATCATCTGGGAAAGACACATAGTAACGGCGAGAGTCTTCATCGAACTCCCACTTGAGCTCAAGCACATCGTCTGGAACGGTATCATCGGTCCCTGCATCTGGTTTGGAAGTAATCTGTGAGTCACGGGGACTCAGCAATCTCGCACCCTCGCGATCAAGACTATTTAAGCTTATAGGAAAGCAAGGTATGATGTGGAGCTGCAGCAAGCGACTAGCATATATGGTGGCTAACATACACAAATGAGAGTGAGAAGAGAAGGCAAAGCATGGACGAACAACTATGATCAAGAAGTGATCCTAGAACAACCTACGTCAGACATTACTACAACACCGTGTTCACTTCCCGGACTACACCGAGAAGAGACCATCATGGTTACACACGCGGTTGATTCATTTTAATTAAGTTAAGTTTCAAGTTATCTACAATCGGACATTAACAAATTCTCATCTGCCCATAACCGCATGCATGGCTTTCGAAAGTTCAAAATCCCTGCAAGGGAGTCCCAACTTAGCCCATCACAAGCTCTCACGGTCAACGAAGGATATTCCTTCTCCCGAGACAATCCGATCAGACTCGGCATCCTGGTTACAAGACATCCTCGACAATGGTAAAACAAGTCCAACAACACCGCCCGAATGTGCCGACAAATCCCGATAGGAGCTGCACATATCTCGTTCTCAGGGCACACTCAGATGAGACATCCTATGAGTAAAACCAACCCTCAAGTTGCCCCGAGGTGGCCCCGCAATCTACTCGGTCGGACCAACACTCAGAGGAGCACTGGCCCAGGGGGTTTAAATAAAGATGACCCTTGGGCTCCGAAAACCCAAGGGAAAAAGAGGCTAGGTGGCAAATGGTAAAACCAAGGTTGGGCATTGCTGGAGGAGTTTTATTCAAGGCGAACTGTCAAGGGGTTCCCATTATAACCCAACCGCGTAAGGAACGCAAAATCCGGGAACATAACACCGATATGACGGAAACTAGGGCGGCAAGAGTGGAACAAAACACTAGGGAAAAGGCCAAGCCTTCCACCCTTTACCAAGTATATAGGTGCATTAAGATAACAAGATAATAAGGTGATATCCCAACAATAAACAATGTTCCAACAAGGAACGATCTCCAAACTTCACCTGCAACTAGCAACGCTATAAGAGGGGCTGAGCAAAGCGGTAACATAGCCAATCAACGGTTTGCTAGGACATGGTGGGTTAGAGGTTTGACATGGCAATTTGGGAGGCATGATAAGCAAGTGGTAGGTATCATGGCATAGGCATAGCAAAAGAGCGAGCATCTAGCAAGCAAAGATAGAAGTGATTTCGAGGGTATGATCATCTTGCCTGCAAAGTTGTCAGAGTTGACTTGATCCTTGTAAGAGAACTCAACGGGCTCCTCGTTCACGAACTCGTCTCCCGGCTCTACCCAAAAAAGAACAACAAGCAAACGAAACACAATCAACCACGTGCAATGCTCAAACAACATGATGCAAACGTGGTATGATATGTAGGATGCGATATGTGATGCATATGCAAGATTTCACAAAGAATGATAGAACCTGGCCTCAACTTGGAAATCCAAGAGTGCCACTGGAAAGGTGAGGTGATTTCGGTTGAAATCTATATAAAGATCACGGGAATTGGATGCACGGTTTGGAAATGGCAAGCAAAACAAATATGGCACCGGTCTGCAATAATCAGCAAATGACCAACTAAATGCATCAATATAAATATGCTACAACACTCAAACATAACAACAAAATACATGGCAGGGATCCACTCATGAAGCTTGACAAAAAATGAACACTGAGCTACGGCTAATTCATCCATTAACAGGTTCAAGCAAGCATGGCAAAAGTGCAAATGATAACAGGTTTTAGACTTAGTGAAATTAACACAAGTCTGGAATTTATCATCAGGAAGCACACTTTAGAGCATGAAAACTACATGCTACAGGAACTTAACATGGCAAAGCAAGGCATGGCATGAAGCTACTCAAAGCACTTAACAAAAGTCCCTTAGTGACCTTGAGCCAAAAGGGATCAGAAAATACAATTTCAAGCATGTGAACATGGCAAAAACATAAATAGATCTCAGACTTAGTGAAAAACTAGAGCATGCAAATCAGTTAATGAGTAGGCATGTTTATGAGCTCGATGCACTCACTACAGAGCATGGCATGACAAACTAAGCATACACCCATCAAGAATACATGGCATATCAGCATGCACGGATGGATAAAGAGCTAGACATGGCAAGAACAACAACATACAGAGCTAGACACATACAGAGCTAGCATATCAGCATACAGAGCTAGACATGGCAAGAACAACAACATAGAATGCACGGATCAATAGCAACATCCTCGGCAAAATCGCTAATCATGTCAACAATCTGCCAGGATTCACGATATAGCAAAAGTAGAGCTCGATTGAATCAAGCTAGGTTGCTCCATAAATGCAAACAAAGACACGGATGGATAAAGCACCACAACGTTAACAAATCATCCTTACTGATCATCCTCAAAAGAGGCACGGATCACTAGGAAACAACATGAACATATGGCATAATAACAAAATCAGGACAAGGACTTTGCAAGCTTGTGCTAGTCACCACAAATATCACAAAAAATACATGGTAAGCACCTCTGTAAAGATGCCACGGCATATAAAAAAACACATGTAGAGCTCAGGAGCATATCATGCACACATTAATCATGGCAAAAATGACAAATAACTATTTAATGAAACAGATCTGACAGATTCACCACATAGCCCTCTTCCAACAGCATTTCGGGCATCAAGATGAGCTCAAATGAAAATGATGCAATGAGATGAAATGATGTACTCGTAGATACGAACATTTTGATATGCTACACGCACAAATCAGAACTACGAATGCGGAGTTACGATATGATGAAGATTGCAAAAAAATAAAGTGAGAGGGGAAGTCAACCCTAGGGTTTTTGGATCTAAGATCTGGCCGAGCACTGTAGCACGCACTGTTCACCAGCGCGCGAACCGAGGATGAACGTCGCTGGAGCTTGAATTCGACGGCGGTGGAGATCCGTCGAAGGAGGAGGACGACGAGCGGCGGTCACCGGCGGCAAGGGCGGCACAAGGCAGAGCGGAGGAGGTGGCCGGCATCGAGGCGGCGCGGCGGCTCGCCGGGGTGGCGGAGGCGAGGTGGGGCGGCGCCTGCCAGAGCTGGGGCCGGCCGGAGCAAGCGGCGGTGGCCGGAGCTCGCCAGCTCGGGCGAGGAAGAAAGGCAGGCGGCGGCGGGCGCCGGTTGGGCCGCGGGGGCCTGCCCCGGGCCTTGCGGGCCGGCGCGGTGGGAGGCGCGACGATGTGGGGCGCGGGCGGCGGATGAATCCGGAAGCGCCATGTGGCGGCGGCGGGGTGAAATGGACGTTGTCCGGCGGACAGAGATTTGTCCGGCGGCGCGTGAAGAGGAAAGGTCTAGGGTTTACCCGAGATTTTTGGAAGGGGGTCTATATATAGGCATAGAGGGAGCTAGGAAGCTCCAAATGGAGTGCGGTTTGTGGCCACACGATCGTGATCGAACGCTCTAGATGATGGGAGATGTTTAGGTGGGTTTTGGGCCAAATTTGAGGGGTGTTGGGCTGCAACACAAACGAGGCCTTCTCGGTCCCTCGGTTAACCGTTGGAGTATCAATCGAAGTCCAAATGGCACGAAACTGGACAGGCGGTCTACCGGTAGTAAACCAAGGCCGCATGGCAAGTCTCGGTCCAACCCGGAAATGTTTAACCCCCACACACAAAAAGAGGTAGAAAGGGGCATCGGAGGAGATAGGAGCGCCTGAATGCAAAACGGACAACGGAGAAAATGCTCGGATGCATGAGACGAACACGTATGCAAATGCAATGCACATGATGACATGATATGAGATGCATGACAAAGGCAACAACACACGGAGACAAAAACCCGACACCGAAGAAAATAAAATAACTTAGGCCGGAAACGACAAGAGTTAGGATACATATAAGGTAAATTACATCCGGGGTGTTACACCTTCTCACCCGTAGCGATGCTTAAATCCGTCTGAATCATGTTAGCAATTGCCGCATTTTATGATTATGAAATTTGGAAAATTGATGTCAAAACTGATTTCCTTAATGGATATCTTAAAGAAGAGTTGTATATGATGCAACCAGAAGGTTTTGTCGATCCAAAAGGTGCTAACAAAGTGTGCAAGCTCCAGCGATCCATTTATGGACTGGTGCAAGCCTCTCGGAGTTGGAATATACGCTTCGATAGTGTGATCAAAGCATATGGTTTTATACAGACTTTTGGAGAAGCCTGTATTTACAAGAAAGTGAGTGGGAGCTCTGTAGCATTTCTAATATTATACGTAGATGACATATTGTTGATCGGAAATGGTACTGAATTTTTGAATAGCATAAAAGGATACTTGAATAAGAATTTTTCTATGGAAGAGCTCGGTGAAGCTTCTTATATATTAGGCATGAAGATCTATAGAGATAGATCAAGACACTTAATTGGACTTTCACAAGGCACATACCTTGATAAAGTTTTGAAGAAGTTCAAAATGGATCAAGCAAAGAAAGGGTTCTTGCTTGTGTGACAAGGTGTGAAGTTGAGTCAGACTCAATGACCGACCACTGCAGAAGATAGAGAGAAAATGAAATGTGTTCCCTATGCTTCAGCCATAGGCTCTATCATGTATGCAATGTTGTGTACCAGACCTGATGTGTGCCTTGCTATCAGTCTAGCAGGGAGGTACCAAAGTAATCCAGGAGTTGATCACTTGACAGCGGTCAAGAACATCCTGAAATACCTGAAAAGGACTAAGGATATGTTTCTCATATATGGAGGTGACAAAGAGCTCGTCGTAAACGGTTACGTCTATGCAAGATTTGACACTGATCCAGATGACTCTAAGTCACAAACCAGATACATGTTTTTATTAAATCGTGGAGCTGTCGGTTGGTGTAGTTCCAAGCAGAGTGTCGTGGCGGGATCTACGTGTGAAGCGAAATACATAGCTGCTTCGGAAGCAGCAAATGAAGGAGTCTGGATGAAGGAGTCTGGATGAAGGAGTTCATATCCGATCTAGGTGTCATACCTAGTGCATCGTGTCCAATGAAAATCTTTTGTGACAATACTGGTGCAATTGCCTTGGCAAAGGAATCCAGAATTCACAAGAGAACTAAGAACATCAAGAGACGCTTCAATTCCATACGTGATCAAGTCAAGGAGGGAGACATAGAGATTTGCAAGATACATACGGATCTGAATATTGCAGACCCATCGACTAAGCCTCTCTCACGAGCAAAACATGATCAGCACCAAGACTCCATGGGTGTTAGAATCATTGCTGTGTAATATAGATTATTGATTCTGGTGGAAGTGGGAGACTGAAGGAAATATGTCGTAGAGGCAATAATTAAGTTGTTATTTATATTTCCTTATATCATGATAAATGTTTATTATTCATGCTAGAATTGTATTAACCGGAAACTTAGTACATGTGTGAATACATAGACAAACAGAGTGTCACTAGTATGCCTCTACTTGACTAGCTTGTTGAATCAAAGATGGTTAAGTTTCCTAGCCATAGACATGAGTTGTCCTTTGATTAACGAGATCACATCATTAGAGAATGATGTGATTGACTTGACCCATTCTGTTAGCATTGCACGATGATCGTTTAGTTTGTTGATATTGCTTTCTCCATAACTTATGCATGTTCCTATGACTATGCGATCATGCAACTCCCAAATACCGGAAGAACACTTTGTGTGCTACCAAACGTCACATCGTAACTGGGTGATTACAAGTGTGCTCTACAGGTGTCTCTGATGGTGTTTGTTGAGTTGGCATAGATCGATATTAGGATTTGTCACTCCGATTGTCGGAGAGGTATCTCTGGGCCCTCTCGGTAATGCGCATCAATATAAGACTTGCAAGGAATGTGACTAATGAGTTAGTTGCGGGGTGATGCATTACAAAACGAGTAAAGAGACTTGCCGGTAATGAGATTGAACTAGGAATTGAGATACCGATGATCGAATCTTGGGCAAGTAACATACCGATGACAAAGGGAACAATGTATATCGTTATGCGGTTTGACCGATAAAGATCTTCGTAGAATATGTGGGAGCCAATAAGAACATCCAGGTTCCGCTATTGGTAATTGACCGGAGATGTGTCTCGGTCATGTCTACATAGTTCTCGAACCCATAGGGTCCGCACGCTTAACGCTCGGTGACGATCAGTATTATGAGTTTATGTGTTTTGATGAACCGAAGGTTGTTCGGAGTCCCGGGTGTGATCATGGGCATGACAAGGAGTCTCGAAATGGTCGAGACATAAAGATCGATATATTGGAAGCCTATGTTTGGACATCGGAAAGGTTACGAGTGAGTTTGGGCATATACCGGAGTATGAGCGGGGTTATCGAACCCCCCACCCGCGGGGAGTATATTGGCCCTAATGGGCTTTAGAGGAGAGAGAGAGAGAGAGAGATAGGAAGCCAGGGCAGGCCGTGCGCTCCCTCCCCCTATGGTCCGAATTGGACTAGGAAGGGGGGCGGCACCCCCCTTTCCTTCCTCCCTCTCTCCCCATCCTTCTCTCCTAGTCCAACTAGGGAAGGGGGAATCCTACTCCCGGAGGGAGTAGGACTCCTCCAGGGTGCGCCATAGAGGGCCGGCCCTCCCCCCTCCTACACTATTTTATATACGGGAGAACGGGGCACCCCATAGACACACAAGTTGATCATTGATCTGTTAGCCATGTGCGGTCCCCCCTCCACCATAATCCACCTCGGTAATACTGTAGTGGTGCTTAGGCGAAGCCCCGTTCCGGTAGCATCATCATCACTGTCATCATGCCGTCGTGCTGACGAAGCTCTCCCTCGACACTCTACTGGATCATGAGTTCGTAGGACGTCACCGAGCCGAACGTGTGCAGATCGCGGAGATGCCGTACTTTCGGTACTAGGATCGGTCGATCGTGAAGATGTATGACTACATCAACCGCCTTGTCATAACGCTTCCGCGATTGATGTAGTCATACATCTTCATGATCAACCGGTCCTAGTACCGAACGTATGGCACCTCCGCGATCTGCACACATTCAGCTCGATGACGTCTCACGAACTCATGATCCAGTAGAGCTTCACGGGAGAGTTCCGTCAGCACGACGGTGTGATGACGGTGTTGATGAAGCTACCGACACAGGGCTTCACCTAAGCACCGCTACAATATGACCGAGGTGGATTATGGTGGAGGGGGCACCGCACACGGCTAAAAGATCAATGATCAACTTGTGTGTCCATGGGGTGCCCCTGCCCCCGTATATAAAGGAGCAAGGGGGAAGGCCGACAGGCCCTAGGAGGGCGCGCCAAGAGGAGTCCTCCTCCTAGTAGGAGTAGGACTCCCCTTTCCAAGTCCCACTAGGAGGGGGAAGGCCCCTTCCTTGTCCTATTCGGACTCAAGGGGAGGGGGCGCGAGGCCTGCCCTGGCCGGCCCCTCTCTCTCTACACTAGGGCCCATCAAGGCGCATTAGCCCCCGGGGGTTCCGGTAACCCCTCCGGCACTCTGGTTTTCTCCGAGATCACCTGAAACCCTTCCGGTGTCCGAATGTAGCCGTCCAATATATTAATCTTTATGTCTCGACCATTTCGAGACGCCTCTTCATGTCCGTGCTCACATCCGGGACTCCGAACTACCTTCGGTACATCAAAACACAAAAACTCATAATACTGATTGTCACCGAACGTTAAGCGTGCGGACCCTATGGGTTCGAGAACTATGTAGACATGACCGAGACTCATCTCCAGTCAATAACCAATAGCGGAACCTGGATGCTCATATTGGTTCCTACATATTCTACGGAGATCTTTATCGGTCAAATCGCATAACAACATACGTTGTTCCCTTTGTCATCGGTATGTTACTTGCCCGAGATTCGATCGTCGGTATCTCAATACCTAGTTCAATCTCGTTACCGGCAAGTCTCTTTACTCGTTTCGTAATACATCATCCCAAAACTAAATCATTAGTTGCGTTTCTTGCAAGGCTTATAGTGATGTGCACTACCGGGAGGGCCCAGAGATACCTCTCCGACAATCGGAGTGACAAATCCTAATCTCGATCTATGCCAACTCAACAAGTACCATCAGAGACACCTATAGAGCACCTTTATAATCACCCAGTTACGTTGTGACGTTTCATAGCACACAAAGTGTTCCTCTGGTATTCGGGAGTTGCATAATCTCATAGTCATAGGAACATGTATAAATCATGAAGAAAGCAATAGCAATATACTAAACGATCAAATGCTAAGCTAGCGGAATGGGTCAAGTCAATCACATCATAATCTGATGATGTGATCCCGTGAATCAAATGACAACTCATGTCTATGGTTAGGAAACTTAACCATGTTTGATTCAACAAGCTAGTCAAGTAGAGGCATACTAGTGACACTTTGTTTGTCTATGTATTCACACATGTACTAAGTTTCCGGTTAATACAATTCTAGCATGAATAATAAACATTTATCATGATATAAGGAAATATAAATAACAACTTTATTATTGCCTCTAGGGCATATTTCCTTCAGTCTCCCACTTGCACTAGAGTCAATAATCTAGATTACACAGTAATGATGCTAACACCCATGGAGTCTTGGTGCTGATCATGTTTTGCTTGTGAGAGAGGCTTAGTCAATGGGTCTGCAACATTCAGATCCATATGTGTCTTGCAAATCTCTATGTTTCCCTCCTTGACTTGATCGCGGATAATTGAAGCGTCTCTTGATGTGCTTGGTTCTCTTGTGAAATCTGGATTCCTTTGCCAAGGCAATTGCACCAGTATTGTCACAAAAGATTTTCATTGGACCCGATGCACTAGGTATGACACCTAGATCGGATATGAACTCCTTCATCCAGACTCCTTCATTTGTTGTTTCCGAAGCAGCTATGTACTCCGCTTCGCATGTAGATCCCGCCACGACGCTTTGCTTAGATCTGCACCAACTAACAGCTCCACCGTTCAATATAAACATGTATCCGGTTTGTGACTTAGAGTCATCCGGAACAGTGTCAAAGCTTGCATCGATGTAACCATTTACAACGAGTGTCGGTGTCAAAACCGGCGGATCTCGGGTAGGGGGTCCCTAACTGTGTGTCTAGGATTGATGGTAACAGGAGATAGGGGACACAATGTTTACCCAGGTTCGGGCCCTCTCTATGGAGGTAATGCCCTATGTCCTGTTTGATTGATATTGATGAATATGGGTGTTACAAGAGTTGATCTACCACGAGATCGTGATGGCTAAACCCTAAAAGCCTAGCCTATATGACTATGGTAATGAATATGTCCTTTCCGGACTATCCCCTCGAGTTTATATAGACACCGAGGGGGTCTAGGGTTTACATAGAGTCGGTTACATAAGAAGGAATCTTCATAGTCGGTCGCCAAGCTTGCCTTCCTTGCCAAGGAGAGTCCAATCCGGACTCAGGTATAATCTTCGGCCTTCAAGTCTTCATAGCCCATTCGTCCGGCCCATGGATAACAGGCCAGACACCCGAGGACCCCTCAGTCCAGGACTCCCTCAGTAGCCCTAGAACCTGGCTTCAATGACGGGGAGTTCGGCGCGCAGATTGTCTTCGGCATTGCAACGCGGGTTCCCTTTTATCCAAACTTCAAAATAGTCTTCGGACATGATGATAGTATCCATACCTGTCACACACACCATACATAACCGTAGAGAGAACATATATTTTTGCACGAGTCTAATCTGCTGACAGCTTTTACAGTATGACATCATTTCTGTCCGGTCATAATTTCGGACCGTTTTTCGTCTGCCGCTCCACGTTTCGAGACGCGGTTGCCATTGACACGTATTGTCGAAGCAGAGATCGTGCCCCTTTATTACGTGATTCTCATCAATACCGGTGTGGGTAACCCAACCGTGCCGTTTATACAGCCCTTGGGAATAGGCAAATATTAAGGTGAGTGAGGAGGCGTTCAATGTTCGTTGCCTTTATAAGGGGATAAGGATTCCCTCTTCCTCCCTCACGCCCTCTCTCTGTCTTCGCCTTCCAATCTCGAGCTCCAACGCCCAAGTTCTCATCTCCTTCCCACCCAAGGAACCATGTCCGGATCCGGAGGTCAGCACAATTAGATGGTTTGCTCCGTCAAGGAGGAGAACATTACGGGGCTTTGGGCGGCCGGATACTTGGCGAAGGAGATCACTCACCGCCTGCCGGCCGAGGGACAAGTCTCCCCATGCTGAAGCCCACCGAGAGGGTGGTGTTCCTCCCCCATTTCTTCCGCGGGCTAGGGTTTCCACTCCACCCTTTCATCCGCGGGCTGATGTACTATTACGGGATAGATTTCCATGATCTATCCCCGAATTCCTTCCTCATCATCTCGGCGTTTATCATCGTGTGCGAGGCCTTCCTCCGCATCCAACCCCACTTCGGGCTGTGGCTCAAAGTCTTCAACGTGAAGCCGAAGGTGGTGGACGGCCAGCACGCGGAGTGCGGAGGAGCTATGGTGAGCAAGTTGTCCAACGTATCCTGGCCCAAAAGCACTTTTGTGGACACAGTGAAGGACTGGCAGAAGCAGTGGTTCTACATTACAGAACCTCGTGGCACCACCTGGGCCGCAGCTGCCGAATTCTGCTCCGGCGCCCCCACGCGACTCACCTCCTGGGTCGAGAAGAGTCCGGATTGGGGTTCCCCTGATGAGTTGATAGCGTTGCAGACACGCGTTCAGAGCATGTCAACCAAAAAGGTCAAGCTCGTTGATGTGATCCAGGTGATGCTGGTTCGCCAGATCCTTCCATGTTAGCACCAAAGCTGTCCTCTGTGGGAGTTCAACCCAAAGAAGGATCAGACTCTGGTGAGGCTCTTCGGTACTACTCACGAAGGCACATGGAAGTTGCTCTTTGAGGGCAATGAGAAGCCACCGGCCATAGATTCAGACCATGGTCACGATTGTAAACACCTTGCCAGTGGGGTATGCTATTTTTCGATGTATCCCCAACTTAATCATCTCAAGGATGATGTCTGAGCTTATTATTGCATTTCCAGGACTAGATGGAGAGGGCAAAGCGGACCCGGTGTCCGGCTCCGCTGCCTGAAGAACTGGTCATCCCGCGTCTAGCGAAGATGCTGGTGCCGGTGCCTTATAAGGTGTCGAAGAAGAAGGCCAAGGGTGCCCCCCGTCGTAAGGGCACTTCGGACGTGACGTCCGAAGACGATGAAGCCCATTCCTCTGTCCCTGAGGACAACGGCGAGGAAGAGGAGGAGGAGGAGGAAAACAACCCTCCCCTTAAGGAGAGGAAGAAGAAGAGGGCGGCTTCGGCGCATCCGGAGGGATACACGCCCAAGAAGGGGAAGAGAGTCCCAGCAATCAACACCACGTGAGACGTTGATAGCAGTCCGAAGAGACGCTCCCGCGCTAAGCCCCGGGCCGCATCGTAAGTGACACAGCTCACTCATGCGCACATCTAGCTCTTCGTTATCATGACATAGTTAATTGTGCTATTGTAGTCTGGCCCGGGACCTTATCCAGTGATCCTCATCTGGGGGTTCTTTGGCTTCGTCGGAGATGGCGAGCATGTCGCCACCGCCCGCTTATTCCCCCGGGGCCAGGGATGACACCTAAGTGTTTTCTCGGAGGGTCGCTCCGAACCGGGGAGGAGCCCAGGGCACTGTCTGGGAGGCGCCACAAGGCGAGACCTCCACTGCCGGACACGTGGGGGAGCCGATCCCCATAGAGATTGGCGTAAAGGGTTGTATGCAGTTTGGCCCTTAGCCGAATATGATTTTGGAGGCCCATATGGCTCCGGAGTCAGGCGAGCGGCCCCCTTTAAAGGAGGGGGATGCGCCGCTTCCACTGGTGGCCCCTGTCCATCCAGGGGCACCGGATAACCTGATGGAGGCGCTTCGAAGCGCCTCTGTCATGGACGAGCACCATGTCCTTATGGGTGCTGTGATCAAGAAGATTCAGTCTGCCAAGAGTGGACTGAATGAAGCTTGCAGCAGCCTGTTGACAAGTTTCAAGGTAAGAAAGAGAAAAACCCCGTGTAGCCAATAGCCCCTGAGACACTGTCCGGTGTTCGACAAGAATAACCGGACAGAGGAACAATTCTTCTGTTGTAGGAGACTAACGTAATATGTGTGAATGAGTAGGCATCGCTGTTGGCCGCAACCTCCCATGCTGCTGAAGTCTCTGAGCTGAGGCAGAGGCTAGAGCGGACCGAGACTGAGCTCGGCGAGGTTAAGGTTCAGCTCCAGGAGAAGCAAGGTGAGTGACGACTTGCACTGTATATTGACCGTTGCATCATAATATGTGTAGGATCCGCGATCGAGGTCAGGGCCCTGAAGAAGGCCCTGGGCGAGGGCGAGGAGAAGGCTGTCCAGCAGCAAGCTGCCCGTAAGAAGTCCATGGCCCCGGTCAAAGAAATCCAGCAGGAGCTCCAGGATGCGGTCATGAAATGCGAAGCCTTGGAGCATGATGCGTTGGTTCATGGGACCAAACTCGCCAAGGCTCGTCAGAGCGCGGAGACCGCACGGAATGAGGCCCAGGCTGCCCTCCAGGAGATCTAGGAGGCCAAGAAGATCACGGTGGGTAAGGCATTTAAGATGCAAAGCAAGTATGCGGAGAAGCAGTACCTTTTACTAACCCGGGTTCGGAGTTCCCCAGGAGCATTTGCGGATTTGCCACATAGTGTATCAGACGCCGCAGAGTTCTACCAAGCTGAAGGAGGAGATTCTATGGAGAAGCTATTTTGGTCGCAGTATGCGGCGCCAGAGCATCCCGTGTCCTTCACCGATCAGCTGAAACAGCTGGTGGAGCTGCATAGGGTGGCCGAACTAGCCATGAAGGATTTCATAATCCGGCTATGGCCAGCCGAAGCTATGCCAAGTAGCTACTTCGGACTCGTGAGGCGAATGGTGAACGTCTGTCCTCGGCTGGACGTTGTCAAGCGCTCGGCCTGCATTGAAGGTGCCCGCATGGCCTTCGCCCGTTGCAAGATGTGGTGGGCGAAGATGGACGCTGTTGAGGTGACTAGAGGGCCACCGGAGGGCAAGGAACACCGCACACCCGAATGGTATCTTGTGGATGTTTTGGAGGGTTCTCGTCTTGCGGCAGCACAATGTTTGCAGGATATTGTATTTGAGTAACTGTATTCATGTTACCTTTGCCTTGTACTATGGGAACAAAGCCTGTTTTGTAATGTAATATTGTTATGCTTTGAATTGTTTCCTCATGTGTGGCCATTTTGTATGTAATCTGAGGGTTGGCCAGTCATCGGCTTCTGCCCTCACATAAGTAGTATGGAGGTGTTCGGAATGGAATCTAAACAATCTTGATCCAATTGTATGGTCCATGAAGGAGTTTTTTAGCGCAACAAACATGGCAATCAGACGGTACGGCTTAAATTCCCTCACTTAGCCATAGGAGTTTTATAATAAAGCATGGGTACATCCCCTGGTTCGAACCAGGGGGTTGTTAGCATCTGATCGGGAAGTGCCGATCTTTCGCATAATGTAGAAAAAAAATCTCTAACGATTTGTGACACTCGAACAGCTGACCAGCTCTCGCCGTATCATGACAGTCAGTTTTCGGCTTTCTCTACTGAGGTGCTCATCTGGTCAAGGCCAAGGCACAATCGCAGTAGTTCTCCCTTTACTACCCTAGCCGATTTAGTGGAATGTAGGGTAGCAAGCACAGGAGCCGAGCAACCCAACTATTGACCAAAGACATGATTCGGAGCCAATGCATATAATGCTAAATTCGGGGTGCCGAACTTATCTTTAGGTATTGTTCGGGATTTGTTGTCGTATCATGGGGCGATGGGGATCCCCTGGAAAATATGACACATACCAGAGTGTACGACTGCTAGGAAATAAGAAATATAAAGGAGAACAGAGGGAGAACAGACATAGGGTCCGGAGCCCTTGAACTTGGCTCATGAACTGTTTCCATTATAGTTGGGTTTATGCATCCGAGCACATTGGTACAAGATAATGCAGAAAGCAACCGGCTATTTGACATGCCATACCCGAAGGCGGATTGCGCGTGGGTCCTAAAATGGTTTGCCTCTAGGGCTTCCCATGTACGCTTGTGCTCCGTGTCAATCCAGTGTGTTTGTCCTTTAACGGGATCGTTAATCAGGCCGTCGAAGGAGGCCCCCATAGGAGAAACTTGAAACAAGAAAAAAGAGATAGTAAAGTTATATGTGTGTCCGGGATCGGTCTGGCCGAACCGTGGATCCAGGATAGCTTGTGCCTCCGTCGATGCCCATGGAATTTTGAGTGCGTGGTTATGGACGCGTGGTATGAATGCCACTACCTCACCGGGATTGGGACGGAGGCCGAATTGCTAATCGAGCTCTTGACGAGCCACGTTGTCATGTTGCAGTGTGGTCCGGACCCTCTTAATGATGTCTAGGGGCTCGGCAGCCAGACTATGCTGCTGCTTGAGAAAGCCGCTTTGTACCTCTACTGCTAGGGCGGCGGTGTGCTCCTCTGTCCAGAGGGAGCGTTCTGTGTTTCCATTGACTGTTATGACGCCGCGCGGACCAGGCATCTTCAGCTTGAGATAAGCATAGTGTGGTACCGCGTTGAATCTAGCAAACATGGTTCATCCGAGTAATGCGTGGTAGCCACTGCGGAAGGGGACGATATCAAAGGTTAACTCCTCGCTTCGGAAGTTGTCCGGGGAACTGAATACCACCTCCAGCATGATTGATCCCGTGCAGCGGGCTTCAACGCCTGGTATGAGTCCTTTAAAGGTAGTCTTTGTGGTTTTGATTCATGAGGGATTAATGCCCATCTTCCGCACTGTATCCTGATAGAGCAGGTTGAGGCTACTACCGCCGTCCATTAGGACTCGTGTTAGGTGAAATCCATCGATGATTGGGTCAAGGACCAGTGCGGCTGAGCCTCCATGCTGGATACTAGTTGGATGATCTTGGCGATCCAAGGTGATCGGGAATGACGACCATGGATTGAATTTTGGGGCGACTGGCTCTACCGCGTAGACGTCCCTAAGTGCTCGCTTGCGCTCCCTTTTGGGGATGTGTGTAGCGTATATCATGTTCACCATTTTGACTTGACGGGGGAATTTCTTCTGCGCTCCGGTGTTCGGCTGCCGGGGTTCTTCGTCCTCATCCTCACTTTGTGATCCCTTTTCTTTGTTTTTGGCATTTAACTTGCTAGCCTGTTGGAAAACCCAACAGTCTCTGTTGGTGTGATTGGCTTGTTTGTCTAGGGTACCATGTATTTGGCACGGACGATCAAGTATGCGATCTAGGCTGGATGGTCCCTCACTGTTCCTTTTGTAGGGCTTGTTTCGCTGTCCGTACTTGGAGCCGTTGAATCTGGCATTAATGGTGGTGTCGTTGATGTTGTCGCCATTGCTTCGGCGTTTGTGTCTGTTGCGCCGGATCTTTCCGGAGCTGTTCTTGGCCTCAGAGGGGCCTGTCTCACTGGCTGTGCTTTTACTACGAGCCAGCCAGCTGTCCTCTCCCATGCAAAAGCAGGTCATGAGTGCCGTAAGGGCTGCCATGGACTTTGGTTTTTCTTGGCTGAGGTGGCATGCTAGACATTCGTCACGGATGCTGTGTTTGAAGGCCGCTAGGGCTTCGGCATCCGGACAATCAACGATCTGGTTCTTTTTGGTTAGGAACCTAGTCCAGAATTTTCTAGCTGATTCTCTAGGTTGTTGAACTATGTGGCTTAAGTCATCGGCATCGGGTGGCCAGACATATGTACCTTGGAAGTTATCAAGAAAGGCCTCTTCCAGGTCCTCCCAGCTGCCGATGGAATTCTCGGGTAGGCTATTCAGCCAGTGTCTAGCTGGCCCTTTGAGTTTTCAGTCTAAGGTATTTGATGGCGTGGAGATCGTCTCCCTGGGCCATGTGGATGTGGAGAATAAAGTCCTCAATCCATATTGCGGGGTCGCTTGTTCTGTCGTATGATTCGATATTGATGGGCTTGAATCCCTCGTGAAATTCGTGATCCGGCACCTCATCTGTGAAGCATAGAGGGTGTGCGGCGCCTCTATATCGGGCCGCATCACGGCGCACCTCCGATGGAGTGCGTCTCTGGTTATCGGCCTGGGTGTGACTAGGTTTGTCACGCCCGAATAGGTAGCCATCATCCCGAGTTGGGAAGCGTCCTCGCGATCCTTAGATTGATCTGGTGTGTCTTGCTCTGCTGTCCAGCTCCTACCGAAGGTCGTATGTAAGGTCCCGAGCTGTTTCATCCCTGTTTTTGTGAGGTAGTGTGGCGGGCTGTTGTTCGGCCTGAGTTGCCGCTTTATCCCGACCGTGAGGTAGTCGGTCCGTATTGCGTGAGGGAGGTATGGGCTTTAGTGCCTCCTCATCAAACTGAGGTAGCAGTCTATGCTTTGGGTAACTCTTGGCTGGGCGCTTGAGGCCGTATTCTTCGGCTGCCAGGACATCAATCCACCTATCAATGAGCAGGTCTTGATCGGCTTGAAGCTGTTGCTGCTTCTTCTTCAGGCCTCTCGCGGTGGCTATTAGCTGGCGCTGGAAGCGCTCCTGCTTGATGGGTGCCTCAGGCACGATGAAGTCCTCATTGCCGAGGCTCTCGTCATCCTTGAAGACTGGACGATAACTATCATCGTCTGGGTCATTGGGCATGGTCTGATTATCAGGGTTATCTTGTCTGTTGTCGTGTTCCTCCTGTTCGGATGCAGCCCCGACAGGGTCTTCGTTATTTTCGGCGTCGCCCGGAGTACTATTTTCTCCGGTGCCAGTATTTCCGTCATTTGAGCGACAAGGCTTAGAGCGGCGTTTAGGGCGTCGGCGCTTGGACTGTGTCTCAAAAGGTTTATTCGCAACTGGATCTCCTTTGTCATTGTCGCTAGCTTTTTTAGGTGTGTCGACCATGTACACATCGTATGAAGAGGTGGCCGTCCAACATCCAGTAAATGGCGGGTTTTGGCCTTGCTCCTGGTCGGCATCGTCGTCCATACCATCGATGTCTTCGGAGCCATAATCGAGCACGTCGATTAAATCATCGACAGTGGCTATGAAGTGGGTGGCGGGTGGGAAACAGAATTTCCCATCATCAGCCTCTGGCTCAAACTGAACATAGTTCGGCTATGAGTCCTTCCCCAAGGACAAGTTCTTTAAAGAGTTTAGCACATCACCCAAGGGTGAGTGCTGGAAGATGTCTGCGGTGCTAAATTTGAAAATCGATAACCGATCTAGCTCGGTGTCCACAGGCGTACCCGATTCGGAACTCATAGCCAGAGACGAGTCCGGAGTTCCATTGATGTTGATATCGCGGGGTGCCGAGTCCGTGTGTGGCTCCAACGCTGGGGACTCTATGGCTTCGGATGGCATGATTTGCTCCGGTTCTAAGGCCGTTGCAGCAGCAGGGACCATCCATTGGATGTGATCCGGTGACAGATTTAGGTCATTTTCATTGGAGCGAGGGGGAGCGATCGCTGCGATCTCAAATACATTGAAGATCAAGTCTCCACAGATATCCCCGACGTAGTTCAAGCTTCCGAACCTGACCTAATGTCCGGGGGCATAGCTATCGATCTGCTCCAGATGGCCAAGCGAGTTGGCCCACAGTACGAAGCCACCGAACACGAAAATATGTCTGGGGAGGAAGGTTTCTCCTTGGACAGCATCACTATAGGCGATTAAAGTATCCATTGAACCTTTCATGGATGGGACAGTGGAACTCTCAATGAAAGCACCAATGCCGGTGTCAAAACCGGCGGATCTCGGGTAGGGGGTTCCGAACTGTGCGTCTAGGATCGATGGTAACAGGAGATAGGGGACACAATGTTTACCCAGGTTCGGGCCCTCTCTATGGAGGTAATACCCTATGCACTGCTTGATTGATATTGATGAATATGGGTGTTACAAGAGTTGATCTACCACGAGATCGTGATGGCTAAACCCTAAAATCCTAGCCTATATGACTATGATAATGAATGTGTCCTTTCCGGACTATCCCCTCCGGTTTATATAGACACCGAGGGGATCTAGGGTTTACATAGAGTCGGTTACATAAGAAGGAATCTTCATAGTCGGTCACCAAGCTTGCCTTCCACGCCAAGGAGAGTCCAATCCGGACTCAGGTATAATCTTCGGCCTTCATGTCTTCACAACACATCCGTCCGGCCCATGGATAACAGGCCGGACCCCGAGGACCCATTAGTCCGGGACTCCCTCAATGAGCTCTTTGTCACCTCCATAAACAAGAAACATATCCTTAGTCCTTTTCAGGTATTTCGGGATGTTCTTGACCGATGTCTAGTGATCCACTCTTGGATTACTTTGGTACCTCCCTGCTAAACTAATAGCAAGGCACACATCAGGTCTGGTACACAGCATTGCATAGATGATAGAGCCAATGGCCGAAGCATAGGGAACACCTTTCATTTTCTCTCTATCTTCTGCAATGGTCGGGCATTGAGTCTGACTCAACTTCACACCTTGTAACATAGGGAAGAACCCTTTCTTTGCTTGATCCATTTTGAAATTCTTCAAATCTTTATCAAGGTATGTGCTTTGTGAAATTCTAATTAAGCGTCTTGATCTATCTCTATAGATCTTGATGCCCAATATATAAGCAGCTTCACCGAGGTCTTTCGTTGAAAAACTCTTATTCAAATATCCTTTTATGCTATGCATAAATTCTATATAATTTCCAATCAACAATATGTCATCTACATATAATATTAGAAATGCTACAGAGCTCCCACTCGCTTTCTTGTAAATACAGGCTTCTCCAAAAGTCTGTATAAAACCATATGATTTGATCACACTATCAAAACATTTATTCCAACTCTGAGTTGCACCAGTCCATAGATGGATCACTAGAGCTTACACACTTTGTTAGCATCCTTTGGATCGATAAAACCTTCAGGTTGCATCATTTACAACTCCTTTTCCAGAAATCCATTCAGGAATGCAGTCTTTACATCCATTTGCCAAATTTCATAATCATAAAATGCGGCAATTGCTAACATGATTCGGACGGACTTAAGCATCGCTACAGGTGAGAAAGTCTCATCATAGTCATCTCCTTGAACTTGTCGAAAAACTTCCGCAACAAGTCAAGCTTTGTAGATAGTAACATTACCGTCAGCGTCAGTCTTCTTCTTGAAGATCCATTTATTCTCGATGGCTTGCCGATCATTGGGCAAGTCAACCAAAGTCCACACTTTGCTCTCATACATGGATCCCATCTCAGATTTCATGGCCTCAAGCCATTTTGCGGAATTTGGGCTCATCATCGCTTCCTCGTAGTTCGTAGGTTCGTAATGGTCAAGTAACATGACCTCCAAAACAGGATTACCGTACCACTCTTGTGCGGATCTTACTCCGGTTGACCTACGAGGTTCGGTAGTAACTTGATCTGAAGTTACATGATCAACATCATTAGCTTCCTCACTAATTGGTGTAGGAGTCACAGGAACAGATTTTTATGATGAACTACTTTCCAATAGGGGAGCAGGTACAGTTACCTCATCAAGTTCTACTTTCCTCCCACTCACTTCATTCGAGAGAAACTCCTTTTCTAGAAAGGATCCATTCTTAGCAACGAATGTCTTGCCTTCGGATCTGTTATAGAGGTATACCCAATGATCTCCTTTGGGTATCCTATGAAGACACATTTCTCCGATTAGGGTTCGAGCTTATCAGGTTGAAGCTTTTTCACATAAGCATCGCAGCCCCAAACTTTAAGAAACGACAACTTTGGTTTCTTGCCAAATGACATTTCATAAGGCCTCGTCTCAATGGATTTAGATGTTGCCCTATTTAACGTGAATGCAGTCGTCTCTAAAGCATAACCCCAAAATGATAGCGGTCAATCAGTAAGAGACATCATAGATCGCACCATATCTAGTAAAGTACGATTACGACGTTCGGACACACCATTGCGCTGTGGTGTTCCGGGTGGCGTGAGTTGTGAAACTATTCCGCATTATTTCAAATGAAGACCAAACTCGTAACTCAAATATTCTCCTCCACAATCAGGTCGTAGAAACTTTATTTTCTTGTTATGATGATTTTCCACTTCACACTAAAATTCTTTGAACTTTTCAAATGTTTTAGACTTGTGTTTCATTAAGTAGATATACCCATATCTGCTTAAATCATCTGTGAAGGTGAGAAAATCATGATACCAGCCACGAGCCTCTATATTCATCGGACCACATACATCAGTATGTATGATTTCCAAAAAATCTGTTGCTCGCTCCATTTTTCCGGAGAACGGCATTTTAGTCATCTTGCCCATGAGGCATGGTTCGCAAGTACCAAGTGATTCATAATCAAGTGATTCCAAAAGTCCATTAGAAGGGAGTTTCTTCATGCGCTTTACACCAATATGACCTAAACGGCATTGCCACAAATAAGTTGCACTATCATTATCAACTCTGCATCTTTTGTCTTCAATATTATGAATATGTGTATCACTACTATCGAGAGTCATCAAAAATGAACCACTCTTCAAGGGTGCATGAACATAAAAGATATTGCTCATATAAATAGAACAACCATTATTCTCATATTTAAATGAATAACCGTCTCGCATCAAACAAGATCCAGATATAATGTTGATGCTCAACGCTGGCACCAAATAACAATTATTCAGGTCTAAAACTAATCCCGAAGGTAAATGTAGAGGTAGCATGCCGACCGCGATCACATCAACTTTGGAACCATTTCTCATGCGCATCGTCACCTCGTCCTTAACCAATCTTCGCTTAATCCGTAGTCCTTGTTTCGAGTTCCAAATATTAGCAACAGAACTAGTATCAAATACCCAGGTGCTACTGCGAGCATTAGTAAGGTACACATCAATAACATGTATATCACATATACCTTTGTTCACCTCGCCATATTTCTTATCCGCCAAATACTTGCGGCAGTTCCGCTTCAAGTGAACAGTCCCTTTGCAGTAGAAGCACTCAGTCTCAGGCTTAGGTCCAAACTTGGGTTTCTTCACTTGAGCAGCAACTTGCTTGCCGTTCTTCTTGAAGTTCCCCTTCTTACCTTTACCCTTTTTCTTGAAATTGGTGGTCTTGTTGACCATCAACACTTGATGCTCCTTCTTGATTTCTACCTTCGTAGCCTTTAGCATCATGAAGAGCTCAGGAATAGTCTTATCCATCCCTTGCATATTATAGTTCATCACGAAGCTCTTATAGCTTGGTGGCAGTGATTGAAGAATTCTGTCAATGACACTATCATCTGGAAGATTAACTCCCAGTTGAATCAAGTGATTATTATACCCAAACATTTTGAGTATATGTTCACTGGTAGAACTATTCTCCTCCATCTTGCAGCTGTAGAACTTATTGGAGACTTCATATCTCTCAATCCGGTCATTTGCTTGAAATATTAACTTCAACTCCTGCAACATCTCATATGCTCCATGATGTCCAAAACGTTGTTGAAGTCCCGGTTCTAAGCCATAAAGCATGGCACACTGAACTATCGATGTCGGCATTCTGGGAACGGGGGTCCCCAGACTTGCCTGCCTGTGGCCTGCGGCGTGGCTCAAGTAGGGGCCCAGCGCGGCCCATCTTCATCAGCTCAAGCTCAAGACCCTCGCGAGGGGCCAAGCCTCGCGGGGTGGACGACAGGAAGCTTCCTCAGAGGCAGCCTCATCAGGCAGGCTCGGAGGAGGCGGAGAGATCAAGGCAGGAGTACCTCGCGAGGAACCCGTGACGCAAGCCATGACGATCGAGACCAGGCGGGCGTCGGCTTGTGCAGTGTCCTTGTTTCCCCTTTGGTGCAAATGGGGCAAGCACAGGCCAAGGCATCAGACAAAGGTTACCATTCCGGTGCAACGATACCAAGACCAGTCGGACGGCAGGACGGAGGTCAGCGTGGAGCCCAAGACAGCGTCATCGCCAGTGCGTTTGGCAGCCGAAGACCACCTTTGGTCAGGATAACTTGTACTAGATGTTCCCCTTCGAAATGGCCAATTGTTGGCGCCCTTCCCGCTCATTATTTGGGGAGAGGCCCAGGGCCTCTATAAATAGAGCTAGCCATCACAGAAGGAGGGGACGGCTGGAAATCTGGTAGAACCATAGCAGAGAGAGAGAGGCGACTGAACTCACCCTAGCAGTTCATCCCACCAGCTCAAGAACACCTCTCGCGAGGCTGTTCTTTCCTTGTACTGTCCACCATCAGCCCCAAAGGCAATCCACCACACCACACACTGGAGTAGGGTATTACACCACAACGGTGGCCCGAACCAGTATAAACATTGTGTCCCTTGTGTTGTTCTTCATTTTCATCTTAGTTCGCACGAGAGGAACGGAGTAGATCAGTAGGGGGGAGATCTCCGCACGCACCCTAGTGTTCGAACCTCAAGGGTCTGCCGGAACCCGAAACCCGACATTTGGCGTGCCAGGTAGGGGTGCGCCGGAGTCCTCCATCCTGACAACCCGCTCTCCCCCGACATCGCATCCCGCCCTCATGGCGGACAACGCGCCGCCCGCTCCGGCAACGGATGCCGACACTGGGGCCAGGGGGCTCCGGGCCTTGGCCCCCGCCTTGCGGCAATTGCAGTGGCCGCGCAAGTTCAGGCCCGAGATGCCGCCGCGCTACGATGGCGCGACGGATCCGATGATTTTCCTGATGGCGTACGAGGAGGCCGTCCTCGAAGCCAGGGGCGACGATCGGGTGATGGCCAACTGGTTACCCATGGCCCTCAAGGGCATCCCGCGTGCGTGGCTCCTCCACCTGCCGACGGCCTCTATCACCTCCTGGGAGGAGCTGCACGACCTCTTCCTCGCCCATTTCACCGCACCAGCACCGCCCGTCGTCGCAGCTCTCCTGGGTGGCTCCCAGGCACCACCCTCGAGTCATCACGTCAAGCCGTTCGCCCGCCGGATCAGCACCGCCTCCAGGCGCCAAGAAGCCCCCCGGGCTGGATGGCGCTCGAGGCCGATCTAACCTTCGACTCGGAGGACCACCCCTTCAACCCCATTGGTTCGGGCGCGCTCCCGATGCTGTGCACCCCCACCATCTGCCAGGTAGCCATCACCAGGACCCTCATCTACGGTGGTGCTGGCCTCAACATGCTCTCGGTGGAGGCCTTCAGCCTACTCCACGTGCCGCCGGAGGGGCTCCAACCCAGCAGGCCTTTCTTGGGCGTCGGAGCCGGTTCCACCGCCTCCTTGGGACAGATCTGCCTCCCAGTGACCTTAGGCACCTGCGACAACTTTCGCACGGAGCTGATCGACTTCGACATCGCCCCTATCGGCCTCCCCTACAATGCCATCCTGGTCTATCCGGCCTTGGCTCGGTTCATGGCAGCAACTCACCCGACATACAACCTCATGAAGATGCCCAGGAGCAGCGGCGCCCTCACCGTGTCAGGAGACACAAGGGATGCGCTGCAGGTGCTCCGGCTTGTTTTCAGGGCGATGCGGTGGCATAGCCCACTAGCACCGACGCCCCTGAGCCCAAGGGGGCTGCGCCGGCTAAAAATAAGTAGTTGTTCACCCAAGACAAGGCGGAAACCAAGCAGGTACCAGTCGACGAGGACGGGTCCACTGGCGCCACCTTCACCATCGGGGCCAACCTCGAGCCCGAGCAGGAGAAGGCCCTAATCAGGTTCCTGCGTGCGAACAAGAAGGTGTTCGTGTGGGAGCCAGATCAGTTAGCAGGGGTCCCAAGGGAAGTGATTGAGCATCACCTCAACGTGTGCCCCAATGTATGCCCGGTGAAGCAGAAGCCAAGGCGGCAGTCTACTGAGAAACAGGCTTTCATCATTCAAGAGACCCGGAAGCTAGAGGCAGCAGGGGTTATCCGCGAGGTCCGCTACCCCGATTGACTGGCTAATCCTGTTGTCGTAACAAAGAAGGGGGTGAAGAGCGCATGCGCGTCGACTTCACCAACCTCAACAAGGCCTGCCCGCAGGATCCATTTCCGCTCCCCTACATCGACCAGATAGTTGACTCCACTGCAGAGTGCGACCTATTGTGCTTCCTGGATGCCTTCTCGAGCTATCACCAGATCAAGATGGCGGTAGAAGACGTGGAGAAGACGGCTTTCCTGACCCCGTGTGGAGTGTACTGCTATACGTTCATGCCGTTTGGGCTGCGCAACGCAGGCGCGACCTTTCAGCGGCTGATGCACATCGCCTTAGGCCGGCAGCTTGGGAGGAACGCTGAGGCTTACGTTAATGACATTGTGGTGAAGTCTCGTGAGGCAAGAACCCTGATACAAGACCTGGAAGAAACCTTTGCCAGCCTCAATGAAGTGGACCTATGGCTCAACCCAGAGAAGTGCGTATTTGCAGTCCCCTCGGGCAAGCTCCTGGGTTTCCTCGTATCCCACAGGGGCATCGAGGGCAACCCGGAGAAGGTCAAGGCGGTCGAAGATATGAGCCCGCCGAGGACCCTCAGAGAAATGCAGAAGCTCACCGGGCGTGTGACTGCGTTGGCGCGCTTCATCTCCAAGCTGGGGGAACGAGCCCTTCCCATCTTCAAGATGATGAAGAAAAAGGGCCCCTTTGAATGGACTGAAGAGGCCGACAAGGCATTCCAAGACCTCAAGAGGTACCTTACCAGTCCACCAGTGATGGTAACTCTGTGTCCTTAGGAGCCCCTGGTGCTCTACATTGCGGCCACCCCCTACTCTACCAGCACAGCCTGGTGGCAGTCAGGGAGGAGCGTTGTGCCAAGGCCGCATCGACCGTCCGAACTGAAGCAAAGCAGAGCCAGGAGGGCCTCGCGAAGGCCACAACCATAGCCGGAAAGGGACAGCCGCAGCAGGAGAATGCACCCGGAGCAAGAGAGGCCTCTTTTGGTGACCAAGCCCCGGGGGCTCCGTCGTCTCTAGAGATGTCTCGACCTCTGGAGGCCGCAAGCAGCGTCAACACCCTCAACCTCGTTGAGCATCATGTGTACTTCGTCAGCACGGTGCTACGGGACGCAAGGGCACGGTATCCCATGCCTCAAAAACTCCTCCTCGTGCTACTAGTGGCCTCGCGCAAGCTGCACCACTACTTCCAAGGACATCCCATCAAGGTCGTCTCAACATACCCCTTAGAAAGAGTGCTCAGGAGCCCCAACTCAGCTGGAAGGGTCGCCGATTGGAACATTGAGCTACAGGCATTTCAGCTAGAATTCAGCACGACCAGAGTTATTAAGGGAGCCGGACTTGCAGATTTCGTGGCAGAATGGCCAGAAGCGCCGGGTCTCGAGGCAGGCGAAGACCGATCACTTTCCCCGGGAAGTGAAGCACCGGACGGCTGGGTCATGTACTTCGATGGGGCGTTCTCCCGACACGGTGCAGGAGCTGGCGCAGTGCTTGTGTCCCGTACTCAGGACAAACTCTATTACGCCATGTAACTCTGCTTGGTCTCCAACAACATAGCAGAATATGAAGGCCTGATAGCAGGCTTGAAAGCCGCGATCGCCTTAGGGGTAAAGCGCATCACCATCAAGGGTGATGCACAGCTCCTCGTCAACTTCTCCAACAAGATATACGAGCCGAAGGACGAGCACATGGAAGCTTACCTCGCTGAAGTCCGCAGGATGGAGAAACAGTTCTGGGGACTGGAACTGCAGCATGTGCCTCGCGGCACCAATCAGGAGGCTGACGACATTTCCAAGAGGGCGTCTAGGCAGCTGCCACAGGAACCTGGCGTCTTCGAGGAGTGGCTCTTCAAGCCCTCGGCGACACCGTTGCTATCAGGCGCGGCGCAACCAAGGGAGGAGCCTCCTCAGCCGCCTGCCTCGGGAGCTCCAGTTTGCGGCCCGGCATTAGGGGCACGCCTGCTCCTGGAGTTGGAGCCTCAGGAGGGATGTTGGATCCCAGAGCTCAAGGACTACCTGATGCATGGGATTCTGCCGGAGAACGAGGAGGAGGCGGAGCGTGTGGCATGGCAGGCCACGGCTTATTGCATCCAGGATGGTGAGCTCTACAGGAAGCGGCCAAATGACGTGTCCCTATGTTGCATTTCCAGGGAGCAAGGAAAGGAACTGCTAGTGGACATACACAGCGGAGACTGCGGGCACCACTCGTCGTCACGAACCCTCGTCGGCAAGGCGTTCTGCAGCGGGTTCTACTGGCCCACAGCACTCAGCGATGTCGTTGAGCTGGTGAAGGCTTGCGATGCCTGCTAGTTTCACACTAAACAGATCCATCAGCCTACGGGGGGTCTGCAGACCATACCCCTCTCCTGGTTGTTCGTAGTTTGGGGGTTGAACATTCTGGGCCCGTTCCCTCGGGCGCCAGGGGGCTATCCCTACCTCTACGTCGCTGTGGACAAGTTCACCAAGTGGGCCGAGGTGGAAGTTGTTCGCACAATCTCGGCAGGCTCAGCAGACAAGTTCATCAAGGGCCTCATGAGCCGGTTTGGGTGCCTAACTGCATCATCACTGACAACAGTTTGCAATTCACCAGTAATCTCTTCAAAACGTACTGTGCTAACCTTGGAATGCGGATATGCTACGCTTAGGTAGCACACCCCCGGAGCAATGGCCAGGCTGAACGATCCAACGCGGAGGTCCTGAGGGGCCTCAAGGCTAGGACCTTCAAGAAGAAGCTGGAGGCCTGTGGCAGGGGCTGGCACGACGAGCTCCTGTCCGTGCTATGGTCAATCTGCACGACAGCAACCAAGCCGACTGGCGAGACCCCGTTCTTCCTCATCTATGGAGCGGAGGTTGTTCTCCCTCACGAGGTCAGACGTCGCTCCGCACGGGTCCTAGCATTCGATGAAGCTCAACAAGACGCCATGCGGGGGACGGATCTCATGTTGGGGGAGGAACACCGTCGAGAAGCCGCACTGTGAGCGGCAAGGTATCAAGAGGCGCTACGACGATACCACAGCCGCAACATCCGCCCTAGGACCCTTGAGGTAGGGGATCTCATGCTTAGAAGGGTTCTCTCCAGGGATGGGCTGCACAAGCTCTCTCCCATGTGGGAGGGCCCGTTCAAGGTTGTTCATGTTTCCAGGCCTGGCTCCGCACGCTTGGAGACTCTGGAGGGAGTACCCATCCAGAACCCATGGAACATTCAACATCTCCGGAGGTTCTACCCCTAAGTGAAGCCGCTGCATTTTGGAAAAGGCCCGATGCCTGTGAAGAAGGCGAATGCCTGTGAAGCTGCTGCATTTTGGAAAAGGCCCGGAGCCTGTGAAGCCGCTGCATTTTGGAAAAGGCCCGGAGCTTGTGAAGAAGGCGAATGCCTGCGAAGCCGCTGCATTTTGGAAAAGGCCCGGTGCCTGTGAAGAAGGCGAATGCCTGTGAAGCCGCTGCATTTTGGAAAAGGCCCGGTGCCTGTGAAGAAGGTGAATGCGTGTGAAGCCGCTGCCTTTTGGAAACGGCCCGGTGCCTGTGAAGAAGGCGAATGCCTGTGAAGCCGCTGCGTTTTGGAAAAGGCCCGGAGAATGTGAAGAAGGCGAACGCATGTGAAGTTGCCGCATTTCAAGAAAGGCCCGGTGCCTGTGAAGTAGGCCAATGCATGTGAAGCTCGCCACCCGTGACACTCTCACATAATAATGAGTGGGGCTATACACGCCCCGGAGTCTCCGGAGTGCCACCCTCGGGCCTCGGGGCCTCCCGCCCACGCCCAGTGGCAGCACTTAGCTCCGCGCTGGTGAGAAGACGTCGAAGACTAGAATAGGCGCCGGACGCGGCTTTCCCATTTGCTTTCTGCAGTTGGCTTGTTTATTCCCATTTGAAGTTTTTATTGGAGTTGCTGACGTTCCTGGCTTGTGGCTCTTTGTCTTTCTCGCTCGCTCACCTCATTTTTTCTCGTGAAGTCTCGCGAGGGAGGATCGCGGGCGCCCTCATGAGTGTTTTCTGCCCCGGTCATTTGGAGCTTTCCTATCCGAGTCCTCTGCAGGAGCACCCCTCCCAGTCCGTGCCCCACGGGCATCGTGACACGAGCGCAGGACCTGGGCCAATCGCCCCCACAACTAAGACCATAAGTTACCCCTCCTACTAATCCTTGCAGGGCACTAAGCGCACGAGGAGGCCACGACCTCGGGAGGCGAGGACCGCGCCAAGCCCCACCGAGCTAAAATAGTTCCCGCACATGGGAGCGCGGTGCGAAAACACGGCGCAGAAATAGCGGAAACAATGCGATGGTTAGACAACAACAGTTCTAATACGCCCCCGCGGGGCCCTACATTACTTACTATTTTTTGTGCAGGATAAGAAAGAAAACAAAACGGGCGCGATTCGTCCTGCGCCAACCCACAGCGAAGGCTCGAGCTACTCCTGGGGCTCAGGCGGATCCCTCCTCTCGCTTCACCGAGATTCGACAGCGGGCTGACCCGCTACCTTCACCCAAGCGGGCGCGACAGCGAGGAGGCTGGTCGCAGCCACCGCTGGAGGAGCTGCTGCCTGAGAGGGGGTTGCCGAAGCTCGACGAACCCCGAGCACTGCCGCATGTATGCCAGTCGCCATCTTCATCCTGGTCAGAGCCAGGGCTGGGCAGGCGGCCGCGGTCATCATCTTCAGGGCAACACCCGGCAAGGCTACCGTGTTCTCCGAACACCCTCAAGTAGAGGGTGTCGTCGCCATCAAACTTGAAGTACAGGGTGCACCACCGGCTCAGGCCACGCACGCGGGCAAACATTTGCCAGCCGCGTGTCAAAGCCCCGTTCCCAGAAACGGAGACCTCCAGCGACGCCCAGGAGGCCCTGCTGCAGCATCCGTCTGCCTGGAGCCAGAAGCCGCACCGGGCGCTGGCCGATAGTTCATCTACGAAGAAATGGGGGAGCTGGAGCCTGGTGCTGGATGGGTCTGCCGACCACACGACGAACTCTAGCAGCACCTCCGCAGAGCGAAAGTGTGGCCTAGGGGGGCGCACACCCACGGCGTGCCCCCCGTCGGCAACCTGACGCTCACCACCGCGCCGGGAACCACCTCCCTAGCCGCGGGAGGCCACCACGGGGACTGTGGTATACTTGCGAGGGCGGCCTCGGCCGCGCTTGGCCAGGGGGGAGCCAGGCCCAGTCTGGGGGGCCTTTCCTTTCTCCGCGGCCGAGAATCTCTTTGGAGCCATGGGGGCGATGAGTAATCGAGAAGAAGGAAAGGAGCAGCAAGGAGGGACGGGCCGAAGGGGGTTGCCCAGCCCCGTACTTATAGCCGGAGGAGGCCAACCACCGTGCACCATGATCGCAGGTAATCATGACCGGTTTCTCTACATTCAGGGACTTATCAAGTCATGCGGTCGCCAAGGCATCGTGGGGAAGCGCAGTCGCCCACGTCCAATCAGTCGCCACACGGCGCCCAAGGCCGTAGGCTGATAGGGCCCGCGGCGCTTCGCGCTTGCCCTTTCGTTGTCCTACTAGGCCAAGCCCGTGCACGCCGTGGGCCCGGGGGCTACTGTCGGTGTTCTGGGAACGGGGGTCCCCAGACTTGCCTGCCTATGGCCTGCGGCGTGGCTCAAGTAGGGGCCCAGCGCGGCCCATCTTCATCAGCTCAATCTCAAGACCCTCGCGAGGGGCCAAGCCTCGCGGGGTGGACGACAGGAAGCTTCCTCAGAGGCAGCCTCATCAGGCAGGCTCGCGAGGAGGCGGAGAGATCAAGGCAGGAGTACCTCGCGAGGAACCCGTGAAGCATGCCATGACGATCGAGACCAGGCGGGCGCCAGGCGGGCGTCGGCTTGCACATTGTCCTTGTTTCCCCTTTAGTGCAAAGGGGGCAAGCACAGGCCAAGGCATCAGGCAAAGGTTACCATTCCGGTGCAACGAGACTAAGACCAGCTGGACAGCAGGACGGAGGTCACCGTGGAGCCCAAGACGGTGTCATCGCCAGTGCTTTTGGTAGCCAAAGACCACCTTTGGTCAGGATAACTTGTACTAGATGTTCCCCTTCGAAATGGCCAATTGTTGGCGCCCTTCCCACTCATTATTTGGGGACAGGCCCAGGGCCTCTATAAATAGAGCTAGCCACCACAGAAGGAGGGGACGGTTGGAAATCTGGTAGAACCATAGCAGAGAGAGAGAGAGAGGCGACTGAACTCACCCTAGCAGTTCATCGCAGCAGCTCAAGAACACCTCTCGCGAGGCTGTTCTTTCCTTGTACTGTCCATCATCAGCCCCAGAGGCAATCCACCACACCACACACTGGAGTAGGGTATTACACCACAACGGTGGCCCGAACCAGTATAAACATCGTGTCCCTTGTGTTGTTCATCATTTTCATCTTAGTTCACATGAGAGGATAGGACGTAGATCGGTAGGGTGGAGATCTCCGCGCGCAGCCCAGTGTTCGAACCTCAAGTGTCTGCCGGAACCCAAAACCTGACAATCAAGTAGTCATCAGCTTTGCTCTGCCAGACATTCATAACATCTGGTGTTGCTCCTGCAGCGGGTTTGGCACCTAGCGGTGCTTCCAGGACATAATCTTTCTGTGCAGCAATGTGGATAATCCTGAAGTTACGGACCTAGTCCGTGTAATTGCTACCATCATCTTTCAACTTTGCTTTCTCAAGGAAGACATTAAAATTCAACGGAACAACAACACAGGCCATCTATCTACAACAACATAGACATGCAAAATACTATCAGGTACTAAGTTCATGATAAATTAAAGTTCAATTAATCAAATTACTTAAGAACTCCCACTTAGACAGACATCCCTCTAATCATCTAAGTGATCATGTGATCCATATCAACTAAACCATGTCCAATTATGACGTGAGATGGAGTAGTTTTCAATGGTGAACATCACTATGTTGATCATATCTACTATATAATTCACGCTCGATCTTTCAGTCTCCAGTGTTCCGAGGCCATATCTGCATATGCTAGGGTCGTCAAGTTTAACCCGAGTATTCTGCGTTTACAAAACTGGCTTCCACCCGTCATATGTGAACGTAGAGCTTATCACACCCGATCATCACGTGGTGCCTTGGCACGACGAACTTTCGCAACGGTGCATACTCAGGGAGAACACTTACACCTTGAAATTTAGTGAGACATCATCTTATAATGCTACCGTCGATCTAAGCAAAATAAGATGCATAAAGGATAAACATCACATGCAATCAATATAAGTGATATGTTATGGCCATGATCATCTTGTGCCTTTGATCTCCATCTCCAAAGCACCGTCATGATCACCATCATCACCGGCTTGACACCTTGATCTCCATCGAAGTATCATTGTCGTCTCGCCAACTATTGCTTCTATGACTATCGCTACCGCTTAGTGATAAAGTAAAGCAATTACATGGCGATTGCATTTCATACAATAAAGCGACAACCATATGGCTCCTGCCAGTTGCCGATAACTGTGTTACAAAACATGATCATCTCATACTATAAAATTTAGCATCATGTATTGACCATATCACATCACAACATGCCCTGCAAAAACAAGTTAGACGTCCTCTACTTTGTTGTTGCAAGTTTTACGTGGCTGCTATGGGCTGAGCAAGAACTATTGTCGGATTTCGGGTTTCGGCAGACCCTTGAGGTTTGAACACTGGGGTGCGCGCAGAGATCTCGCCTTCTACCTACCTGCACCCCTCCGCCTCGCTAAGATCAAAGTTATGGAAAGAACAACACAAGAGACACAGGGTTTATACTGGTTCGGGCCACCGTTGTGGTGTAATACCCTACTCCAGTGTGTGGTGTGGTGGATTGCCTCTTGGGCTGATGATGATGAGCAATACAAGGAAGAACAGCCTCGCGAGCGTCTGTTCTTGACTCGGGTGATGAACTGCAGGGAGGAGTTCAATCACCCTTCTCTCTCTGTCTTCTCGATTCTCCCTCTGATTCGATCTCCCCCCTCCTACCCTGTGGGTGGCTGGTCCTATTTATAGGCAAAGGCCCTGGGCCTCTTCCCAAATATTGAGCGGGAAGGGCGCTAACAATTGGCCATTCTGAAGGGGAACATCTGGTACACTTATCCTGACTAAAGTTGGTCCTCGCCTACCAAAGACTCTGGTGGAGATGCTGGCTTGGGCTCCACAATGACTTCCTCCCTGCCGTTGGACTGGTCTTGGTCTCGTTGCACCGAAACGGGCACCTTTGCTTGATGCTCCCGCCTGCGCTTGCTCCCTTTGCACCAAAGAGGAAAGGAGGACACTTCACGGGTTGGCGCCCGCCTGGCGCCCTTGGTCGTCATGGCTTACGTCACGGGCACCTCGTGAGGTACCCCGCCTTGATCTCTCTGCCTCCTCGCGGGCTAGCCTGATGAGGCCGTGCCTGAGGAAGCTCCGTGTCGTCCGCCCCGCGAGGCTTGGCCCCTCGCGAGGGTCTTGAGTCTGTGTTGATGAAGATGGGCCGTGCTGGGCCCCCTTTTGAGCCACGCCGCAGGCCGCAGGCAGGCAAGTCTGGGGACCCCCGTTCCCAGAAAGCCGACAGTAGCCCCCGGGCCCAAGGCGCGCCCGGGCTTGGTCGTGCAGGGAGGCGAAAGGGCAAGAGCGAAGCGCCACGGGCCCTAACAGCTTGCGGTCTTTGGCGCCGCGTGGCGGTTGATTGGACGTGGGCATCTCCACTTCCCCATGGCGCCTCGGCAACTGCACGGATTGGACAAGTCCCTGCATGCAAAGCGGGTCATGATTACCTGCGATCGTGGGGGCCGACGGTTGGCCCTCACCGGCTATAAGTACGGATCAGCGCGCGCCCTTCCAGTTCATCCCCCCTTGCTTCTCCTTCTTCTTCATGGCCCCGTCGAGGAGGTTCTCGGCCGCAGAGAAGGGGAAGGCTCGCCAGGTTGAGCATGCCTCTCCCTCGCCCAAGCGCGGCCGAGGGCGCCCTCGCAAACATCATGTGGCCACCACGGTAGCTCCCCGCGGTCGTGGAGACGATTTCCAGCATGGTGACGGGCGGACTGCTGCGGCCGGGGGGCGTGCTTCGGTCACGCGTCCCCCTAGGCCGCGCTTTCGCGCTGCAGAGGTGCTGCTGGAGTTCGTTGTGTGGTCGGCGAAGCCGACTAGCACCCGGCTTCCACTTCCTCGCTTCCTCCTCGGCGAGCTCCTGGCCGGCGCCCCGGGCGGCCTCTGGCTCCAGGCTGAAGGCTGCTGTAGCCGGGCATCATGGGCTTCGCTGGAGGTCTCCGCAGCCGGGAACCTGGCCTTGGCCAGCGGTTGGCAGACGTTTGCCCGCGCGCGTGGCCTGAGCCGTCGGTGCACCCTGCACTTCAAGTTTGACGGCGATGCCACCTCTAAGTGAGGGTGTTTGGGGAAGATGGTCGCCGCGCAGGGTGCTGCCCCGAGGACGACGACCGCGGCCGGGAACCAAACTCCGGCGATGATGGAGAGGACAGCGCTCGTGTGACTGGCGGCGCTCAGGGTTCCCCAAGCTTCTCCGGTTCTTCTTCAGGCGGCGACTCTTCTAGCGGTGGCCGCAGTCAGCCTCCATGCCGTCGTACCTGCTTGGGAGGTGGTAGCATGTCTGCCCGCCGTCGTGCCTCGGTGAAGCGCGAGAGGGAGTCTGCCTGAGCCCCAGAGGCAGCTCGAGTCTTCCCTGCAGGCTGGTGTGAGGCGAGCTGCGCCTGATTTGTTCTTTCTTTTCCTTTTTCCTGCGTAAAAAGACAGTAGCGTGAAGCCACGCGGGGGCGTGCTTGTCTTATTGCTATTAATCATCGCTTTGCTTCCGTTATCGTGCCTTCCGGCTACGTGCCCGCGCGTGGATAGTTCCCGGCCCCAGCCGTGGGAGGGCGACCGACCCAGGCCTTGTGTTCGTGTCACGGTGCCCGTGGGGCACGGACTGGAGGGGTGCTCCTGTAATGGACCCAGGTCGCGAAACCTTTGAACGACTAGGACAGGAACACTCGCGAGGGCGCTCGGCTGCCCCCCTCGTGAGGCCTTGCATAAGAGAAATCGAGGTAGGAGAGTGAAAAGTCGAAGAACCACAAGCCAAAGACGGCAACAGCTTCAATAAAACTTCGAATGAGAATGAACAAGCCAACTGCGGAAAGCAAATGAAAAAGCCGCGTCCGGCACCTAATCTAGTCTTCAACGTCTTCTCACCAGCGCGGAGCTAAGTGCTACCACTGGGTGTGGGAGGGAGCCCTAGGGCCTGAGGCCGGCGCTCCTGAGACTCTGGGGCGTGTACAGCCCCAACTCATTATTACGTGAGAGTGTATCGGGCGGCGAGCTTCACAGGCGTTGGCCTTCTTCACAGGCTCCGGGCCTTTTCCAAAACGCAACGGCTTCACAGGCATTCGCCTTCTTCACAGGCTCTGGGCCTTTTTCCAAAACGCGACAGCTTCACAGGCATTCGCCTTCTTCACAGGCTCTGGGCCTTTTCCAAAATGTGACAGCTTCACAGGCATTCGCCTTCTTCACAGGCTCTGGGCCTTTTCCAAAACGCGACAGCTTCACAAGAATTTTCCTTCTTCACAGGCTCTGGGCCTTTTCCAGAACACGATAGCTTCACAGGCATTCGCCTTCTTCACAGGCTCTGGGCCTTTTCCAAAACGCGACAGCTTCACAGGCATTCGCCTTCTTCACAGGCTCTGGGCCTTTTCCAAAACGCGACAGCTTCATAGGCATTCGCCTTCTTCACAGGCTCTGGGCCTTTTTAGGGGTAGAACCTCCGGAGGTGCTAGATGTTCCATGCGTTCTCGACCGTCACCCCCTCCTGAGTCTCCAAGCGCGCGGAGCCGGGCCTGGAAACATGAACAACCTTGAACGGGCCCTCCCACATGGGAGAGAGCTTGTGTAGTCCCTCCCTGGAGAGAACCCGCCTGAGCACGAGGTCTCCTACCTCGAGAGTTCTGGGGCAGATGTTGTGGCAGTGATATCGTCGCAGTGCTTGTTGGTACCTTGCTGCTCACAGCGCGGCTTCTCAGCGATGTTCCTCCCCCAGCATGAGGTACATCCCCTGCATGGCATCCTGATGCGCCTCGTCCAACGCTAGGACCCACGGGGAGCGACGTCTGACCTCGTGAGGGAGGACCGCTTCGGCTCCGTAGACCAGGAAGAACGGGGTCTCTCCAGTCTGCTTGGTCGCGGTTGTGTGGATGGAACACAACATGGACTGAAGCTCGTCGTACCAACCTCTGCCGCAGGCCTCCAACTTCTTCTTGAACGTCCTGGTCTTGAGGCCCCTCAGGACCTCTGCGTTGGCTCACTCGGCCTGGCCGTTGCTTCGGGGGTGCGCCACCGAAGCGTAGCATATCTGCGTTCCAAGGTTAGCACAGTATGTTTTGAAGAGGTTACTGGTGAACTGCGAACCGTTGTCCGTGATGATGCGGTTCGGCACCCCGAACCGGCTCACGATGCCCCTGATGAACTTGACCGCGGAACCCGCAGGGATGGTGCGGACAGCCTCTACTTCAGCCCACTTGGTGAACTTGTCCACGACGACGTAGAGGTAGCGGTAGCCCCCTGGCGCCCGAGGAAACGGGCCCAGGATGTCCAGCCCCCAAACTGCGAATGGCCATGAAAGGGGTATATTCTGTAGGCCTCCTGCCGGCTGATGGATCTGCTTGGCATGGAACTGGCACGCCTCACAAGCTTTCACTAGTTCGACGGCGTCATTGAGTGTGGTGGGCCAATAAAACCCACTGCGGAACGCCTTGCCGACGAGGGTCCGTGATGATGAATGATGTCCACAGTCTCCGCCGTGTATATCTTCCAGCAGTTCCTTTCCTTGCTCCCTGGAGATGCAGCGTAGGGATACATCGTTTGGTCGCTTCCGGGGGGCGATGAGGCACTGAAGGCTTGACGAGGTGGCACCATGCGGGGCTGCCGCGGCTAGAGCTCAGCCATTCAGGTTTGTCGGCGTTGCAGGGACAGACCCATGCGCAAGCATAGTGCCGTTTGGGAGCAGTTCCATCAGTTGGCGTCAGTTGAGCGGGCAACTAGGTCAAACGCATTAGCCGCGAAGGAGTGGATTCATTCAAATAGATGCTGGGAAGGAGGACATCACTGGGTCAGGCCCGAGCGACTTGGGGATGATGCAGCCCGAGGGGCGCCCCCAACAAGGTAAGCTAACAACATGAAATAAAAGGGATGCATGCCGCTGGGACGAACCCACACGGCCTGGGAATAATGCAGCCCTGTGGGGGGCGCTCCCAGCTGGAAATGAAACTTGAAAGATGTCACCTGATGATGTTGAGGACAAAAGAGTGTTGGTGCAGCAGACTCGGTGGGCTGCGGAAGCCGATCCTCACAAGCCCCCCAGGCCTAGGGGCCTCGGGAGGCCTCGGAGGTGCTGGTGGCTCCTCGCGGACCATCTCCATCTTCGCCAGGGCTGCGGAACGCCTGGCCTCTTGAGCCTCCATGATGTCCCTCATGAGGCGCTGGTACGTGGCAGCCGCGTTCGGCAAGTTGTAAGGCATGCGAACATAGCTGTGGGGTGGACCTCCATAGCGCCCCACTCGCGAGGGCCAGAGGCGCTCCAGAGAGGCGACTCAATTGAGCCCTGGTATGTCGATGCAGACGCGCAGCCCACCATCCTTGCCTGGATGGGGAGCCACTGCTGGTAGGCGGCGGCCGCCTTTCATGACTCTTGACTCATGTAGCTCCTGAATGGCCTTGCTGACGAACTCCTAAGGGTCTTGCTCTCCTTGCCTTACTCCTTCTTGAGGGAAACGTGCTTCGAAACACGCCTCCATGTGGTGCCCAAGCGCCTCCCTCGTGACCCTAGCCAGGTCGGTGGCCCTCTAGGGGAGAGCCCCCGAGCCCTGCCTGAGGAGGGCGCTGGGCGCGCTTTCCTATGCGATAGAAGGAGATTCCCCCTTGGCAGGCGCGGGCCCAGAGGGGCCTGCCTCCTGGGGGGCCGGGCCGGACGATGTCTTCTTCTTCTAGGTGGCGGTCTCGGGAAGCCTCCTGCTTCCGCGATCCGGGTCTTCCAGTGACGCGGCCTGAAAGGCTCGTTCCAGGGAACACACCGCGTCCTTCTCTTCACAGGACACCGTGATGAATCCGCCACTTCCTGGCATCTTGAGGATGTTGTAGCCATGGTGAGTTATGGCCATGAACTTGGCCAGCGCTGGGTACCCAAGGATGGCGTTGTACGGCAGGCGAATGTGAGCGACGTCGAAGTCGATGAGCTCAGTGCGGTAGTTGTCGCGTGCCCCGAAGGTGACAGGGAGGCGGACCTGCCCAATCGGGACCGTGGAGCCGTCGGTGACTCCGGAGAAAGGCTTGGTTGGCTGAAGCTGGTTGTAGGGCACTTGGAGATTGTTGAATGTTTCCACGGACAGGACGTTGAGCCCTGCCCCGCCATCGATGAGGGTCCTGGTGACCACCACGTTTTTTATGATTGGGGAACAAAGCATCGGGAGGACTCCGACTGTAGCTGCACACTTGAGATGATCTGCTGAGCTGAATGTGATGGCGCACGCCGACCACCTGAGAGGGCACGTGGCTTCGAGCTTGGGGAGGACTGCATTCACTTCGCGGGTGAACTGCTTGAAGATGCATTGAGAGGCTGGGGCTTGAGCCCTGCCCAGGATGCAGGCGATCGCGCGCGGCTCCTGGAAGCCCCCAGCCCCCTCGTCCTGGTGGCAGTCCTCGTTTCTCCTTGGCTGCGGTGGCAGCGGAGGGAGGCCTGCGTTACCTTGTGGGCGATCCTTGCGAGGCTGATCCCTCCAGTCTCCCTCGCGAGGCGGGTCTTGCCAGCGATCCTCGCGAGGTTGATCGCGCCACCCTTGGCGCAGGCCGCGGTCTTCCCGGCGTCTTGCTTTCCTTCCTCCTCCTCGACCGTAGCCCCGGTCACCGCGGTCGGGGCGACGGCCGATCCTTCCTTCTCGCATGGCTCGGAGCTCTTGACATTCGTCGGTGTTGTGGGTGTGGAGGTCGTGGTGCACATAGTACCGACTGCCCTTGGAAGGTTTGGGCTGATCTCTGCCCCGCTTGGTGTCTGGTTCTGCCGCGAGCACGGCAGCCCCCTTGCGCTTCACATCCTTGGCCTTAGGCTTCTTCTCTTCTGGGTCTGCGGCAGGTAGCTCGAGGAGAGAGAGACGCCCTTCCTCAGCCCTGGCGCACTTGGTTGCCAAGTTGAACAGCTCCAAGGAAGTGCACAGGTCTTCATGCATCGCCAGCTCCTCCTTCATCTTGACATCGTGCACGCCGTCGGAGAAGGCTGAGATGATGGCCTCCTCGGTCACCTTGGGAATCTTGAGGCGTGCACTGTTGAAGCGCTGGATGTACTTCTGCAGGGTTTCCCCGGGTTGTTGCTTGATGCAGCAGATGTCGCTCACGGCGGGTGGCCAGTCGCGAGTACCTTGGAAGTTGGCGATGAAGTGGGTGCGCATCTCGTCCCAGGAGGAGATCGTGCTTGGAGCCAAGTTCAGGAGCCAGGTGCGGGCCCCGTCCTTGAGCGCCATGGGAAACTAGTTCGCTATGACCTTCTCGTCTCCGTTGGCAGCTTTGATGCCCAGCTCATAGAGCTGGAGGAACTCCGCAGGGTCAGCCGTGTCATCGTAACGAGGAGGCATGTCTGGCTTGAACTTGCCGGGCCATGCGACGCTGCGTAGCTCGGTGGTGAAGGCACGGCAGCCTGCTGTGGCCACGGGAGGCCTTGGGTGACGGAGAGCTTGGTCTTGCATGTCCCCACGCACTGTAGCTGGGAGCAGCGCGGGGTCTTGACGTGCGGGAGCAGGAGCATGGTCGCGACGTGCTGGAGCAGGGAGCGCCCGGGCAGCTTCTTGCGGGCGAGGGACTTCTTGGCAGCTCTGCTCTTGCCGCGTTGGCACCTGACGGAGCGGGTTCCGCCTAGGGGCCACGCGCCTTGGAGCCATGGCGCCTTCTTGAGGAGGAGGCGGTCGGGGCACCGCCGGAGCTTCGTCGCCCGCGCGGGGCGGGGTGCGGTGCAGCGGAACGGACGGCGCAGGAGAGCCCCCTGCGGCACGGACGAGCTCGGCGACGCGGTCGAGCCATTCTTCATAGACGTCGTCGATGGGACGGTAGCGCAGGAGCTCGTTTGCCGCGATGAGCGTAGCTCGAGCCTCCATGGGTGCGCGAAGCGCGCGGGGCGAAGAACCAGCTGGGGTGAGCGAGGGAGTAGCGGTGCGACCGTCTTGCCGCACGGATGGATGCTGAGACGATGCTTGCTGCTCGTCCCCCGCTGGGCCGGTGGCGGCGTTGACGGCAGGTGACGGGGAACGGTGAGGACGTCCGCCGACGGGAGCCGTCTGGGCGATGCGGGAAGCGAGAGCGGCCCGGCACTCAGCGTGGGCCCGACGAGCGTCAGACATGGGCGCTATGGTCGGAGGAGAATGGGGTGGTGGAAGACGAATTCTGGCGGACCCCTAACTGGCGCACCAAATGTCAGATTTCGGGTTCCGGCAGACCCTTGAGGTTCGAACACAGGGGTGCGCGCGGAGATCTCGCCTTCTACCTACCTGCACCCCTCCGCCTCGCTAAGATCAAAGCTATGGAAAGAACAGCACAAGATACACAGGGTTTATACTGGTTCGGGCCACCATTGTGGTGTAATACCCTACTCCAGTGTGTGGTGTGGTGGATTGCCTCTTGGGCTGATGATGATGAGCAATACAAGGAAGAACAGCCTCGCGAGGGTCTATTCTTGGCTAGGGCGACGAACTGCGGGGAGGAGTTCAATCACCCTTCTCTCTCTCTGTCTTCTCGATTCTCCCTCTGATTCGATCTCCCCCCTCCTACCCTGTGGGTGGCTGGTCCTATTTATAGGCAAAGGCCCTGGGCCTCTTCCCAAATATTGAGCGGGAAGGGCGCCAACAATTGGCCATTCTGAAGGGGAACATCTGGTACACTTATCCTGACTAAAGTTGGTCCTCGCCTGCCAAAGACTCTAGTGGTGACGCTGGCTTGGGCTCCACAATGACTTCCTCCCTGCCGTTGGACTGGTCTTGGTTTCGTTGCACCGAAACGGGCGCCTTTGCTTGATGCTCCCGCCTGCGCTTGCTCCCTTTGCACCAAAGAGGAAAGGAGGACACGCCGCAGGCCGCAGGCAGGCAAGTTTGGGGACCCCCTTTTGAGCCACGCCGCAGGCCGCAGGCAGGCAAGTTTGGGGACCCCCATTCCCAGAACACCGACAACTGTTCTTACCTACGGATCAAAAACCACAACACGGTATAGTGATTGCTTTTTGATCTTCAGAAACAACCCTGTTCAATGAATCCGATTCAACTAAAGCTGGAGAAATAGACACCCACTAGCCACCTGTGTGCGAAGCACGTCGGTAGAACCAGTCTCGCGTAAGCGTACGCGTAATGTCGGTCTGGGCCGCTTCATCCAACAATACCGTTGAATCAGGAATGAACTAGTGACGGCAAGCAATATGTATATACCCACGCCCACAACTCCTTTTTGTTCTACTCGTGCATATAACATCTACCCATAAACCAGGCTCTGATGCCACTGTTGGGGAACACAGTAATTTCAAAAAAAATCCTACGCGCATGCAAGATCATGGTGATGCATAGCAACGAGAGGGGAGAGAGTTGTCCATGTACCCTCGTAGACCGTAAGCGGAAGCGTTATGACAACACGGTTGATGTAGTCGTACATCTTCACGATTGACCGATCCTAGTACCGAATGTACGGCACCTCCGCGGTCTGCACATATTCAGCTCGGTGACGTCCCATGAACTCATGATCTAGTAGAGCTTCGCGGGAGAGTTCCGTCAGCACAACGGCATGATGACGGTGTTGATGAAGCTACCGACGCAGGGCTTCGCCTAAGCACTGCTACGATATGGCAGAGGTGGATTATGGTGGAGGGGGGCACCGCACATGGCTAAAAGATTAATGATCAAATTGTGTGTCCATGGGGTGTCCCCCTTCCCCCTTATATAAAGGAGCAAGGGGGGAGGCCGGCCGGCCCTAGGAGGGTGCGCCAAGAGGAGGAGTCCTCCTCCTAGTGGGAGTAGGACTCCCCTTTCCTAGTCTCACTAAGAGGGGGAAGGAAGGAGTGGGAGAAGGGAAAGGCAAGGGAGGTGCCCCCCTTCCTTGTCCTATTCGGACTCAAGGGGAGGGGGCACGCGGCCTGCCCTGGCCGGCCCCTCTCTCTCTCCACTAGGGCCCATCAAGGCCCATTAGCCCCCGGGGGGTTCCGATAACCCCTCCGGCACTCTGGTTTTCTCCGAGATCACCCGAAACCCTTCTGGTGTTCGAGTAGCCGTCCAATATATCAATCTTTATGTCTCGGCCATTTGGAGACTCCTCGTCATGTCTGTGATCACATCCAGGACTCCGAACTACCTTCGGTAAATCAAAACACATAAACTCATAATTCCGATCATCACCGAACGTTAAGCGTGCGGACCCTACGGGTTCAAGAACTATGTAGAAATGACTGAGACTCATCTCCGGTCAATAACCAATAGCGGAACCTGGATGCTCATATTGGTTCCTACATATTCTACGAAGATCTTTATCGGTCAAACCGCATAACAACATATGTTGTTCCCTTTGTCATCAGTATGTTACTTGCTCGAGATTCGATCGTCGGTATCTCAATACCTAGTTAAATCTCGTTACCAGCAAGTCTCTTTACTCGTTCCGTAATACATCATCCCGCAACTAACTCATTAGTTGCATTGCTTGTAAGGCTTATAGTGATGTGCATTACCGAGAGGGCCCAGAGATACCTCTCCGACAATCGGAGTGAAAAATCCTAATCTTGATATATGCCAACTCAGCAAGTACCATCGGAGACACCTGTAGAGCACCTTTATAATCACCCAGTTACGTTGTGACGTTTGGTAGCACACAAAGTGTCCCTCCGCTATTCGGGAGTTGCATAATCTCATAGTCATAGGAACATGTATAAGTCATGAAGAAAGGATAGAAATATACTAAATGATCAAATGCTAAGCTAACAGAATGGGTCAAGTCAATCACATCATTCTCTAATGATGTGACCACGTTAATCAAATGACAACTCATGTTTATGGTTAGGAAACTTAACCATCTTTCATTCAACGAGCTAGTCAAGTAGAGGCATACTAGTGACACTTTGTTTGTCTATGTATTCACACATGTACTAAGTTTCCGGTTAATACAATTCTAGCATGAATAATAAACATTTATCATGATATAAGGAAATATAAATAACAACTTTATTATTGCTTCTAAGGCATATTTCCTTCACGTCGATGGGCTGCAGGGAAGGCAGGAAACCCATGGAGATGGTGATGGAGCTCCTGCACCAGCGAGTGTTGGTCGTGGAAGGAGCTGCTCACCAGAGCAGCAGGCTATGGCGGTGACTTGAGGAGGCGCTGGTGAGAGAGTCCTGGACCAAGGGGTCCTCGGGCGTCCGACCTATTGGATATGGGCCGGACTGATGGGCCGTGAAGACATGAATACCGAATACTCTATCCGTGTCCGGATGGGACTCTCCTTAGCGTGGAAGGCAAGCTTGGTGACCAAATATGAATATTCCTTTCTCTGTAACTGATATTGTGTAACCCTAGATTCCTCCTGTGTCTATATAAACCGGAGGGCTAGGTCCGTAGATAGATCCCTCATAATCATAGTCAGGCTAGACTTTTAGGGTTTAGCCATTACAATCTCGTGGTAGATCAACTCTTGTAATACTCATATTCATCAAGATCAATCAAGCAGGAAGTAGGGTATTACCTCCATAGAGAGGGCCCAAACCTGGGTAAACATTGTGTCCCCCGTCTCCTGTTACCATCGATCCTAGACGCATAGTTCGGGACCCCCTACCTGAGATCTGCCGGTTTTGACACCGACATTGGTGCTTTCATTGAGAGTTCCACTGTGCCGTTGAAAGATTGGATCGATGGCTTGCCATGTTCTCAAGGATAACATCACCTCCGGAGGAACACTGGCCCCATGCCAAACCCTCCGGTTGGGCGGCTTCATTATGACCGCCCGATCGGCCACCAAGCCGACGATGGCTTCTCGGGTCATCAAAAATCCCCTTCATGTTGACTCTAAGTACTCCAAGCAGATGGATCCGGTGGAGCTGCCATATTTAAACGAGCTCCTAGATCGTATCAGCGCCTTGGGGGTCGCCACGGACTATGATCGGATTGGGATTAAACCCGACCAGAGAGAAATTAAAACTCCGCCGATCACCCATTAAATAGCGGTAGTAGAGGAGCAAGACGACAACTCATCCTCTATATTAAGGACGAACTACGTTCAGATCTCTGAACTTGAAGGGCCGGATACCTACCTGCATAAAGACATGTCCTATCCTCCGAACATAGAATCGGATGACAAGCCCAAAAAATCAGCTGACATCCCGAAGCCTGAACTACTAAATCCGAAGATTCTTCAAACTCCGGATCCTAATTTGGGTCAGGGTTCGGACATCAATCCACCCACCCAGACATAAGTGCTCTCATGGGAATATGGCAACAATATAAGGAAACATCCCACCACTTCTGGGCCAGATTCCTCCTTGTCAAAGATAAGATCGAAGATTGTGACAACGAAGACGCGATCACAGCATTCCGTAGCAATTGCACGGATGAAGGAATCCTCAACGCCATCAGCCGTCGTCACATATCATGCTTCGCAGACTTGGCAACCATAGTATACAAGTACTACACAATGGAAAGTGCCTGGAAAACTCAGGCAGCTTGCTGGGAACCGCCGGTTTCCACCCAATCCCTCGTTCAGGTGAAAAGGGCGCACCCTAGTGGCACGCCCGGCCGAATGACAAAGAAATACAAGCCCATTATGAGACACGGAACGGTTCTGGAGGGATGGCTTGATGGACCATGCAAGCTACACGCAACACCGGACGCTATATCAACTCATAGTCGTAGAGCATGTTGGATACTCCGGCAGGTGGCCAAAAGCAGCGACGATATCCTCACCAAAAGTAACCCAGAGCAATATCCTCCAGAAGACGACGACCCCAAAGTACTGACGGTCTTCGAGACTTTCGCTTCAAACAATAAGCGCAAAAGGGCACTCCGCGACCTTGCCGAAGTTTGCCAAATCGCAGCAACAAACACTTGAACAACATGGCCATAACTTTCAATGCCGATGATGAACCAAAATTCAAGACAATCCGGGCACTAGCCGCCTTGGTCCTCAGTCCATTCATGGATGGCTTTCGGCTCACCAAGGTTCTTATGGACGGCGGCAGCGGACTAAACCTCATTTACGAGGACGCACTCAGTAAAATGGAAATAGACAGGAGCCACATCAAGCAAAGTAGCACGACCTTCCAGGGAATTATTCCTAGTCGGGAGGCACGATACGCGGGAAAAATCACCCTCGACGTGGTATTGGGCACATCGGAAAACTATCAGACCGAAGAACTAACCTTCTAAGTGGCCCCTTTCAACAGCGGATATCACGCCCTATTGGGGCGAGATGCATTCACACGCTTCCAGGCTATACCTCACTATGGGTATATGAAGCTCAAGATGTCGGGGCCCAACGGCATAATCACTCTCGCTAGTGATCCGGACATAGCACTCTGTGCTGAAAAAAACCGCATCACTGGCCCTTAAGGCATTATCTGAAGCCCTCGTGGCCGAAGAGTTAACCGCATTACGCTCCACGGTGGATAAGGCCGACGTAATCTTGGACAAACGACCCAAATCCACCTCCTTCAAACCAGCAGAAGAAATAGTCAAATTCCAAGTCCATCCAACGGACCCCAAGAAGACATCATCTATTGGGGCATGACTAGACCCAACGGTCGACCCCGCACTATGAGAATTTCTGCAATTGGGATATATTCGCCTAGCACCCTTCTAATATGCCAGGAATCCCACGCAGATTGGCCGAGCACAGCCTCAGCATATTGAGGGGATATAAACCAGTCAAACAAACATTGTGGCATTTTTCCGAACCCAAACATCAAGCAATGGGGGAAGAGCTAGCCAAGCTAATCGAGGCTGGATTCATTACAGAAATAAAACACCCAGACTGGCTAGCAAACTTGGTGATGGTGCCAAAGAAGGATAAATCCTGGCGCCTATGCATCGATTTCAAAGACCTCAATAAGGCATGCCCAAAGGATCCCTTCCCCTCCCCCGCATCGACCAGATTATCGATGCCACCATGGGACACGATTTGCTATGCTTCCTCAACGCATATTTCGGATACCATCAAATCAAAATGAAGGAGTCCGATCAAGCCGCAACGGCATTCATTACCCCATACGGGCCATTCTACTTCAACACCATGCCCTTCGGACTCAAAAACGTCAGGGCCACCTACCAACGCATGATTCAAACATGCCTGGAGAAGCAGATTGGCAAGACAGTTGAAGCATACATGGACGACGTCGTCATTAAAACTAGGCACGTCGACTCACTAATAGACAATTTACGTCTCACTTATGACAACCTCCGTACATATGACATCAAGCTCAATCCGGAAAAATGTGTTTTTGGTGTTCCTGCTGGAAAGCTGCTGGGCTTCATCATTTCCAATAGAGGAATTGAAGCAAATCCAACAAAAATCCGAGCCTTGTCACAATTGGCCACACCAACAGCCCTTAAACAAGTCCAAAAACTTGCTGGGTGAGTTGCATCTTTTAGCCGCTTTATCTCCAGATTGGGGGAAAAGGCATTGCCATTGTATCGCCTCCTCCGGTGCACCAATCACTTCGAGTGGACGGATGCGGCAATAGACAGACTGGAAGAAATAAAAACCCTTCTCACGACCAACCCAATCCTAGCCGCACCGAACATCGGCGAACCCATGTTATTATACATATCAGCAACACACCAGGTGGTGAGCGTCGTGCTCGTCATGGAACGAGACCAGGACGGACACAAATTCCCACTACCACCGTCCTCACACCATGCAAATCCCGGTACCCTCATTATCAAAAGATAGCATACGCGGTCTTCATGGCATCCCGGAAGCTACGACACTACTTCCAAGAATGTTCTATCACGGTGGCTTCCGAAGTACCACTCAATGATATAATAAACAACCTTGATGCTACGGGCCGGATAGCCAAAAGGGCCATTGAGCTCCTTCCGTTCGACATAACATACAAACCGCGCCGAGCTATCAAATCCCAAGTACTGGCGGACTTCGTCGCCGAATGGACAGAGGCCGAACTCCCTAAAGAGTACGGCACATATTACAACTGGGTTATGTATTTCGATGGTTCCAAAATGCTGGTAGGATTAGGAGCGGGCATCGTTTTAACGTCCCCCATGGAGATGTAGTCCAGTACATACTCCAAATATTATACACAGACTCCAATAACGCAGCCGAATATGAGGCCTTATTACATGGTCTCTGGATGTCTGTCTCTATGGGCATACAACGCCTGGAGGTGCGCGGGAATTCAAACCTCACAATATATCAAATAAATGGAGATTTTGATGCCAAAAATCCGAAGATGGCGGCTTACCGCAACACTGTCCTAAAAATGTCGGCTCGATTCGAGGGGCTTGAGTTTCATCACGTGGCTCGAGAAAGTAATCAAGTGGCGGACGTCCTCGCTCGCATTGGCACTAAGCGCAACCCTGTCCCACCTAATATCTTTCTGGAAAGGCTCTTTAAGCCGTCCGTGGTGGGGCAAGGGGAGAGCGGTAACACCAGTCTGGATCCGAACACAATGATATTATCGGGGGCTCAGCCACCGAAATAACACCATCGGCCCATCTAATCATGGCAGTCATTGCCCCATGGACCGAACCCTTCTTGGCCTACCTTAATAGGAAAGAACTTCTGGAGGACCAGAATGAGGCTCACCGCATTGTTCGGCGCTTGAAGGCCTACAAGGTTCATGAAGGAGAGCTCTACAATAAAAGCGCTACCGGAGTTCTTTAAAGATGTATCTCCGAGGAAGAGGGGCGGCAGCTCTTGGCTGAAATTCACGGCGGACTCGGCGGTCACCACGCCGCAGCTCGGGCCCTTGTTAGCAAGGCCTTCCATACAGGTTTTTACTGGCCGACGGCCCGAGCAGATGCACAGGACCTTGTCCAACGTTGCATCGGATGCCAGCTATTCGCTAACCAAAGCCACATGCCCCCATCACTCTACAAACGATCCCCATCACTTGGCCTTTCGCGGTCTGGGGGCTCGATATGGTCGGACCCCTTAAAGGAGGAAGCCATAAGAAAAAGTATCTGTTGGTCATGGTGGATAAATTCACTAAGTGTATAGAGGCCAAACCTGTCAAAACGGCTGAGGCGGGGCCAGTAATAGACTTCATATCTGGCGTGGTGCACCATTATGGTGTTCCACGCAGCATCATCACTGATAACGGCTCCAATTTCACAGTTGATGAGGTGAAAACTTGGTGTGCTAATCTGGGCATTAAGCTCGATTACGCCTCTGTCTATCACCCGCAAACAAATGGTCAAGTCGAACGGGCTAATGGTCTTATTATGAGCGGCATAAAACCTAGACTAGTGCGGTCTTTGAAAGAATCAGACAAGCACTGGGTTGAGGAGCTTGACTCCGTACTCTGGGGACTGCGGACCACGCCCAACCACACTACTGGATATACACCTTTCTTCATGGTGTATGGTGCGGAAGCTGTGTTGCCCTGCGATATTATCCATGACTCACCTCGAGTGCGCATGTACGAAGAGAGAGAGGCCGAGCTTGATCAGTAGGACAGCCTAGATACCCTGGAGGAGGAGCGCGATGTTGCAAAAGCCCATTCCACATTTTATCAACAATAGGCCTGAAGATACCAAAGCAGAGAAGTACGGGCCAAGATTTATAATGTCGGCGAACTCGTCTTACGCTTGCTGGAGAAGAAAAATGACAAGCTCAAGCCCATATGGGAGGGTCCCTTCATAATTGATGAGGTTCTCACGGGAGGAGCGTACCTCCTGCGTGCTGCATCAGACAACCGCCTAGAGCAGAACCCTTGGAACGCGGCCAGACTCCGAAGATTCTATGCCTAGCGCCGAACTATGTGTTTGCCTCCCTCTCCCTGTTGTCTCCTTTATTTTTTTCTCTCTTTTCCTTTTTTATTTTTCCTAGAACTTAAACTCTTTCGCACGGCTAAACTGTGCACCTGTGATGTACACATCCTTGAGCATGTGCGTACACTATACCTGGGGGCTTCCCGGACAAAAGCTTATTTTCCGAGCATCAAGCTCATCACATATGTGTTTCTTCCCATATGTACCTTTTTCGCCATTATATGCATCGATATGACTTAAGTTTTGGCTAAGCTGGGTTGCCTGGCTCTTGTGCTTATGCCCTACATTCCCGTTAGTTCGGCTAGGTCATAAAGTGAGCATCTCTGCGATTGTTACTGCCGGGTCATCTGGGTGTGTACCTCAGACTGGGTGAAGCCGAAAGCTAGCGTTCTTAAGAGCATACTCGGTCGGTAGACTAAAGATTCTTTATATTCCTTCCATTATGAACCCCCAGATTATTACCTATACTGTAATGTTATCAGTAACAGTTCAGACATGCATTTTAATGCATGCACACCCAGGGAAAGGAACCCCTAACGGAACTATTCTCCCTGGAAGATGTTTCTTACAATCATAATGTAATATAACATAACTAGCCGGATACACATTGTCTGTTCAAGCAACTATGACCCCTACGCCTGGTTCCCACACATACCCCGGTCTATTTTACCGCTATGGTATTCGGAAACACTCCGCACCGTCGGGTCCAGAGGTCGAAGCGAAAAGGTCTGCCATGATAAAAAAATTATAATTCAGCTAGAGTCACATATGTCAAGGAAAGTACATAGTCACTAGGACTCAAAAATTTCCTCCTCTATGTCGTCCAGCAGGCGGTCTAACTTACAATCCTGCTGGGAATACTTGGCGGCTACTTCTACTTCGTCATATACCAAATTAACGGGAACTTCTTTTCCATCTGACCCTAGAGGTCCGACTCGAGCCATATGATTCGGATCAAGCTTGCTATACCGTGTTTTCACCACGGCCCAGGCTTCCCGTGCACCTTCCCGACAGGCCGATATCTTCCACAGTCAAAAGCGATGCCGCGCTCCCTTGAATAGTTGTATCAGCTCCTCCATCTTTCCCGGAGGGGAGGCGGATGGCCATAGGGCCTTGGCAACACTTCGCATCGCCTGCCGAGCTTGCTCGTGCACCTGCGACAGCTCTTGTAGCAGATCGCTCGAAGATCCAGATATCTCCTCTTCGGGACGACCGGTCAGCATACCTGCAGATATAACTCTATCATCCCCTTCTGCCTATGAATTATTCGAAGGTAAGTTTGACCACATACTGAATATGCCGCCTCGCAACATTTTATTCTCCTTTACGGAGTCCACCAGCTGGGCCCGTACATCTTTCAGTTCCTCGCCCAGTTGGGTGTTCGAATCCCGGAGCTTGTTTTTCTCCACAATGACCTTTGTTAACACACGCTCGCCCGCGGCTAGCAGTTTTTTTGATCCTCGTTCTCCACTTCGAGCGGCTAACAGTTGTTCTTGCAGTTGACCTAATGATCCAATTAAGAGGTAAGTAATCGTGTTACCATTATTGGTATACCATTATGTTTTCTCGATGGAGGGAAACATTACCAGGAGATGCCTTCTTGGATTTCTCCAGTTCGGAATTGGCAGCAGTTAGCTGGCTCCGACACTTTTCTAATTCCTGAGATAACAGGATGTTCTTCTCCGTAAGCACCTAGTTATATATTGATCCTTAAATCAGTTGTATCAACTACTTTAAGTCTCGAGGGCTACTGGTGTATGATTATTAAATCTATGCTTACCCGCATATCTTTCAGATGCTGGTCTATGGCTCTGACAAGCCCATCCCAAGCAGCTCGGATGTACGCATCGGATGAATTAAAGGCATCAAAAGCCTCTTCTGAAAAACCAGGGTTACGAAGAACGGCCCTCCAATGACGATGATTCATAGCGCTCTCCACTTCAGAGTTCGTGACAGACATGTCGTCTGAATCCTCTGTGGAAGGACAGTTCGGCACCACTCCTGTGTCAGCCCCCGTCCTTTGCGTAGGGTCCGGAACCTAACTAGTGGAGGCACGTCCGGCCGGATCCCCGGACACAGTCCGGCGGATACTTTTCCTAATAGGATGCGGCGAATGGCATTACAATTTGATGTGACGATCAGAAAGGGTATTCTTGAAAAGAAAAGCCTTACCTCTTTGACGAGGGTTCGGCCATGTTATCATTTGCCTTCCTCTTCGAAGATGTGCCAGGCGTGGGCATTGCTCGCCTCGGAGATGCTTCTGGTGCATATTGCGGTGCTGAGCGCCTCCCCTTTGGAACACAGAATAGTGTGGTGGGTGAGGCATAGTAAGGGAACTCTTTCGAAGAAAGTGCCTTTTAAATTACTTACATGTGAAGCAGGAAGGAGGCCAGGGTAATCGGCGATGATAGGTACATCTGTGACATCATAGCTCGTCTGGTAGAATATTCCATCCTCGAGCTCCACAAATATGTTCAGATCATCTTCATATCCGGGGTCAAGATCCCGGTTGTGATTCTCCGGCTGAGGGGCAGGGTCATGGATCCCTTCGACAGCCTTTCACCATTCCTGTCATGAGTAGATAGGATACTCCCCGTCAAAGATAATTGAGGGAGAGGGGTAAAATAATGGAGTTGGAGCTTACCCAGCTAGGAGGATTATACATGGAAAATCCATCTCGATATTGGAGACAGGTGAACTCCTCCTTCTCCCTTTTATATAGTTTGGCAAATATTTTAGCCAGAGCGGCGGGGGTCTTTGGGCCCTTCCGACCGCAGTGTGAGGCGTCATCTTCCCCATTGTAGTGCCACATGGGTAGCCCTCTGTATTGGAGTGGTTGGACCCCCTGCGCTATGGAGATCGCCATTACCTCAACTATTGACAATCCGGACTGGGCAAGCATCTTAATCTTGCCATGCAGCAGACTGACCTCTGCGTTATCCTCTTCCTCGAGGCTCCGAGGATGCCAGCTATGGCATTTCTTCAACAGAGCACTTGAAAATTCGCGGAGGCCCATACGGACTGGGTCGGGAAGAGCAACGTCGTCGATATAGAACCATTCGGAAGGCCACTCTTCGGAAGCCTTCTTCAGCGTGCCGGACAGGTATCCGGTGCCGGCGATGCACCACACTTCAGCTCCCCCCACTTCGAATATTGAACCTCCTTGATTACGAGGGACAAGGCAGAACAGTCTGCTCCATAAATCGAAATGGGCCTCACAGCCCAGTGATACGTCTCCAACGTATCTATAATTTTTTATTGCTTCATGCTATATTATATTCTGTTTTGGATGATTAATGGACTTTGTTATACACTTTTATATTATTTTTAGGACTAACCTATTAACTGGAGGCCCAGCCCAGAATTGCTATTTTTTGCCTATTTTAGAGTTTCACAGAAAAAGAATATCAAACGGAATCCAAACAGAATGAAACCTTTGGGAACGTGATTTTCGGAATGAACGTGATCCAAAGGACTTGGACCCTACGTCAAGACATCAACCAGGAAGGCACGAGGTAGGGGGGCGCGCCAACCCCCCCCCCCCTAGGCGCGCCCTCCACCCTCGTGGGGCCCACGTTGCTCCACCGACGTACTTCTTCCTCCTATATATACCTACGTACCCCCAAACTACCAGATACGAAGCCAAAAACCTAACTCCACCACTGCAACCTTCTGTACCCATGAGATCCCATCTTGGGGCCTTTTCCGGAGCTCCGCCGGAGGGGACATCGATCATGGAGGGCTTCTACATCAACACCATAGCCTCTTCGATGATGTGTGAGTAGTTTACCTTAGACCTTCGGGTCCAAAGTTATTAGCTAGATGGATTCTTCTCTGTTTTTGGATCTCAATACAAAGTTCTCCACAATTCTCGTGGAGATCTATTCGATGTAATCTTCTTTTGCGGTGTGTTTGCTGAGACCGATGAATTGTGGGTTTATGATCAAGTATAGCTATGAACAATATTTGAATCTTCTCTGAATTCTTTTATGTATGATTGGTTATCTTTGCAAGTCTCTTCGAATTATTAGTTTGGTTTGGTCTACCAGATTGATCTTTCTTGCAATGGGAGAAGTGCTTAGCTTTGGGTTTAATCTTGCGATGTCCTTTCCCAGTGACAGTAGGGGTAGCAAGGCATGTATTGTATTGTTGCCATCGAGGATAACAAGATGGGGTTTATATCATATTGCATGAGTTTATCCCTCTACATCATGTCATCTTACTAAAAGTGTTACTCTGTTCTTTTGAACTTAATACTCTAGATGCATGCTGGATAGCGGTCGATGTGTGGAGTAATAGTAGTAGATGCAGGCAGGAGTCGGTCTACTTGTCTCGGACGTGATGCCTATATACATGATCATACCTAGATATTCTCATAACTATGCTCAATTCTGTCAATTGCTCAACAGTAATTTGTTTACCCACAGTAATACTTATGCTCTCGAGAGAAGCCACTAGTGAAACCTATGGCCCTCAGGTCTATTTTCCATCATATTAATCTCCCATTAACAAGCTATTTCTGTTGCCGTTTTTATTTCTCTTTATTCACTTTGCATCTTTATCATAAAAATACCAAAAATATTATCTTATCATATCTATCAGATCTCACTTTCGTAAGTGACCGTGAAGGGATTGACAACCCCTTTATTGCGTTGGTTGTGCGGATTTTATTTGTTTGTGTAGGTGCGAGGGACTCGTGCGTGGCCTCCTACTGGATTGATACCTTGGTTCTCAAAACTGAGGGAAATACTTATGCTTCTTTACTGCATCACCCTTTCCTCTTTAAGGGAAAACCAACGCAGTGCTCAAGAGGTAGCAAGAAGGATTTCTGGCGCCGTTGCCGGGGAGTCTACGCAAAAGTCAACATACCAAGTACCCATCACAAACCCTTATCTCCCGCATTACATTATTTGCCATTTGCCTCTCGTTTTCCTCTCCCCCACTTCACCCTTGCCATTTTATTTTCCCTCTCTCCCTGTCCTCCTTCTCTTTCCCTATTTGCCTCTTTTTACCCGTTTCTTATTTGCTTGTGTGTTGGATTGCTTGCCTGTCACGATGGCTCAAGATAATACCAAATTGTGTGACTTTACTAATACCAATAACAATGATTTTATTAGCACTCCGATTGCTCCTCTTACCGATGTTGAATCTTGTGAAATTAATGCTGCTTTGCTGAATCTTGTCATGAAAGATCCGTTTTCCGGCCTTCCTAGTGAAGATGCCGCTACACATCTAAACAACTTTGTTGATTTGTGTGATATGAAAAAGAAGAAAGATGTGGATAATGATATTGTTAAATTGAAGCTATTCCCGTTTTCTCTTAGAGATCGTGCTAAAGCTTGGTTTTCGTCTATGCCTAAAATAGTATTGATTCATGGAATAAGTGCAAAGATGCTTTTATCTCTAAGTATTTTCCTCCCGCTAAGATCATCTCTCTTAGAAAAGATATTATGAATTTTAAGCAACTTGATCATGAACATGTTGCACAAGCTTGGGAGAGGATGAAATTAATGATACGTAATTGCCCTACACATGGTTTGAATTTGTGGATGATTATAGAAAAAATTTATGCCAGATTGAATTTTGCTTCTAGAAATATTTTAGATTTGGCCGCGGGAGGCACTTTTATGGAAATCACTTTAGGAGAAGCTACTAAACTCCTAGATAATATTATGGTTAATTATTCTCAATGGCACACTGAAAGATCTACTAATAAGAAAGTGCATGCGATAGAAGAAATTAATGTTTTGAGTGGAAAGATGGATGAACTTATGAAATTATTTGCTAATAAAATTGTTTATTCTGATCCTAATGATATGCCTTTGTCTACTTTGATTTAGAATAATAATGAATCTATGGATATGAATTTTGTTGGTAGGAATAATTTTGGTAACAACGCGTATAGAGGAAACTTTAATCATAGGCCGTATCCTAGTAATTCCTCTAATAATTATGGTAATTCCTACAACAATTCTTATGGAAATTTTAATAAGACGCCCTCTGAATTTGAGACTAGTGTTAAGGAGTTTATGAATTCGCAAAAGAATTTCAATGCTTTGCTTGAAGAAAAATTGCTTAAAGTTGATGAATTGGCTAGGAACATTGATAGAATTTCTCTTGATGTTGATTCTTTGAAACTTATATCTATTCCACCTAAGCATGATATAAATGAGTCTCTCAAAGCCATGAGAATCTATATTGATGAGTGCAAAGAAAGAACCGCTAGGATGCGTGCTAAGAAATATTGCTTTATAAAAGCGTGTTCTTCTAGTTTCCATGAAAATAAAGATGTAGATCTAAAAGTTATTGATGTGTCTCATATTAAATATTTTTTTTGCAATATGAATCCTGATAATGATGGAACTGAATATGATCCACCTTTACCTAGAAGGCGTTCCAAAAATTCAGAGTTTTTAGATCTTGATGCAAAAATTGGTAAAAGTGGGATTGAAGAGATCAAAACTTTAAATATCAATGAACCCACTATTTTGGATTTCAAGGAATTTAATTATGATAATTTCTCTTTGATAGATTGTATTTCCTTGTTGCAATCTGTGCTAAACTCTCCACATGCTTATAGTCAAAATAAAGCCTTTACCAAACATACCGTTGATGCTTTGATGCAATCTTATGAAGAAAAACTTGAGTTGGAAGTTTCTATCCCTAGAAAACTTTATGATGAGTGGGAACCTACTATTAAAATTAAAATTAAATATCATGAATGATATGCTTTGTGTCATTTGGGTGCTAGTGTTTCCACGATTCTAAAGACTTTGTGTGATTTGCTAGGTTTCCATGATTTTGATGATTGCTCTTTAAACTTGCACCTTGCGGATTCCACCATTAAGAAACCTATGGGAAGAATTAATGATGTTCTTATTGTTGCAAATAGGAATTATGTGACCGTAGATTTTATTGTTCTTGATATAGATTGCAATCCTCCATGTCCTATTATTCTTGGTAGACCTTTCCTTAGAACGATTGGTGCAATTATTGATATAAAGGAAGGGAATATTAGATTCCAATTTCCGTTAAGGAAAGGCATGGAACAATTCCCTAGAAATAAAATTAAATTACCATATGGATCTATTAGCAGAGCCACTTATGGATTGCCTACCAAAGATGGCAATACCTAGATCTATCTTCGCTTTTATGCCCACCTAGGGGCGTTAAACGACAGCACTTGTTGGGAGGCAACCCAATTTTATTTTTATTTCTTGATTTTTGCTCCTGATTAGTAATAAATAATTTATCTAGCCTCTGTTTTGGTTGTGTTTTTTGTGTTTATATTAGTGTTTGTGCCAAGTAGAACCGTTGGGAAGACTTGGGGAAAGTCTTTTTGATCTTGCTATAAAAAACAGAAACTTTAGCGCTCACAAGAATTGCTGCCATTTTATTTGGAAAGTTCTATTTAATTAATTATTTTTTCAGATGATTAATAGATAATTTACTCACGTCCAGAAATTTATTTTAGAATTTTTAGGGTTCCAGAACTTGCGTTAGCTACAGATTACTACAGACTGTTCTGTTTTTGACAGATTCTGTTTTTCGTGTGTTGTTTGCTTATTTTGATGAATCTATGGCTAGTAAAAGAGTTTATAAACCATAGAAAAGTTGGAATACAGTAGGTTTAACACCAATATAAATAAATAATGAGTTCATTACAGTACATTGAAGTGGTGTTTTGTTTTCTTTCGCTAACGGAGCTCATGAGATTTTCTGTTAACTTTTGTGTTGTGAAGTTTTCAAGTTTTAGGTAAAAGATTTGATGGATTATGGAACAAGGAGTGTTAAGAGCCTAAGCTTGGGGATGCCCATGGAATACCAATATAATCTAAGTACACCTAAAAGACAAAGCTTGGGGATGCCCCGGAAGGCATCCCCTCTTTCATCTACTTCCATCGGTAACTTTACTTGGGGCTATATTTTTATTCACCACATGATATGTGTTTTGCTTGGAGCGTCTTGTATTATTTGAGTATTTATTTGTTAGTTTACCACAATCATATTTTCTGTACACACCTTTTGAGAGAAACACACATGATTCGGAATTTATTAGAATACTCTATGCGCTTCACTTATATATTTTGAGCTATATAGTTTTTGCTCTAGTGCTTCACATATATCTTTTAGAGCACGGTGGTGGATTTGTTTTATAGAAACTATTATTCTATCATGCTTCAGTTATATTATTTTGGGAGTCTTAAACAGCATGGTAATTTGCTTAAATTGGGAAATTAATCCTAACTAGCCCTCAACCCGTGCACTTGCACGGGCTAGCAATTTTAATATTAGATACAAAAAATATGTGGCAAACTGATATATCAAACAATAATATTGAATATGTTGACATAACCCACAAAAAAAATATGTTGACATAGGTTATTATTATTACACATGCATGTGTACCTTGGTTGGATATAGGCTCCAACGAAGTTACATTGCTTTGACTATTTTATACTTATGTTCTATCGGTGTACTAGATTAGGGGTACCCTAGTACCCTGAACTTGTGCACGGGCAGTTGCAGCACCCCGCGGCAAAGGCTTGCCGGGTGATCACCAAGATCCCCCCAAGGTTCCCTTGGAGCCATCCAAGAACAAAGTATTTAAGCTAAGGAGACAAGACCCCGGCAAGAGGAGCTTGCCGGGAAGGCCAACCAAGACGCTCCAATGAACTTGCCGCGACGCGCCACGCGCTCCGGCAAGGCAACAAGGCCCCGGCAAGAGGAGCTTACCGGGAAGACAAACCAAGGTACCTCGAAGCCCGGTGAGCGACAAGCTTCCGGACCCGACAAGATAACAACAGCGGCAAAGCGCTTGCCGCGGCAGGCGGCCACTCTGCGTCCACGCTCCAGCGCATCCACCAACGTGTCGTTCTGGGGGCCTCTCCGGACGTGCGTGGCGGGAGGCTGTGCAGCCAGCGGTGCGCAGTGGCATGCGAAGCTGACAAGATCACCATCGTGGCGAACGGTGGCGCCCTTAACGGTCCTTTTCTGCACTGTTCGGGCGACACAGACGGGCATTTAATGCCCTTGTCCCCTGCCGTCAGGGTTAGGTAGGGTACACTGTGCAAAAAACTGTATCAACTACCTCACTTTTTACGTTTTTACCCTCCTCTGCGTTGCCACCTGTCGGTGACCCCTTTAGCGTATAAAAAGGAGGCCCATGCGCAACGTAGAGGGGGTTCGGCTCATAGGTTCGAAGCCTCAGACGGTTTGCTTCGACCCATCCGTAGCCTAGAGAACATCATGCTCTCGCTTTAGAGAGCAAAAACACCAGATAATACAATCAGACAAGCAGCAGTAGGAGTGTTATCTCTCCGGAGAGCTCCGAAGCTGGGTAAAACTGCTCGTGTGCCTCGCCTCGATCTGCTCTTCACGTGATCTCCGCCCCCCTCCGAACCGAAAGGGGCCCGGTCCGCCGGCCCCATAGGTGCTCGAGGATCAGTTTCCCCCGACATCTTTGGCACGCCAGGTAGGGGGCGTCGAGATTGTGTGAACCTGATCCGGTGTTCACACGAGCTAGATCTTCATTCCCTTCATCAACATGCCACCGAAGAAGAAGACTTCGGCAGCAGCCGCTCCGTCCACGTCATTTCCGCCACCGTTGGAGCAAACGGGTGGTGGAGTGGACGCCGGCGGAAGAACAGTCGTCGATGAGGGTGCTCATCGTGCTGCCAAGTCCAAGGACAAGGCTGCACAAACCTCGGCGACTGTACATGTTCCGCGCCACTCTCAGGAGGCGCAAGATCAGCAGCACCATGGCGCTCGCAGCACCATGCGCATGATAGACCAAGGCCAAGCTGGTGGATCTTGAGGTGCTCAAGACCAGCATGCACGCCAGTATGCTGGCACGAGCGGGGCACGGTCGCCTGGATGGGATACTGCTCCTTCTAAAATAGTTAGAAGTTCGAGCACGTCCCGCTCCTCGCGCCGCCCGCCGCTGCCACCCACCACTCCAGCAGAAGCTTTGGCGCGAGCTCAACTTCTCTTAGATTACCCTCCAACGTCGGACAAGATCGACGAATGGAGGGCCACCATTCAGAGTCTCATCGGCTACGCCAACGGCGACACTCCACGGCGGCCGAGCGCGTCGCCGCCACCGCAGGACCGTCGGACGCGAGCCGGTGGCGACGAAACGGGCGGAGGTGCAACTACCATGCAATCACCGCCCCGAAGGCCAAGATCGCCGACTCGTCGGATCCACCTCGACAGCGACTCCACTGCATTATCGGATCCACGAGCTCGTCGCGATCAGCGTCAAGTTCTTCATGATCGACAACAAGAAGACGCTCAAACCCGCATCGAGCGCCAAAGAGAAGCGCGAAGTCAATCCGACAAGCGCGCTGGGCCCTCTGTTGACATGCATGCGCTAGAGGAACCAGGCGATATGCCGTACGCGGTAGGTTGTCCTGCGTTCACTCGTGAGCTGCGGCAAGTCCAGTGGCCCAGTACAAAGAACTTCAAGCCAGACATACCAGAGAAGTACGACGGGAAGACGCATCCGTCAGAGTTCCTCAGCATCTACACCATTGCGGTGCAAGCTGCCGGGGGACGAGATGACAAGATCCTTGCCAACTACTTCCCGCTGGTGCTCAAGCCCAATGTCAGATCCTGGCTCATGCACTTGCCGGACAACTCCATATCCTCTTGGGCTGATCTGTGCCATCAATTTGTCGGTGCCTTTACTGGCGGACACAAGCCTCATGGCCAGGAGAGTGATCTTCATTTGCTCGCCCAGAAGGAAGGAGAGCCCCTGCGCAAGTACATCCAGAGATTCAGTATCGTGCAGCACAACATCCCAGACGTCCACCCTACCGCGGTGATCAGCGCGTTCCATCAGAACGTGCGGAACCGCAGGATGCGGGAGGAAATGGCTATGTGCAAGATCAGGGACGTCAGTGAGTTATATGCACTGGCCGACAAGTGCGCGCGTGCTGAGGAAGGGAGGAGACTCCCCGGAGAAAATATAGGAGAAGGGGGATCTGACAGCAAAGATGCTGCCCCGACAAGAAGAAACCGGCGGCGGAACAACAGAAGGAGGAAAGGCAAAGAAGTGCTAGTTGTTGAGCAGTCCGGCAACGGTGGCGGCGCCAAGGAAGCCAAAGTTGGCAACTCCGGCAAGTAGGTTGCCGCGGAGGTAGCGGTCGCCGACAAGCAGGACGGCACCAACAAGCAGTATTGCAAGATTCATTGCACCAAGGGCCATGATCTTCAGAACTACAAGAGGGTCGAGCAGCTTGTTGAGCAACAGAAAGCTGAATACGAGCGGCGCGACAAGGAGAAGGCCCAGGAAGGGGCTGGTGGATCCGGCAAGAAACGTCCCGGCCGAGGAGGACGCCGCGGCAAGGCCAAGCAGCGGCAAGGAGATAGACCTCCTCGCGGCCGCGACAAAGAAGAAGATGACGGCGACGATGAAGATATGGATGATGAGGAGACTGATGAGCAGGAGTTCCAGAAAGCTACAGAGGTCCTGTGCGTTGACGGTGGTGCTTCTCTGCATGCCTCGCACCGCCAGCTCAAGCAGTGGATGCGGGAAGTTAATGCAACGGAACCGCCCGTCGAGTCACGCAAGCCTCTGAAATGGTCCAGCACGCCTATCATCTTTGATATTGAGGACCACCCGGATCGCATAACTGCGGTCGGGTGCTTGCCGATGTTGGTTTCACCAACAATCCGCAACCTCAAGGTCACTAAGATGCTAGTTGACGGCGGGGCCGGCTTGAACTTGATCTCCTCCATGGTGCTCTAGAAGCTCCAGATCCCTGACAGCGAGCTCGAAGAGACCGGCACATTTCAAGGAATCAACCCGGGAAGGAGCAAGCCAAAGGGAAAGATCACGTAGCCGGTAACATTTGGCAGTGAGCTGAACTTCAGGACTGAGAGGGTCACGTTTGACGTTGCCGATTTTCCATTACCTTACAATGGAATCCTTGGCCGTCCAGCACTCTCCAAGTTCATGGCAGCCTCTCACTATGCGTACAACGTACTAAAAATGCCAGGCCCAATAAGTGTCATCTCTGTCCCTGGCGACAAGAAGGATGCTCTTATCTGTGCCGACAAGATCTATCGGGAAGCAGCAGCCGCAGCAGAATGAAGGACACTTGCCGCTGAAGCTCCCGGGGGGAAGAAGAAGACCAAGTCCGGCAAGAGCTCTGATGCCCACTCCGGCAAGCGCACCTCTTCGGAGTGCTGCGCTACCATCGAGGACGTACCATCGAGCTCCACCGGCAAGTGCAAGAAGGCGATGGTAGCTCCACCTGCGACCAAGAAGGTGTCCGCCAAGGAGGATGGCGCTGGTGGTACCTTCACTATCAGCGCCACTCTTGACCCCAAATAGGAAAGCGCGCTCGTTGCTTTCCTGCGGGCGAATGTCGACGTGTTTGCGTGGCAACCGTCTGATATCCCCGGTGTTCCCAGGAAAGTGATTGAGCACCACCTTGTCGTCTGTCCTCATGCGCGACCCGTCAAGCAGAGAGTCAGGAAGCAGGCAGTTGAGCGCCAAGAATTTATCGCAGAAGAAATCAAGAAGTTGGAAGCAGCAGGCCTTGTCAGAGGAGTACTCCATCCCACGTGGTTGGCCAATCCTGTTGTTGTGCGCAAGGCTAACGGGAAATGGAGACTTTGTATTGACTTCACTGATGTTAATAAAGCTTGTCCCAAAGACCCATTTCCCTTGCCGCGTATTGACCAGATTGTTGACTCCACAGCCGGATGTGATTTGCTTTCATTTCTTGATGCATACTCAGGATACCATCAGATCTTCATGGCAGAAGAAGATGAAGAGAAAACAGCATTTATCACCCCATGTGGCACGTACTGTTTCGTACGGATGCCTTTTGGTTTGAAGAATGCTGGTTCAACATTCGCAAGGGTAGTTCACCATGCTTTTGAACCACAAATACACAGAAATGTGGAAGCTTACATGGATGACATAGTGGTCAAGAGCAAGGACAAAGTGACCTTGATTCAAGATTTAGATGAGACATTTGCAAACCTGCGCAAGATCAACCTCAAGCTTAACCCCGAGAAGTGCGTGTTTGGAGTTCCTTCCGGCAAGCTTCTCGGGTTCTTCGTGTCTCAGCGGGGAATCGAAGCCAATCCCGACAAGATCAAAGCCATCGAGCAGATCGAAGCACCAAAGCGCATCAAGGATGTACGAAGGCTTGCCGGCTGCGTGGCTACTCTCAGCAGGTTTATCTCTAGATCTGCTGAGCGCGCCCTGCCATTTTCCAAAATTTTGAAAAAGGCAGGTCCAATGAAATGGACTCTGGAAGCGGAGGCTGCACTACAGGACTTGAAGAGATACCTGTCCTCCACTCCAACGCTTGTCGCACCTAAGCCGCAAGAGAAGTTGCTGCTGTATATAGCGGCAACCAATCAAGTGGTTAGTGCTGCGTTAGTGGCGGAGAGGGAGGCGGATGATGAGCCAGCAACCACGGCAGATCCATCCAACGATAAGCAAGGGGCTTCGCCGACAAGCTCTGGTCCCGACAAACGTGGGTTTGCACAGGAACAAGATGAGATGCCAAGGAGAATGGTGCAGCGCCCAGTCTACTTTGTCAGTTCTCTTCTGCAGGGAGCTAGATCAAGGTACTCCGGTGTGCAGAAGTTGCTTTTCGGCCTCCTCATGGCCTCGAGAAAGTTGCGCCATTACTTCCAAGCACATGAGATCACAGTCGTCACTCGCTTTCCGCTGAAGAGGATACTGCAAAATCCAGAAGCAACAGGCAGGATTGTCGAGTGGGCGCTGGAATTGTCAAGCTTTGGCCTCAAGTTTGAGAGCACCTCAACTATCCAGAGCAGAGCATTGGCAGAGTTCATAGCAGAGTGGACGCCAACCCCAGATGAAGAAATTCCAGAAACGAGCATCCCCGTCAAAGAAGCAAACAAAGAGTGGCTGATGTACTTCGATGGAGCGTTCTCACTGCAAGGCGCCGGTGCAGGTGTGCTGCTTATCGCACCCACCGGATAGCACCTCAAGTACATAGTCCAGATGCACTTTCCCAAGGAGCAAGCAACCAACAATACTGCAGAGTACGAAGGATTGCTTGCCGGTCTCAGAATCGCAGCAGACCTTGGGATCAAGAAGCTCATCGTCAGGGGTGACTCACAGCTTGTCATCCGACAAGTGAATAAGAACTACCAGAGTCCGTTGATGGAAGCGTATGTCGATGAAGTGAGGAAGCTAGAGGAGCACTTTGACGGCCTACAAATGGAGCATATCCCAAGAGCTCAGAATGATATTGCTGATGTCCTGTCAAAGTGCGCCGCACTAAAGTTACCTGTGGAACCAGGGATCTTTGTGCTTAAGTTGACTCAACCATCCGTAACACCATCAACTGGACAAAGCAAAAAGAGGAAGTTGGTTTCTGGTGACTACTTTCCAGCAGAGCTCCCCGAAGCCGCCGCCAAGAAAGTCCCCAAGATCAACACCACAGATGCTGAGGGGCAGTCTGCTCTGGCAAGCCCTATGGTGTGTTCCGTTGAAGCAGACGCTCCCGACAAGTTTTGCTCCGGCAAGCTTGTCGGGGAACATCAAGCTCCGGTAGGGCCACAAGTCCTTGCCGTAGAAGCAGATGTTCCCGCAGCAGCAGATGTGCCTTTAGTCCTTGTTGTCGAGCCACAAGCTCCAGCATGGGCACAGCACATTGTCCATTTCCTTCAGACAGGAGAACTTCCCGAAGAGCAAGAAGAAGCGGAAAGAGTAGCCCGGCAGTTAAGTATGTACCAGTTTGTCGATAGCATACAGTACAGAAGAAGACTCAACGGTGTGAAATTGAAGTGTATTCGCCGGGAAGATGGACAAAAGCTGTTGGCAGAGATACATGGAGGCATATGTGGCCACCACATAGGCGCAAGAGCACTTGCCGGCAAAGCTTTCCGGCAAGGTTTCTTTTGGCCGACAGCCCTCCAGGATGCAACTGCACAAGTAACCAAGTGTGAAGCGTGCCAGTTCCGTTCCAAACAGATACACCAGCCAGCTCAAGCTCTCCAGACGATCCCTTTATCCTGGCCATTTTTGGTCTGGGGGCTCGATATCCTCGGCCCCTTCCCTCGAGCTGTCGGGGGCTTTGAGTACCTGTACGTCGCAATCGACAAGTTCACAAAGTGGCCGGAAGTGCAGCCAGTGAGGAAGGTGACAGCACAGTCAGCAGTCAAGTTCTTCAGGTCGATTGTTTGCCGTTTCGGGATCTCTAACAGGATCATCACCGACAACGGCACGCAATTCACGAGCCGCACCTTCATGCAGTACGTCCAAGACCTTGGCGCCAAGGTCTGCTTCGCTTCTGTTGCTCATCCGAGAAGCAACGGTCAAGCAGAGAGGGCGAATGCTGAAGTGCTGCGCGGGCTCAAGACCAGAACTTTCGACAGGCTGCACAGGTGCGGAAGGAACTGGATTGAGGAGCTGCCAGTGGTTCTTTGGTCGATCAGAACGACGCCAAATCGAGCCACTGGCCAGACACCTTTCGCTCTAGTCTATGGAGCAGAGGCAGTTCTCCCCACGGAACTCGTATACGGATCACCTCGAGTGCTCGCTTCTTGAGCAAGAACAGCTGCGGCAAGACGACGCGCTACTCCTTGAGGAAGATCGTCTTCAGGCTGTTGTACGAGCTGCTCGATACCAGCAAGCTTTGCGCCGCTATCATAGCCGCAAAGTTAAAGCCAGAAGCTTCGAGGAAGGCGACCTTGTTCTCCGGCGCGTTCAATCCGCCAAGAATTCCAACAAGTTGAAGCCGAAGTGGGAAGGCCCTTATCGGGTGAGACAAGTCACAAGGCCTGGCGCTGTCCGCCTTGAGACCGAAGATGGCATTCCAGTGAGCAACTCCTGGAACATAGAACATCTTCGTAAGTTTTTCCCATAAGGCGCGGTTGCCGGAACCCGTTCCGGCAACCACCTTTTGTACAAGTCTTGCCGCTGTTGCATGTAATCCTTTGTACAAAGCCGGGCGCAGATCCCGTGCATAAGTAAAAACCCATGTGCTCCGCACAGCTTGTCCATTTCATGCGTTAAATTCCTTTCTTGCATGTGATTATCTGACACTTTGTGCAGCACTTACATCCGGTAAGCAGTAACGAGCCGAAGTGCTCCATATTATTATTTTCTCTTCTTTCTTTTTCTTTTAAAGGAAAAGAAGGTTCTCTCGCACACAAGTTTGCCGGGGGGAAGGAGAAGATTGTGGTATGGAACGTCGTTCAAGCAAAGACTTTCCTTACCGGGAAGCAAATAACAGAAAAGCTAAGTTACCAAAGTTTGAGCAATCACTTTTTTTTAGATTTTTGAGTTATCTTCCTCGAACGACTCTGCTTTGTATGAAAAACCTGTGCGCGGAGGAACCAACTCGTGGCTAGTTGCGCCCTTACTTTGTTTCGAGTCCGCTCAACAGCTTAAGCGTGCTGCATCTAGTCACGACAAGGTTTCTTGTCGGAAGCAGCGCCGCCAGCAGGCTGCTGAAGTTCCGCACTCAGCGCTCGCAGCTCGGGCGCCTGCGCCGACAAGTTCCCTAGAAGCATAGGGTGAAAACATACAAAGGGAGGAATCTAGTAGAGGAAATAAAATTGCAATTAATAGACAGAAATAAAGTTATATTACAAAGATAACTTGTCGCAGCTCTAATAGACTGTTTTCATGACATGACTATCAGCGACTAGGGAAAAGAAGAAATGGGCGGCCTAATCTACGCGCCCGCCCTCGACTCGCTTGATCTCGCTCACCTTGTCCACAATGGGTGCGACAAGGGCCTTGAGTGCGTCCAGATCGGCGTCAGGCGGCAAGGATCGGAGGACGTTGGTGAAGTTGAGGCCTAGATTGCGGAAGGCTACCTTCATCAGCACCTTCTGGAGAACCCCGGCGCAGATTTTGCGCCACTCGTCGGCCAGCTGCTTCGGGATCCTCTCCCGGAGCCGCTGGAGTGCCGTCGCCACGCCCTTGAAGAATAGACTGAGCTTGGCGCTGGGTTGAAGGCTCTCGTCGGAAGGATACCCAAAATCCTCCATCCCCAGCTGCGCCAGCTCCTCGTTGATGACGGCGGCAGTGTTCACCAGACCCTCGGTCCAGTGCTCCACTGTGTCTCTGAAGGAGTTCTGGGTGACTGCAATGCTCTCCAGCAGCGCTGCGTCAGCCTTGACCTTCTCCGCCAAGGTCTTCTCCTGCTCTTTGGCGGGCTCCAGCGTCTGCGTCAGCGTGGCCAGCTTCAGCTCCAGATCTGCTTTGGAATCCCTGGCGGCGCTGAGCTCCTTGCCCCTCTCAGCGAGAAGGCCTTGCAGCTCACCATGGGCAGCAGCATCCTTCTCGCGCTCACGCTTGAGCGCGGCAATCTCCTCGCCACTCTTCCTAATTTCGGCCTCCAGCCGCGCCACCTTCTCCTCTAGTTCCCTCTTGGCGGCCTCTGCAGTTGCCGCGGCATCCTTTGCCTCCTTGACCGCCCCGCCAAGTGCTCGCTCGCCCTCGGCGAGCTCTTCCTCATAGCTGTCGAGGTGGGCCTTCCGCTGCACTAGCCCGCCTTCCCGCGCGGACTGCTTCTCGGCAGCAAGCCTTTGTTCCTCCTCAGCCTCGGCCTTCTCGAGAAGAAAGGCCATGCGCTCCTCGTCTACTCGCTCCCGCTCCTGCGCCAGGGACCGGAGAGCTTCTTGATTTTGGCTTCGGAGCTCCTCCGCGCGCTTCTCCATGTCAACTCCCGCCTTCGCGACAAGCGCTTCCCGGGAAGCCAGCTTGGCTTGCTGGGTGCGGTAGAGTGACAGCAGCTTCCGCAGCAGCTGCTCCTCCTCAGGCTCGCCACTGCTGCTGCCGGGTGCGTCAACCAATGACAGCCCAGCAGAGGCGAGCACCTCCCCGTCGAAAGTCTCCCCCTCAACTGGCGCCCTGGAGCTCGACGCCCAGGGTAGCTTGATGAAGATGTTGTCACCGGCCTGCAAGTAGGCGCCGAGCTGGGGCTCCTCGGAGCCCGGCTCCGCGAAAGCGGCAGAGGGTTCGGCGGTCGGTGCAGCGCCCGGCGCTCCTGCGGCCTCAGGGTTGTTAGTGCGATCGCCTGATCCCTCGCCGGCTTCCGCAGCAGCAACCCTGGCGGCCTCCTCGCCGGCGGTCTCATCAGCACCGGCACCTTCCTCGCCGGCGCCCTCTGTCTCCATTGGCTCAGCCGAAGGTGGGTCTGAAGAACGAAGAAGGGAGGAAAATCAATAAAAAATCCAAGAAAGGAAAAACAGAAGAAGCAGAACCCAAGGGAAAGTTTTAGGGCAAGTGGATTACCTGCGCCAAGATCTTCAGTTGCGGCCTCGGTCGCCGTAGGATCAGCAGTGTCGTCCCTTGCCGGAGAGTCCCCCCTTGCCGGAGAGCGCTCCCTTGCCGGGGACTCCTCCCTTGGCAGCGCGGTCGAAGCAGGTGGCACTTCGGGACCGGCCTCCGGGCGCTCCTGATGAGGCTGCTCTGCTCCTGCACAAGTCAATAAGCAAGATATCAACAAAGGAAAAAGCACTCAAGCGCTCCCGACAGCAGAAGGCTAAACTATGAACTTACGCTGGGGGCTGCGCTGGGGGCTGCTCCGAGGGGTGATTGCCGGGTCCGTCAAGGTGGTCTCGGACCCACCTCCTGCCGACGCGATGGGGTCATCCTCGATGACAATCACCGTGGCCTTGGCCCTCTTCGCCGCTCTTTGGGCCAGTGTTCTGAAAAGAAAGAAGTCCAGATTGGAGCAAGTCAGATACAAGATATAAACAGCAAGATTGAAGGATTATAAGAGCACCAAAGAAACTCACTCTTCTTCCTCCTCATCGGAGCTGAGCGCGGAAATATCGAAGTCCGGCCCTCCTGCGGTGCGGCGAGGTGGAGGAGTAGGATCCCTTGCCCGCTTGGCGGGGGCGGCGGCGGTGGCCCGGGAAGGTCCTGCTCCAGTTGCCGCTGTTGCGTGAGGCGCTCACGCAGCAACATTACTTGCCACGGTAGAGCGCGTCGCGTGGCTCGGTGGCTGTGGAGCCGGCTGCCGCCCTGCTGCGTCCCCGGCCCTGCGAAGGCGCCTCCTTGGCGGGGCCGGGGGCTCCGCCTGCGGCAAGCTCTCTGAAGGTTCAGCCTCCTCCTCGCCGGCCTCGCTCGACTCGGCTTCAGAACCGGCAGGCTCCTCCTCGCCCATGAACTCCGCGCGTTCGGCAAGGTTTGCCGCCTCTGCAGCCTCCGCCTCCTCCACAGTGAACCCAAACACACCCGCAGCAGCTGCTACCGCAGCCTCTTCCGCCCTGGTAGCGATAAGCTGCAGCTCCTCGTCGGTGGTGTCACGAGTGAGGCTCTTCTGCTCATCAGCGCGGACCGGCAACTCCTCCAAGGTGTCGAAGAACGCTCGCACAACGTCGTCCGTAGGCTCTTGCCAAGTGGGGACGATGCCGTGTGAATCGCACAACGGCATCATGGCGCGGATCCGGTCAAGTGAAGAGTTATTGCACAAAGGAACTACGCCCCTCGGCAGTGTGAATGGGTGCTGGGGGTCGCGTTTGAATAACTCCAAGAGCATTGCATCCAATTCCAAGACAGTGAAGTTGTAGTTCAGGCCCGGCCGCAGCCTCATGATGTCCGCCGAATTCTTGAATTCCCAGGCGGGCCTCCTCCTCTCTTGCAGGGGGGCAATGCGGCGGCGAAGGAAATCTGCCCCGACAGCACCTAAGGTGAGCCCGGCAAGCCTGAGGCGAAGAATCCTAGTGATAGCGATCTTCAGCCTGTCGTCTTCCGGGGCCATGTTGCTCCAGTCATTGCCGCGCACTATTGGAGTTTGGCGCACGGCGGTGAAGGGCTGCGGATCCTCCTCGACAATCCAACACCACTCCGCTCTCCACTCCTCCCACTTGCTGCGAAGCTCACCCTCTAAGTACGCCTCTTTCTTGCCGACTCTCGAGACCCAGGCAATCCCTCCGGCAAGCTGCTCTCCTCTCTCTACCCGAGGTATGAAGAAGTGGCGGAAAAGGGCTACACTAGGATGGACTCCGACAAAGTTTTCGCACAAGTGTGCGAAAACTGCCATGGTCAAGACAGCATTGGGGGTGAAGTCAAGGAGGCGGAAGCCATACGTCTTCATAATGTCACAAAAGAATTCCGAGAAGGGCGGGCAGAGCCCACAGTAGAAGAATAGCGGGAAGAACGTGTACCCATTTGGAGCCGACTCCGAGGCAGCAGCCGGGAGTACCCTCGTGCGCGGATGCGCACGCGTCTCCGTCGCCCAAAAGAGGTAGAAGTACTCCCTCAGCTCCTGCACTCCGAGCTGGGGGGTGAAGATCGCCCGCTCCTTCCGCAGCGCCGCGAGCCGCTGCGCCTCGGCCGACTTCACGCCCTTTCCCTTGTCGCCTTTCGGGGCCATGGCGGAGGTAGTGGAGAAGGTCGACGGCGTGGTGATACTGGTGGCAATGGGGGGGGCGGAGCGCTGCTCTCTCGGCTTCGAGAAGAAGAGGGGAGCGGCGGAGTTTGGAAGAAGGAGTAGCAGCAAGCAGCGAGGGGGAACGAACTGCCCCTGTTTCCTCTACTTATAAAGAGGGACGGGGCGGACGTTTCGGCCTTCCGCTTAAACAACCACTCACGATCTCTCCCACGATGCCGCAATCAACGCGTGTCGTTACGGGAGAGTGCGGTGGATACGGAACAAGATTTGGCGTGGCCCAGCCCGCATGTGCCCGTGCCCTGTCTTGGGCCTGGCCCAACAGCGCTCGGCACCGTGTCTGGCCCAGGCCCGGGGGCTCCTATCGGTGTACTAGATTAGGGGTACCCTAGTACCCCGAACTTGTGCACGGGCAGTTGCAGCACCCCGCGGCAAAGGCTTGCCGGGTGATCGCCAAGATCCCCCCAAGGTTCCCTTGGAGCCATCCAAGAACAAAGTATTTAAGCTAAGGAGACAAGACCCCGGCAAGAGGAGCTTGCCGGGAAGGCCAACCAAGACGCTCAAATGAACTTGCCGCGACGCGCCACGCGCTCCGGCAAGGAAACAAGGCCCCGGCAAGAGGATCTTACCAGGAAGACAAACCAAGGTACCTCGAAGCCCGGTGAGCGACAAGCTTCCGGACCCGACAAGATAACAACAGCGGCAAAGCACTTGCCGCGGCAGGCGGCCACTCTGCGTCCATGCTCCAGCGCATCCACCAACGTGTCGTTCTGGGGGCCTCTCCGGACGTGCGTGGCGGGAGGCTGTGCAGCCAGCGGTGCGCAGTGGCATGCGAAGCTGACAAGATCGCCATCGTGGCGAACGGTGGCGCCCTTAACGGTCCTTTTCTGCACTGTTCGGGCGACACAGACGGGCATTTAATGCCCTTGTCCCCTGCCGTCAGGGTTAGGTAGGGTACACTGTGCAAGCAACTGTATCAACTACCTCGCTTTTTACGTTTTTACCCTCCTCTGCGTTGCCACCTGTCGGTGACCCCTTTAGCGTATAAAAAGGAGGCCCATGCGCAACGTAGAGGGGGTTCGGCTCATAGGTTCGAAGCCTCAGACGGTTTGCTTTGATCCATCCATAGCCCAGAGAACATCATGCTCTCGCTTTAGAGAGCAAAAACACCAGATAATACAATCAGACAAGCAGCAGTAGGAGTGTTATCTCTCCGGAGAGCTCCGAAGCTGGGTAAAACTGCTCGTGTGCCTCGCCTCGATCTGCTCTTCGCGCGATCTCCGCCCCCCTCCGAACCGAAAGGGGCCCGGTCCGCCGGCCCCATAGGTGCTCGAGGATCAGTTTCCCCCGACATGTTCTTTGTATCTAGTTGTATTACAATGGAATAAATATTGTCGTTGTGTGATGGCAAAACACCTCGGATTTATAGATTGTGAAAATATGGATGTGCTACTTTATGAAGGTTATATAAGGGTATATGTGTTATATATGATGGTAGGAAACATGGTTATGAAAGCACATGTTTTTGAATGTATTAGTGACCTATAAGTTTCTAAAAGGTATAAATAAGTTCAAGTGCCATGTTGTTGCATATCTCTTCCTTGCATACCCTACCAAAAGAAGAAATTTGTCTTCCTTTTTGCCACGGAAGCAGCGTAGAATTATAAAGTGTCTGTTTCTATACATATTTAAAACTGATATTGTCGTATATTCTCATTATACGACGTGAGCACCACAGATTATTCAGATTCGAAGTTGTTGTCTTTACCAACAAACAATTTCTTTTTTGATCAATATTGATGTGATTTTTTTACATTTTATCCATACTAATATCTATCACATTGACAATCAAGTGTTTATACGAGATCTCTGTGGCTCATGATACATCCATATTCTATTTTATTATTGCAGAAATGTATATGTATTTAAAGGTGGTTTAATAGATTTTTCTTTGCCATAAGGAAATAAAAAAGACACGCAGAGACGTATTATATATGCAAATACTTATTAGCAATCTGCAACTCCAAAGTACCATGTGAATCCTTGTAATTCAGGAATCACATGCATACCAGCCAAAGTAGTATATTTTAAATGCATAATACTAATCAATGGTCAAGATGATTCAACACATGCATCATGAGTTCATGACACCACTACCTTGCACATGGCGACATAGGATGCAGCTGAATCGATCTGGTTCACTCCTCCTAAGATCAAACACTTATAGTTCTACTTTGTGAAAATCCTAACACCAAGTCCATATACCTACATAAAATAAGTACTTTATAATCTAAAAACAGAAACAAAAGATGATGAGGAAAGAATAGCGTTATTTGGAAGGATATAAATTATGTTCCCATTTTTATGTCGAACTACTAAGGTAGCAACAAATGAATAAGTTTCCACCGCTTTGCTCGTAGGAATACAACATGAAAATATAAAATAAATAGATAAAGGTGTGAATTATTAGATTAACAAAAGTGACTGGAGCAAGCGGCCCAGATAGAAGAGAGAAAGAAGATCCTTCTACAGTGAGCGACCTGCCGAAAGTATACTGTATGTTGAATGTTTGTGCTCATCAAAACAAAGCTTGATAAATAAAGATAAAATATTGCAAAATATATGCAGAGGAATATTAGAAGTAGTCAGTTAAACATTAATGAATTACTTCTAGTTTTTTGGTACTAACAGGGCTCTAAAAAATAGAATATATTATATGGAGAAAGAAGCATGTACAACAATTAAAAGACACTCGTGAAAGGCATTCAGGATCATATACATCTTCCAGTACAGGACAACATGGAGTCAATGTGATAATAGCGAACAGTGCAATAGTAAGTATAGATTAGGAGCATCATAGTGTGTCTCCTAGTAAATGAAGAGAAATGCAGAAACACACATGAGCATCATGTATCTGCGCCTCCTTGTGGTCTGTAGCCATTTCCTTCATTTCTTCCACCATACGCTCGAAACCCTATTCAACATTCAACCGCTGCTTCCAGACAACCATGTGCACTTGCAACACTGACCTCTATTCCATGTTCCAAAACATGCTCTACTCTCCACAATACATGTACATATGCTGTCGATAAGTTCCTAGCGCTACCTGATATATTATTTTCCATGACATTGCATTGTTACTTGTTGTTGTTGTTGTTGTTGTTGTTGTTGTTGTTGTTGTTGTTGTTGTTCTCGAGCTTTGCATTGTTACTTGTCGTTGTTGTTGTTGTTCTCGAGCTTAGTATTTGAAGTTTTCAGTACATGTCTCTTGATAACTCCATTCCCTTCATGTATGTTTATAACAATTATGGAGATAGAAAATAAGTCGCAGGTAAACTGTCAGCGAACATGGTGTAACTCATTGAAAAAATCACTGTACCTCCAGAGGACCAACCAAAGACTATCCATATTGCCATTACTGATTAATAATGCATCCCAAAGTGTGGCAATTTTTGCCTTGATTATTCATTCCTTGCTTCTCATACTCTCACGTAATGTTCTGCATAAAGCCATTGCAGTTTTCAATATGCTGAAATATCAGAGAGATAACTTGGCATACATTTGTTCCTATAAATATTTTACAAAAAATTTATCCTATGCAACCTGATTGTGAGATACAGTTTGTAGGATAAACTCGTGCAGTGCATTTGACGGGGTGTCTATTTTGTTCAAACGTGAAACTGTTGCCCACGACAACATACATCTGTGTCCACACAAGAGGCTTGAGCGGGGTACCTTTGATGTCGCTGGCATTTCCAAGTCAAATTCTGGAGAAGTTGTTGCCGTAAGAGTTCCTAGACAGAGACATTCAGATTCGGAGAAGTTATCGGTTCATTGCAAACAGAGCAGAAAAAGTGCGCTATTATTCATGTTATCCCATTCGCATCTCACCTTACTTATTTTTCTCCATCTACCTACGTCAAGTTCAAGATAGGTCCAACATTACCATGTAGTTATGGATGCAAAACAATCATATTGGTTACTATCCACATAGATTAGTTATAAGAATGCTAGTATTGAACCTTTGACATGAGAAGAATAAATCTCTGGTCTCTGCGTTTCCTAAAGAGCTAACAATTTTCTTCAAGATTTAAGCACATATGTGGGAATAGGAAGAACAGTCAGGGCTCCATGACAGTTCGCACCACATGAATCCCCATCAACGGAACTGATCTGAGCATATTAGAAAAAAAATGAATCTTGAATTTGTTTGCTGGAACATCATCATGTACTCCTATATGCAAAAGAATCATACTGGTTAGTATACACATAGGTCAACCATAAGAATCAAAGAATGCTGCTAGGATTGAACCTTCCACATGAGAAGAAGAAATAATCTGAGTTTGCTACGGTACCTGAAGAGCAGATAAATTATGCAAGATTTTGGCACATAACATGTGAATAGGAAGAACATCCAGTGCTCCATGCATAATCACATCACATGCATCACCTTTCAAGGAATTGATCTGAGCATGCATATTGCATAAAAAACTATTTGAATCTTCCCTTTGGTTGGTCGACCTGACCACGTGCATCTGTCAGCATCTATGAATACACGAATCGTCACCACTTGAATTGTAGATAGAAGAAGCAGAATCGCACCCCACTAATAGATGTTGATGGATCTTCTGCTTCCTGCATGATCGCACCCTACGAAGAGATGATCTGTTATGAGAGAGATTAGGGATTGGGTAGGTGATAGAGATGAAGGGGTGAACATACAAAATACATCAGGAATCAGACAGAATTGATCTGATCTGATCATCTTTATTGCAAAAAAAGAACTATTTGAATCTTGCCTTTGGTTGGTCGATCTTAGCACATGCATCTGTCAATAACTGAATCATCACCACTGGAATCTCAGACAGAAGAAGAAGAACCACAACCCAGGAAGCGATGTAGATGGATCTTACACTTGCACGATCGCACCCTAGGAAGAGATGATCTGATATAAGAGAGATTAGGGTGAACGGGTGAAGATATAGAATAGATTAGGAATAGAAAGTAGGTGGTAGAGATGAAGAGGTGAATATACCGAATAGATTAGGAATCAGACTTGCAAAAATTGCCTCATTCGTTGTTCATGAGGAAGAAGATGTGGATTCGGCATAAGCTGGGAAGGGAAGGGTTTCGAAAGGAAGGTTCTGCAAGGTTTTTTTACCTTCCTTTTTGTGCCTGTATACATAACTAACACGGAGATCGGATGGACAATCTAACTTTTTCTCTAGGATTAACGTAGATTTTTCCCTATTGAGCAAACTTTCAAGCGAGATCTACATCGTATTAAGTCAGGGAGGAAGAGATGTGGAGTAGCTAGATCAATTGAGATAGGAGTTTTTTTTGAAGGAAGATTGAGATCGATGGTTGTTAGATTGTACTATTTGTTTTGGTTTCTTGTTTTTTCCTCCTATTTCCCCAATTGTACGTGGAAGCATGGCTTTCTAAGGAATTTTTTCTTCTGTTTTTTTTCATGGTTGACTTCTATCAACAACCGTGTAAGCATTATGGGGCCTTCTAATAAGAAAAAAAACAATCCAACATTGAGGGCTACATGGGTTAATCTAGACCGTAATAACTCGGTCCCACCAGATTAACGGCTCATAATTACTAATTAATGTGGTAATTTCTAGGAAGTCAAGAATTAGTATAGGTATAGATATGCTAAGTATCCGAGACTAGTAAAAAACTTTCTTATGAGTGTGCTGAATACTAAGAGAAGTTTGATGATTGATGATTGTTTTGAGATATGGAGGTAGTGATATTAAAGTTGTGCTAGTTGAGTAGTTGTGAAATTGAGAAATACTTGTGTTGAAGTTTGCAAGTCCCTTAGCATGCACGTATGGCAAACGTTATGTAACAAATTTGAAACATGAGGTGTTCTTTGATTGTCTTCCTTATGAGTGGCGGTCGGGGACGAGCGATGGTCTTTTCCTACCAATCTATCCCCCTAGGAGCATGCGTGTAGTGCTTGGTTTTTGATGACTTGTAGATTTTTGCAATAAGTATATGAGTTCTTTATGACTAATGTTGAGTACATGGATTATATGCACTCTTACCCTTCCATCATTGCTAGCCTCTTTGGTACCGTGCATTGCCCTTTCTCACATTGAGAGTTGGTGCACACTTCGCCGGTGCATCCAAACCCCGTGATATGATATGCTCTTTCACACATAAACCTCCTTATATCTTCCTCAAAACAGCCACCATATCTACCTATTATGGCATTTCCATAGCCATTCCGAGATATATTGCCATGCAACTTTCCACCGTTCCGTTTATCATGACACGTTCATCATTGTCATATTGCTTTGCATAATCATGTAGTTGACATCGTATTTGTGGCAAAACCACCGTTCATAATTTTTCATACATGTCACTCTTGATTCATTGCTATCCCTGTATACCACCGGAGGCATTCATATAGAGTCATACTTTGTTCTAGTATCGAGTTGTAATCATTAAGTTGTAAATAAATAGAAGTGTGATGATCATCATTCATAGAGTATTGTCCCAAAAAAAGAGAAAGGCCAAATAAAAAAAGAAAGGCCCAAAAAAAGAAAATAAAAGGGACAATGCTACTATCTTTTTTTCCACACTTGTGCTTCAAAGTAGCACCATGATTTTCATGATAGAGAGTCTCTTGTTTTGTCACTTTCATATACTAGTGGGAATTTTTCATTATAGAACTTGGCTAGTATATTCCAACAATGGGCTTCCTAAAATGCCCAAGGTCTTCGTGAGCAAGCAAGTTGGATGCACACCCACTTAGTTTCTTTTGGTGAGCTTTCATGCATTTATAGCTCTAGTGCATCTGTTGCATGGCAATCCCTACTCCTTGCATTAACATCAATCGATGGGCATCCCCATAGTCCGTTGATTAGTCGCGTTGATGTGAGACTTTCTCCTTTTTTGTCTTCTCCACATAACCCCCATCATTATATTCTATTCCACCCATAGTGATATATCCATGGCTCGCGCTCATGTATTGCGTGAAGGTTGAAAAAAGTTTGAGATTACTAAAGTATGAAACAATTGCTTGGCTTGTCATCGGTGTTGTGCATGATGAGAGCATTCTTGTGTGACGAAAATGGAGCATGACTAAACTATATGATTTTGTAGGGATGAACTTTCTTTGGCCATGTTATTTTGAGAAGACATAATTGCTCAGTTAGTATGCGTGAAGTATTATTGCTTTTATGTCAATATTAAACTTTTATCTTGAATATTTCCGATCTTAATATTCATACCACAATTAGGAGGGTTACATTAAAAAAATTATACCAAGTAGCATTCCGCATAAAAAATTATGTTTTTATCATTTACCTACTCGAGGACGAGCAGGAATTAAGCTTGGGGATGCTTGATACGTCTCCAACGTATCTATAATTTTTTATTGCTTCATGCTATATTATATTCTATTTTGGATGATTAATGGGCTTTGTTATACACTTTTATATTATTTTTGGGACTAACCTATTAATCGGAGGCCCAGCCCAGAATTGCTGTTTTTTGCCTATTTCAGTGACAGTAGGGGTAGCAAGGCACATATTGTATTGTTGCCATCGAGGATAACAAGATGGGGTTTATATCATATTGCATGAGTTTATCCCTCTACATCATGTCATCTTACTAAAAGTGTTACTCTGTTCCTTTGAACTTAATACTCTAGATGCATGCTGGATAGCGGTCGATGTGTGGAGTAATAGTAGTAGATGTAGGCAAGAGTCGGTCTACTTGTCTCGGACGTGATGCCTATATACATGATCATACCTAGATATTCTCATAACTATGCTCAATTATGTCAATTGCTCAACAGTAATTTGTTTACACACCATAATACTTATGCTCTCGAGAGAAGCCACTAGTGAAACCTATGGGCCCCGGGTCTATTTTCCATCATATTAATCTCCCGTTAATAAGCTATTTCTGGTGCCGTTTTTATTTCGCTTTATTTACTTTCCATCTTTATCATAAAAATACCAAAAATATTATCTTATCATATCTATCAGATCTCATTTTCATAAGTGACCATGAAGGGATTGACAACCCCTTTATTGTGTTGGTTGTGAGGATTTTATTTGTTTGTGTAGGTGCGAGGGACTCGTGCGTGGCCTCCTACTGGATTGATACCTTGGTTCTCAAAACTAAGGGAAATACTTACGTTGCGTTATTGCATCACCCTTTCCTCTTCAAGGGAAAACCAACACAGTGCTCAAGAGGTAGCACCCAGGAATAGCTTGCATAGAGCAAAATAACCCGCAATATGCAGGCTGGAGGCGGGAGTGAGACTATGCAGTTGGAGGCCATAATACTCCAGCAGACCTCGGAGGTAGGGATGGATCTGTCAGGACCCCGATTCCAAGTCACATCGATCTAGCCGGTAACACCTCATATCACTTTGCGGCCTCACGCACGGTATTCCCACAGGTGTCGCCTTACCATGGCCCGGGACCGTTTGCGCCTTTTGGCTCACGTATATGATAGTGTCGCTAGCATACATATGACAGAGAACCCGGGCCGACATGACTAGTCGTGAACCCAAAGTGGCACTAACTTACGAGGGCAGGCATACATGAATCAACATCGAGCATGTCGGTCAGCAGCGTGTGAATCCGGGCTGTAGCACTGGGCTAACAGGACTTCGGTGAACCGGGCTGTAGCAGGCTAGGCAGGACTCCGGATGTCACCGCGTGACATTTCCCCGAAGGTACAGACATAGGAACGAAGTGAATCACATGCCGACCAGTCAAGTGTTCCAGAGCAGTAGTGCTGGGCTAGCAGGACTCCGGTGAACCGAGCTGTAGCGGACTACAATGACTCATGGAAGCACAAGACTACATTTCCCCATAAGAGAGGTGTAACACCCCGGATGTAATTTACCCAATATGTACTCCAACTCTTGCCGTTTCCGACGCTAAGTTATTTTATTTTCTTGGGTTCGGGTTTTGTCTCCGTGTGTTGTTGTCGTTGTCATGCATCTCATATCATGTCATCATGTGCATTGCATTTGCATACATGTTCATCTCATGCATTCGAGCATTTTCCCCGTTGTCCGTTTTGCATTCTGGCGCTTCGTTCTCCTCCGGTGGTCATTTCTACATTTCTTTCATGTGTGGGGATTAAACATTTTCGGATTGGACCGAGACTTGCCAAGCGGCCTTGGTTTACTACCGGTAGACTGCCTGTCAAGTTCCGTACCATTTGGACTTCGTTTGATGCTCCAACGGTTAACCGAGGGACCGAAAAGGACTCGTATGTGTTGTAGCCCAACACCCCTCCATTTTGTCCCAAAACCCACCAAAACCCTCTCCATCTTCTAGAGCGTTCGATCACGATCGCGTGGCCGAAAACCGCACCTCATTTGGACACTCCTAGCTCCTTCTACCTCTATATAAAGAACACCCCGAAAATCTCCTTATCCTTCCTCCCAAAAACCTAGCTCCTCGTCCACCGCGCCGCGCCGGACAAAATCCGCGCCGACGGACATTGTCCACCCAATCCGCGGCCGCCTCTCCCGTCGCGCCACGTGGCACGCCCCGCCGCCGCCGCTCCGGCCCGGGAGGCCCGAGTCGGGCCCCCGCGAGCCC